>NC_045735.1:19095494-19435494 GCF_008692095.1 Etheostoma spectabile | reverse complement strand
CTTTTATGTATATGCTTATGTTTCTGCTCTAAAAATAAGTAAGTAAATATTCATTCATTACGTTACTGTTCATTTTAATGCTCAACGGTTTTCATGAGGACATTGTTGCCCATAGATAAGACTGTTGTTAACACTCAACACCTTTAAAGGTATTATAATGATAATAAAATAATAATAATAACAAGCATTACCCCTTACAACTTACCTAATAGACAAACCATCATTACATCTTTTATAAGTTGTATTTTTGTTCTAAATGGTCTTCATACAGTGACAATACAATAGTGAAAGCAGAGGTAACAGAATTGACATTTAAATAGACCCATTCCTTTATATTATTTATATGTTTACTACAGTCATGCAACGTGTAATACAAAAGATAACAAAGTTATACTTTTAATATAATTTTATTTAAAAATTTGCTTGTAGTTCTGCAGGCTCGCCCCAGGCCGTAGCTAGTCTGATGGGGACAGGGACATGAGGGGGGACTTCAGACTCTCCAGGGGATCTACGGTCTGATGGCCATCGTCGCCCCTAAATGACGGCCCTCTATTCCTCGTTTGTCCCTGAAGAGACGGGTTATACAGGATAATCATCAGGGGGAGGCAATATATACAGGATATACATCAGGTGGAGGCAGTATATACACATCAGGTGGAGGCAGTATAAACAGTATATACACATCAGGTGGAGGCAGTAACAGCAGATACGTTTTAACATGAGCGTTACGCTACTGTTAAAGTTCCCGGCTGACAATCAGCTGATCGCTATTTTGCTGAGCTAACGCTCACATCAGATTATGTACAACTTGTTAAGATCATACATCTAACACTAAAATCGTCTACAATGGGACGAAAGTTTAACACAAACAACAGTATACTACAACACATGTAACGTTAGCTTATAACTTATTTGCCCAATATGGTTAAGTGCAGCTGTTAGCTAGCTAAGGTTGGCTTGCTAGCACGTCAAATTATGGTACTAATAAACGTTAATTCGTGGTACAAAAATTATTATCGACTGTAAATTAACCAAATACATTTACAAGGGGCTTATATGTATAGCAAAAAGACTCACGTTCAACTTTGTATTGCTCCGTCAGTCTCGCTATCGCGTCTTCGGCCGCTATCTAGTTTTTCAACGGTTGTTAGCTCCGCCCCTTCCGCTACGTAGCCAAGATGGCGACCGTTGAGTGTGGAAAGTGTCCATCGGTCCGCACTCAACTGTCTGTACGTTTTGAGTGCACCATCCGGGTACTTTAAGTGCACTGCATTTGACGCACTTCGACAATGTGAACGCACTATGTACTCAAATAGTTAGTATTTAGTACAGAAGTGCGCGATTTGAGACACAGCCTGTGTTACAGGGTAAAGGGGAGGGAGAGTGAGAACAACTCCCTTAAGGGACATTAACTTTGATTTCACAAGCTTGATCTTATTGCAGATTAATTGCATAGCAGCCACTTGGATTTAGTTCATTATTTAAATGTCACCCTTATTAAGCACTAATCATTTCTCAGGCCTAGGTGTTAAATGTCTTGCGTGAGTTGACGTCAGGAGGTAATGAATGCAGATGACGCCAATTAAGTTTAGTGTTGGTTCTCCAGCTGTGTCTGAACGCCTTCTTATAAACGGATACGATGAACATGCATGCAAGATAGTGGTTGTATTTGTGCCGCTGTTTAATCAACAGAACAGTTTTAAAATTTAAAAAAAGTGAATCAAAGTGGGTGTACAGTAATTTGGCTCTTTTTTCACGCTGATTAACAGAAAAAAAAAACTGAATATCAAAGTGAAAACAAATCATCCCAAATTGAAGTAGATTAAGTTCAAAGACAGTAGTTCACGCTCCATGACACACCGAAGGCATCACCGGTGCAACCAGTTGTTGCATAACACAGTTTGATGGAGATGACCAGTGTGTATTCAAGGTGTGACACTTTTTGTTTTTGAATAGTCATCAGATGAACAACTTGTACCCTCAGAATAATCTGTTAAGTCAAGTGTATTACCACTGCACAGAAACTAAAAAACACTCAAAACTCAAAACCCTTCTCATATAAAAGTCATCCAGTCTGTTTCAAGTTTTAAGGTACTTTATTGTCGTTGAATACTATGTGAACACAACGAAATTACGTTGGGGGAAATCAGTGTCGCAGCAAGAAATAAAAGCAAGATAAAAACCAATAAAGTTAAAAACACACATGATAGTGCCCATATGATAGTTGGTAGTGCTTTTGTGACAGTAGTCCTTAGCAGCTCCAGGTTGTATTTGAGTGTGTTTGTGCATGGAGTCGGGAGGGTTTAGCTGTGAAAGAGGCTTTAGCTGTGCTAAAGTCACTGGAATGTTCCTTGGGGCTGATTAGGCCTAGCTTAAATGTAGGCTCCATTCATATGGCAAGCACTGAGGATAATGGTAGTGCGAGGCCCATCTCCTGGTTTACAAAATGTTGAATGAGTCAACATTTACTAGAGCCCCGATGACTTGTTCTTTTTGTGTGTGACTTCTTCAGGCTCCTCCCCTGTTGATCCTATCAACTGCAGCAGAAACGGCCACAGGTTGCCTTGATATCTGCTAGACTGGAATCCACTTTAGATAGGCCTATCTTTTCTTAACTGTCCACTCGAAGGTCAGCGACTCGCCGCATGATTAGTCGGCCTCCACTCTGCGTCGCGCTAAGCAAGTGAGTCACACTTTGTCAACAGGAGCGCCGTCCGACCGTCCCCATTTTCAGTTAATGAGTGATGAAGTCCTCCGCCAACGAACAAGCAGCGTTCTGTGCCGACATGAGCCGCTGTTAGTTAATGACTAATTACAGCTTTGTGTTTACCATTACCTGTCAAGGTGAGTGAGCGGCACACATGGTTCTGTAAGAGCAGGACAGCTGACCTGACTCACCACACCGTGTGCAGCGGAGGGATTGCATCACATGGCCAAATATGGAAACCAGTGTGGAAATGTTGACATGTCAGCCGCATGTGTCTCAGATGTTTGTGAACCGGCTTGTGATGACTGTTTGACCAACTATTGTTCACCAGCAACAGGTGTGGAAGGGTCTTGTTAAGACCTGCAAATACTGGCGAAAAAGGAATTGTGTACAACCAGTTTACAGACTGCACACAACTTCTTTGACACACAGCGAGGCATTGGTGGAAGAAGTCTTCAGATCCTTTTACTTAAGTAAATGTACTAATTCCACACTGTAAAAACACTCTGTTACAAGTAAAAGTCCTGCCTTAATGATGTATCATCAGGAAAATGTATTTAAAGTAAAAGTACTCAATGTAGAAAACTCCTCATTTTATAAGCTGGAAAGGAGCCAAACAGTTGTGTCAATCAACTACGTGTTTCATCACATCATTTCAGATGGAATTGTAGGCTGTTTTTTTTGTTGGGTAGTTACATTTATAATAAGACATTGCATTTTATAAACCACATGTGTTTTGCGTGCAAAACTTTTAAGTCAGTAAAGTAACTAAAGCTGTCAGATGAATGTAGTGGAGGAAAAAGGACAATATTTCTCTCTGAAATGTAGCGGAGAAAGTGGCATGACGAGAAAAGACTCAAGTGAAGTACAAGTACCTCAAGATGTGTACTAAAGTACAGTACTTGAGTAAATGTACTTGGTTGCAGTCTGCCACCGTAGAGTAGCTTACCTCTGTTGCAAAGCTTAAAATCAGAAGCTGGGGGTTATGGACACAGACAGGTGGTGGTGTCACGAGGAGGAGGACCTGAACCTAGAATGAAGCCTTGTGTGCTGGTAGGGCTCCACCATTCAAATAGTCAATACATCACAATTTGATCACATGCATCGATGTTGATATTGCGATGATATTGTAGGGTCAGTCTAGATCCACGACGTTCAACTCCCACGAATGCTCCGGTGCTGCCGAAAAACTCCATCGGATGTCCGGTACCTTCAGCTTTCTTTGTGTTGTAATTTTAAACTCTGGTGGATTTCTGAAGACTATGGTTACCTGGTCCTCAGATCTCTGCAGGGTAAATCCAGACAGCTAGCTAGACTATCTGTCCAATCTGAGTTTTCTCAACTTTTGAACGTACACATGTTCCACCACAACAAGTTCCTCCCTGAGACTCATTTGCAGCATCACAGTGTCTCCATCCGGCACTGAGCGCCACCCAAGGCGATTGTGATTGGTTTAAAGAACTGCCCTTTAACCAGAGCGTGTTTTTCTCCCATCCCAGAATGCTGTGGGAACCAACCAGCCAGACCCTCCTCCGCAGCGCTGTGGGGGAAGGTCTGGCAGTGCGAGACTCTTGAAGGGATGACTTTTGGGGCTTTCACAAAATATTTTTTACATAAATAATCATTGGTAATGTGGATATAATGGTTAAGTGTGTAAAGGCAAATTATAATAAAACAGCTAGTCAAGTCTGGTAGTCCCGTTTTTCAGAATATGTTACATTATTGGATTATAATCTATAATTTGATGGATAATGCACAGATGATTTTAATGTTGGGGTTGATAAAGGCTAGAGAATTGTAATTGCCTTATCTATAATAATAATAATAATAATAATAATAACATGTCATGTGTTGATCATATTGTGTATTAATCATTTGAATCCAAGTAAGTAGCAACTCAATTTATCAAATTAATGTAGTGGAGAAAAAAGTCCAATATTTTCCTCTGTAATGTAGTTTTTAGTAGAAGAAGAAATTAACATTAAAGCGAAATACTCAGTACAGTGCATGTACCTCAAATGTACTTTAGTACAGTACTTGAGTATGTGTAGTTAGTTACTTTACACCACTGACTAAAATACATTAAAAACAAATGCTGAGAAGCTCAAACAAATTGAGTTGGCACTGTTTCTAAATAGGCCTAAACTAACATCTGTAATAAGCAGCTACTGTGTGTGTGTGTGTGTGTGTGTACACTCTAAGTGCAAGAAACCTGAGTGAGTGAGTGAGTGAGTAAGTGAGGGCGATATAGACAGGTATTGCTACAGACAGTGTTGTGGAATGTGTGGTGGAGTTTTTGCGGTTTGCAAAGTGTTTGGTTCTTCAGAGCTGCAGGTCCCTCCCCCGTCTCAAACTCTTTGCTCTCGGCCCCTTAAAGGAACAGTTACCTCCCAGAGTCTCTTTGGCCTTTTCTCTCATATCACTCTTCTTCTGTCTTTTTTCCGTCTTTGCTGATGGAGTTGATGTTGAACCGCATGCTGAGGACACACACCACCACGAACACACACACACACACACCACACACACACACACAACACACACACACACCACACACACACACACACTGACATATAGCGTTGACTGTAAAGGTTGCTATCTGGCTCCACTGATGATATTCCTCTCTTGTTGCCCCCCAGGTCCATGTGTGGTCGGTGAAGCGTCCAGGAGAGCAGCATGGCATTGTATCAGCTGAGCGTCTGGTTGAGATGAGGTGAGTGGACAGGCTGAAAAGTTCGCTCTAAAGGCCTAACCCGGAACCTGCTGTCAATCATCCACTCAGAATAGTCCCTAATATAGGACTGCACGATATGAGGAAAATATGCCACAATGTAGTTGAATATCATAACCATATATTACGTGCGATAAATAAAACAGATATTAACATGTGCTCAGTTCTGCTGATTACAGTATTCTGCTAAAATACAACAAATTGCTTGTTGCATTTAAAACAAATCAAAGGAAATCCTTTCCAACATTCTTCAATTGAACAAATTGAACATTGATTCGAATATAAATGGTGACAGTTACATTTTAATGTAGCGTGGCAATCCAGACCCAATTCTGAAAGATTAAGGGTCTGCCATCGAGTAATGAAAGTCGCCCATCTTGAGGGGCGACACCAAGCGTGCATTTGAAAATCTCATTGCACACGGATGGATGGATGGATGGATAGATGGATGGATGGATAGATATTTATTGATCTCAATAAAATGGGAAATTATAGTGTTACAGCAGCAAAATCAGTCACACAACATAGAATATAAATCAAATACTAGGATAAAATATACATACATACAATATATATGAAATAATACAAGAACAAATATTTCAATATATACAATTTGGGAATACAAAATGTGCAATTGCTTAAATACTATGGTAAATATGTAGATTAACCTATTGTGCGGGTTGCACTTAGTGCAGTATTGTGATGTCTCAGAGTCTTATCTAGAACCCAGTGATGAAGTTTTAGAAAGTTTTACTGCCTGTGATAGGAATGATTTCTTGTAGCGGTCCGTGCGACAACGCTACGACCAATCCCAACAACACACAATGTGATTGGTGCAGCTACAAGGGCATGGTTAATGAGCAGCTTTACTCGATGCCAGAGTAACTCGCTAAGCAAATTCAAATTGGGCTATTGTAGAAAACTCAGGATTTCCAGGGTAACTTTAATGTGTAGTTTTCTACCATTTTCTTTCAACTAACACAAAAAACATCTCTGAGTGTCTATCTCGATATGTTTCAGCCTTTCGCGATGTGTTTGTTGCACAAGTTGATTTCCAAATTGCGTGTTGTGCAGTGGTCAGGTTGTATTACTCCCAGATCAGTCCTTTATAGAGAAATAATCTGAACGTATTTTCTAACTGTTGGGCAGAAATGTAGTCTGAAACACTGATGCACCTGATTTTTCTTCTCTCCATCAGCAATGTGAGCGCCACTGACCTCCACTTCCTCCAGCTTTTCTCCATACCAGACCTCCACCTCAATCACCAGCCAGTCAAATGCACACAGACAATAAACTGGCCAATCATGGCAAGCAAGTCGCCGGTGACAGCCGCTCCCAAATAGCCAGTGTGACCCAGCAGGCTCAGCAGCAGCAGCAGCAGGGAGCCACCGGCCACCTGGGTCCAAAGGGCGTCGGTGCCGGGAGCCATGGAGCCAAAACCAACCAGGTTTCTCCTGGCAACCCTGGGCTGAAGGCTGTCAGCCAATCGGCGAGCAGCGTCGGAGGGATGTTGAAAAACAAATCCAAGCGGGAGCGGAGCGTCTCCATTGACTCCGGGGAATCAAGAAATGCCGTCCCTCCAGCCCAGGAGGCGGATGCCAAAGGAGGTAAGGCTCGTGCGCACGGACGCAACTGTGTTTGGTTCTGGGACATGTAGACACTGTCTCTCTGTTCTAAGCACACCAAAGTTCACTTCCTTTACCTTCCTATCAGTCAAATCTTTACCCGAAATACCAGATTACGTGCATTCAACTCCTCCACAGCAGGAAGTGAATGCAACGACTGAGAGGGCAGAATAACTTGTTTTCTGTCTAGCTGAAATGCCCTGACCTTTCAGCGACGTGTCAGAATTTCCCCCTGGCTTTTGATAGTTTGTGCCATGCCCGCACTGCAGTGACATGTCTCACATGAAACAGCGTCTGGGCTTTCTCTAGCGCTCGGGGGGCGAGCCTGGTGAGCTTGGTATTAAAGCAGTGAGTGAGCTCTTGGTAATATAAGTTCACATGGTTTGGTATAAAGTGTTTGATTTGCATTTGTTTGCTGTTAATCTTTTGTAATATTTGTTTTTGTTTCTCTGTCTTTTACAAGAAGGGAGACGAGTAGAATAACATGGACAAACAAACATAACCTGAACAATTGCATCTAACACGCATATAACAATAAAAGTAAAAAAAAAAAACACACAGCCCTAATAGCATTCAGAGCTGTTGTTTTATGTCGTTATGCTCCCAGAAAGTTTTTTTTTTTTTTTTTCTTTTCCTTTTCCTTTTTTGTTTTTAGTAGCGTATCTCTACAAGAGCAAAGTAAAAAGCCATGCCTCTACGCCACTGGGAGAGACCACATATTGTCTGTTTCTTCCTCTGCTGTTGCTTTTAAGGGTTTTTGTGTTTTTGTGAGCATCTGACTGCAGATGACTATGTGATTTCTTTTTTTTTGTTTTGTTTTGTGAAACTTATCTGGGCTTCCTACACACACACACACACGGGAGAGGTGTGGTTCCAACATAAAAAGCGACAGACGATGAATGAGGGGAAACAATGAACGATAGGGTGGGTTGATTTTAGGGTAAATCCCATTTTCCCTAAACACTTTCTGTTTAAGATATCAACCAGTGACTGCTGGAAACAACAACATTCACAGAAGAAGCTCTGTCATACTGCCTCTCTGTGTCAAGGTGAGCCCCCCCCCCCCCCCCCCTCCTTTTCTGTGTGTTGTCATTGCACACTTCCTTCCTTACTGTACATCCACACGTCTTTTACGTCTCTCAGCCACGCTCATCTGATGTGTTTGTTGGATGGTCGTTTTTTTGAGCAATGAACTTGAAGAATCTTCACTGACTTGTATACAGAGCTTCTCTAAATATGTGACCGTAATCATTATATTGATATTACCAGTGTACCTTTCTTTCTGGTCACCATTTGGAATCCAAACCCACCGTTGTATTTGCTGTCAGACGTTGGTTCTGACTCTTCTTCTTCAGGTTACCTTCTGGTAATGGTGCTATGTATATCTTGCAGCTTGTGCATCCACAAAATCATAATGACACCATGTGAGAAGGCTCGTGCTTCTCAAAACATTGCATCTGCAGATGTGCGTTGCATGCAGGGCATTTTGTTGCAAAAAGAAAAGAGAAAATATATTTACAAGGCAGCTCAGGCTATTTCCGCATATACTCATGTTTCACTTCTTGCACAGGCAAAGAGCAAAGGTTTAAGGTGATTCTGCCATTTGACATCCTGTTCACATTTAAAGCAATTTGTTACATTTGTCAAAGCAGCTGTAGACTGATTCTATAACTTCCAGCAAATAAGCCAAAATGCATTAGAACAGATAGTAGTACATTGTTTTCTGGCTGTGTAATATACGGTGGTGAATGATTTAAAAAATAAATAAACACTGGTGATACCCTTTTTAAAGCAGTGTTTCTTAAACATTTTAGGTAGAAGTCTATATAAAGAGGCACAACGCAGCGCCGACAGTGATAGATATACTAAACATCAACCTTATACCTGAAAAAACATTTAAATGCAACATTTCAAATGATTAGAATCCATCACTTAATGCATTCATTATCATAGTATCATCATTATTTTAGGAATTATGCATGACATATTTCTAAATTGGCATTTTTGCAAACATTCCACATGCCTGTAGCTGTACACCAAAGTACCCCTATGGGTACACGTTCTCCCATTTGAGGAACACTGCTTTAAAGGGACGATACTATGATAGTTGTTGAAGTGTGTGTGTGTCTGTGTGTGTGTCTGTGTGTGTGTCTGTGTGTTAGAGGGTGTAATGCGCAGTAAGCGGCGCTGTGTTCTGGAGAAGAAACAGCCATATAGTGGAGATGAATGGTGCTCTGGACCTGACACAGAGGAAGACGAAGACAAGCCACACACTGCGACCCACCGTGAGTCCATCTATCTCCACAGAGGGGGTGTCCCTGCCCAATGTGAGGACAGTGCAGATTTGAGTCGCGCGTGCGTCAATTTGCGACCCAATAAAAATGGACCTACTTAACGAAGTTGGTTCACTGCTGGCTACAAGTTAGCATCAAACACAACAAAGGCTGTCACTCGAATGGCGTTTTGAGTTAGCAATCAAACAATAATAGATGGCTAAAACATTTTTTTTTCAAATGATTCCCATCTTCTGTTATTGTGTGTAATGAGAACATTTTTCACAGTTATGTCGTATACCGTTTAAATCTGAGCATGCGCAACTCACATCTGCACTCTCCTCACATTGGGCAGTGACAGGGGGAAACACATTGCCAGTTTTTGTTGTTGTTGTCCGACTGTAGCACAGTCCTCGCTAACAATAGTGTCAGTGCGACCACAACTTTGAAGGCCACGTGAATTCCATGTAGTAATCCCCTGCCCCGTCTAAATGTTGTTTTCTCTGAAAACAACGGGTTAAAGCCGTTAATTGGATCTGTTTTCAGGTCCTGCACACACACTGACAGGAAGAGGATGTCCTTTTGGAGCACTGTACTATTCCTTTCCACTGAGTGGCCTTTACATGTGTTTTAGCTCCATCTAGTGTTTAAGTGTTGTAGCCAAACGGATGTACTGGTATTACAATTATAACCCAGGATACCACTGTGGCCAAATGAAAACAGTGTGCTGCTGATTTATTTTTCTCAGGAGAGCGTGGGCTGGCAGGTCCTGTCCAAGGGCTCTCTGATCGCCTTTCTGCAGGGCCCGTGTCTGAACCTGCGGGCCCCATCATCGGATGTGGAGTGGGACCAGGTCTAAAGACGGAGCCTCCTCCTCAGCCTTCACAGCAAGTGGTGTATGTTTTCACAACCAGCCTAGCCAACAGGTGAGAACTGTTTTTCAGGACTGGCATGCAGGTGATTCTTCACAAGTGGAGATGAATTTTCTTTATCTTATCAACCAACCCATCTGTTTTTTATTTTTAACAGTGAAATATGTAACTGATGTGAACAGTTTAATTAGAACATTTCTCTTTCTGTTTGCCAGTGCTGCAGATGCAGTTTTGAAAGGACAGACCGATTCCATCCTTCTGTTTCACCAGCAAAATGTTTCCCGCACCAAGTTGGAGCAGGTCAGACATCCACAGCTCAGTGGCAAAGTAAACAAAAGTTTGTGTTTAACCACGAGGAAGTAAAAGTGTTTTTTTTTCCCAGTAAAGCGCACAGATGCAAAGTATATGGGGAGGTTAATTTGTAAAGCTATATTTGTCTGAGAAACCTCCTTGTTCCTGTTTCCATTAGCAGTTGTTATGACTGCTGTGAATGCTTGTTGAAAAAGTTGAGAAACTAAGGTGTGTTGTTTTGACAAATGAACAATAGAAAATATCAAAATCAGTAATCCGAATCAGAAAAGGGCTTATTGCCGAGTAAGTAACACTTACAAGTGACACGGAGTTTGCCTTGATGGTTGGTGCACACATAAACAAACATATTGAACATTAATATAAAATAAACAATAAATACGGAAAACAAGATATATATATATATATTATACTATATATATATATATACATATACATCATACACATAACACACACACAATGTCTGTTTAACATAGGAAAAATAGTCTGTGCAATGTGCAGGTGTATGATGTATATATTATATAATATAATAACTACTGGAAATAACTAATGTAATTCCCCCCCCTTTTGTCTACCACAGCGCCACCCATCAGGGAAGCTTCCTAACCTATCTGATGTGGTAAACTCCAGCAGCTCTCCACCCACAGGCACCCCTAAATCCCAAAGTGGAACTCCGCGCCCAGCCTCTGCAGGTGTTCGAGGCCCACTGCATCCTGCAGGGACGCCGTCATCGGCAGGACACTCCGATAATGAATCCCCTCAGAACAGACCTGGCGGACCCTCCAGCAATAACATCGTCGCCCATAGGTCGGAGGGAGGGAGCTCGGCCACACCCGCAGGCCCAGTCCCGGGAACTGGAGATGCAGAGGGTGCAGGGGGTATGTCTCTTCCTGTTGACACTGTTTCTCCCTCGGGGAGTCCTCCATCCTTTCTGCACACCTACAGTGTGACACAGGCCATAGGAGTGGCCCAGGGATCATGGACGGTCTCTCCAAAGAACAGTTGGAACACAGGGAGCGTTCATTGCAGACTCTAAGAGACATAGAGAGGCTGCTTCTGCGCAGTGGAGCAGGTCCTGGAGACACAGGAGGGTCCAACAACAGCGCTAGTAACAACCCCTCCAACCTAAATAATAACAACAACAGTGATAGGAGCGGTGTTCTCGAGGAACGTGACAATGGTACTAATAGCTCTGGAAATTGCAGTGGTGGTAATATGCTATCGTCAGCCTTGGCTCCGATGGGAGGAATGAAGAAATATGAAGAACCTCTCCAGTCCATCATTTCTCAAACACAGTCCCTTGTCGGACCTGCCCTTGACAGCCCTCACATGGACTCTCACCATAACCTACCACAACACCCCCATCACCAGCTCTCTTCACCCGGGGTCGACATGGGTCCGTTACTTGGACCAGAAGGGTTGACCCCAGAGCAAATGGCGTGGAGGAAACTCCAAGAAGAATACTACCAGGAGAAGAGACGGCAACAAGACATTCAACCCTCCACACATCCGCAGCACTTTAGAATGATGACGGAGATTGGCATGCACGGAGGTCCCATGATGATGAGAGGACCCCCTCCTCCCTACCACAGCAAGCCTGGAGAGCAGCAGTGGGGTCCTGGCAATATGATGGGAGGAGGAATGGGTGGAAATGCACGAATGATAGACATGCACCAAGAGGGACCCCGCGGGCCAAGGTTCCTGGGACAGATGCAGAGAGGGCCACCTGGGGGAGGCGGTTTTCCTGGTAGCAAAGGGGGAGTTTTATCAGTGGAGGGTCTAGGCGGCAAAGGCCCACCAGGCCTGGGATGATTTGGCTCGATGAGATGCCCAACAACATAGGCGGTGGAGGTCCCTTTCATGGCTGCTACCCCGGTGGACCCCCTCAGCACTTGCAAGGCGAGCCCGAACATATGATCACACACGAGGAAATGTTCTCGCCTCATGGAGAAACGGCAGATGCAAGGGCCCCCCAGGTACGAACTTAACAGATTAGCTAAACAGCAGCAACAGGGCAACCTGGGGTCAAGAATAATGGATCATCCTGGGGGCCTAGACTTTCACAATTTAGGAATGGGCCGGGGCCCACCCTCTTCTCGAGGTGATCCTTTGGACTTTCCTGGTTCACGGGAGATGATGGGCTCTCCTGGTGGGGGTCCTCAGATGAGAGACCTGGTGGACTCTCCTCTGGGAAGCAGCCTCCCATTGAACATGAACCCACACATGAATGTTCAGCAGCAGCAGCAGATGATGCTGTCTCAGAAGCTCAGAGGAGGTCCTGCAGGAGGGGGGCCTTTAGGTGAGATGTTTGGCCCTGGAGAGATTTCACGAATCAGGGCTTCACAGAATGGAAGAGGAGGAAATAAGGGAATGATTTCAGGACCTGATGGCCCCTTCCAGTTTCCCAATCATAGTCCCTTCTCCGGAGGACAGGTGGAGGGGCCTTATCTCCAACAACCTGGCCCGGAGATGTTTGGGCCTGATCAGCAAGGTCATAATCCAATGGGAGGTACATCGCGGCTTAGCCATATGCCGATGACCGGAGGCCTCAGAGAGTAGACCTTGGTCCCAGGCACCCCTCTGACCTATCAATCAATGCTAACCCCCTAACCTCTCCTTCAGTGCCTCGTCCTCATCAGCTCAAGTCTCCATCCCTTAACCAAGAGCCATCTCCTCTTCTACCTTCCCCCTCTGCCCCAGGACTGAAGTCACCCTCACAGCTATCCTCTGCAGGGCATCACCCCACTCTTCCCCCAGCGTCTGTCACTGGGACCTCTTCTACTTCCATGAAGTCTCCCCAGATAATGGGGTCTTCCAACCTTGGCATGCACTCTCCGTCTGCCTCTCCTGGTCGACTCAAGTCCCCTGCTATGGCTGTGGGCTCCCCAGGGTGGGCATCTCCTAAAACAGCTCTTCCAAGTCCTGGCGGTCCAAGCAGTGGGAAGGTAGTGGGGAATGGAGGAAGTAGTTCTACTGAGACAGGTACACTCAAAATCGAAGATGACGTTGGATCGTCATAAATGCTCCTCCTTCTATTGCTGTGACACTAATCCATTCTTTTTAATGTTCTTTACAGGCCAATCACTTCCCCCCAGGAGTTCCAACTCTACGCCCATTAGCCAGCCGGGCTCTATGAATCCTAGTATGCCATTCACTTCCTCTCCTGATAACCCTCCATCCCAGAACCCTTTATCGCTCATCATGTCTCAGATGTCCAAGTATGCCATGCCCAGTTCTACTCCTCTCTACCATGATGCAATCAAAACAATTGCCACTTCGGACGATGAGATGCTGCCAGATCGACCTCTTCTATCCGGTGTCAGCATTGGAGGTATGTAACAGGTATATGAGGTATATATGCGCTAACCCGAAGCAGGAAAAGCTAACACTAAGCTACTGTAAGCTATTTTTTTGAGTTTCCTTTTAGCAGAATACTCCGAGTGAACTCCCCGTGGTAAACGGTTACGCAGTGTAGCCACAGACTTAAGAGTGCCGTCTATACAGCCCACATACAGCCTATTATGATCTTCATAAGTAAACAGCACAGGGTGATTGGTTGATGTCTTTATTTGCGGTGCGATTGCTTGAGAAATTGACTTAATCGCCGTGTAATATTCACGGTCTGTGTAAAAGCACTGAGAAAACCAATCAGTGATGGGAATAACGGCGTTACAAAATAACAGCTTTACTAACGGCGTTAGTTTTTTCAGTAACCTAATAGATTATTCTTCCCATCTTAATAAAGCTGTTAGCATTACTGCCGAAAAATGCGGCGCGTTACTATTATTGAAGCTGTTTTCTTCATCAGACCAACTAGATCTCCGAGCCTAGAGGCAAAGACTTCTTTTCTTCCGTGGTTAGTCGGCCGTGCACGAGACCAGCGCATAAAAGCTGACGATTGGCTAAGGTTGGGTAAAAATTCATGGTAAGCCAATCCGAGGTAGAGTTGGGCGCGCGTTCGAAAGCATGCATTGAACACACAACGAACAACACAACCGAGTCAGTCAAAGAGAGACAGGTATGGCGCTATGAAATGAAGGTCAGAAAACATAGGCACTGTGACTCTAGAGTGGCTAGTCGCTCCGAAGTTTATCGCGGTCACTCTCTCTCTTCTCCCTCGCTTTATCTCTCACACACACACACACACAACACACACACACAAACAGATGCCGGCTCGATGCACACACCATCGCAAAAGTATAACCATCAAGCCACTTACGTTATTTGCACTACAAAGAGTGTATATATTTATTTATTTTTGCTATAGTTCCTAACAAGCATAATTTGATTCTGCCCAGTTGTGGCATGTTGAAGGGCAATAAATAACCAAAACATCTATGTTGTTTTGTGTATAGATCCACCAGACTTGTCATTATAATATTCAGATTTATCATAAATAATTAAACATGCACATGTATTTTATGTTCTGTTAAAGAGGGGTGGTTGTGGGGTCACATTTGAGCATTTAAGTTTTCTTGAAAGTAACACATTAGTTACTTTTTGAATTTGTAACTGAGTATCTAATTTAGTTACTTTTTGGAAGTAGTAACTATAACTAATTACTTTTTAAAAGTAACTTGCCCAACACTGAAAACAATATACAGTAAAAAATATATTGACATGCAAATTAATCTCACACAAAAAACGTCCACAGTGTGTTACGGGCAGGCCTGAAGATCTTTATTTTATTTATTATTTATTTTTCCTGTTAAAAACCGCTGTTAGGTGATATTATACCGTTGCCAACAGAAGAAGAATTTGAGAGTAAAGCCAGTCAAATGACTTCTTGCTTTGGTTTTTGGATTTTTGAGGAAGGAAAAAAACACAAATGATCTAAGACTCTTGGTCAAAACCCAGTTATGTGCATGGATTTCTCAGCCTCAACCCTCATATTATAGTAGTGCTGCTCAAAAATAGGATTGAACGATGCTATGAGGAACAGGATATCAATTTTTCAGAAGTATAATTGGCTGAGAAAAAGGTCAGTCCATTTTCAAATGTTAACAGTGTGCATTTCATCATCAGGAAACATGGGGAACCCTCAGACCTCGCAGATGCTTGTCTCCCAGGGCTCCATCGGTCCCCACAGTGATCCACAAAGCCCCATGGCTATTGTAAGCCAAGGTCACCAACACCTGCCCCACGACGCCTCGGGACCTGTGCTTTCCTCCCCAAATCAAATGGGCATGCCGGCCATGAATTCTGCCATGATGGGAGGAGGTGCGCCTGACGGAATGGGGCCCTGCAACGTTTCACCCATATCTCAGAACCAGATGGCAGGCTTTCCTCGCATCCAGCCCCCACCGCACGGGCCAATGCACTCACCCATTGGAGGAATGTCGCATCACTTCCCTCAGTCGAATGAAGATATTCTCCCACCTCAGCAGTTACACTTGCTTAGAAAAGGTCACCCTCACCAGCGCCCCTCTCACCCTTCAGACTCATTTGGCCCTTTGCCCATGGGGGATGGCCCGGATCTAAGTGAAGTCATACGACCCACTCACTCGGGGATCCCTGAGTTTGATCTCTCCCGCATCATTCCTTCCGATAAGCCCAGTAGCACTCTTCAGTATTTCCCCAAGAGTGAGCCCCATCAGAATCAACACCAGGGGCCACTTCCCCAGCAACCGACTCCACAGCAGCTCCTCAAACAGCTGTCTTCTTCCGGGCCTCTACATAGCAGCGGCCCTTCATCCAACCCCCACTTAGCAAACCTACAGAATATGATGGCTGAACAGCAGCTGCCACCCCACCCTTCACACGGTGGAATACGCCAAAACATGGGCATTCCTCAGGGGGGCGCAAGGAGTATGGTTTCCGGTGGGGGCATGGGCCCCATGTGCCCGCCTGGACATATGATGGGAAGGA
Source organism: Etheostoma spectabile (assembly GCF_008692095.1). Classification (NCBI taxonomy): domain Eukaryota; kingdom Metazoa; phylum Chordata; class Actinopteri; order Perciformes; family Percidae; genus Etheostoma; species Etheostoma spectabile. Next base: position 19,419,112 of record NC_045735.1, on the reverse strand, counting down.
CAGGCATGGTGCCCCAGCAGCAACTCCATCAACAGCAAGCCATGATGGCCAACAGCCTTCTCCACCACCCTTCCAATCCATACCCAGGCATGATGCCCTCCCAGCAGCACTCACACAATCTCATGGCACAGCAAAACATTATGATGATGCAGGCTAAGCAGCGAAGCATGTCAATGCCAGGGGATCCATTTGGTCCCCAGGGTCCTCTAATGTCCCCTCAGGGTCCCATGATGGGCCCTTCCCACCAACAGTCTGGTATGATGGGCCCCCAGTCTCTGAGACAGCGGGGAATGTCTCTGGACAGTCCGATTGGCTACGGCCCCGGGGGTATGGCCAATATGCCATTCTGATCCAGCTCACACAAACTGTTAAAAAAGAAAGAAAGGAAGAAACGTGTCCACTAGGTTACCTTCCCATTGTGTCCACATTTTTTCTTTAATGTTATTCTTGCAGTTATTTGAAAAGAGGAACTGTAAAAACAATAAATCAGTGATACTCTCCAGATTTTGGATTTCAACTGATTTAAAAAAAAAAAATTGAACATCTAAAAGCACTGTAACAAAGTTCAGTAACAAATCAGAAGCCATTTCCTAAAATGCTGTAAAATATGTATATTTCAAAGATGTGTGTATTTGTTGTGGAAACAGTGGCAGTCAGGAGAGGAGTGCCTCAAATTTCTATTTGTTTTAATATCATTGATTTATTTTTCTCCAACTACCAAACTGTTGTGCAAAATTAATTATATATATATATATATATATCTATATATATATATATATATAGATATTATATAGATAATATAGTATATATATATATAATATATATATATATATATTATATATATATATATATAATATAATATATATATATATTAATTATACCTGCTGTATATAAGATGCATTTGTGATTGTTTGCAGTTCTGTATAACAGTGTTTTAATAGAAGTCTAAAAATAATAGAATACTGATCTATATCTGGTTTAAGTTTTGGTTATTGTGTCAATTACTGTTTGATAACACTGACAAGGAGACACGGTTGCTGTATAATAAATGAAAACTTTATTAAATCCAATTAGCAGTAGCTAAAGTACAAGCAAAGACAGATTCCAGCCAACAATATAAACAAAAAAAATGACGGTAAATAAAATATCTTTTAAATGCAGTCAAAGTTGCAATTGCTACTATCAGATAACATAACATTTTACATCAATACAAATGAAATACAGTTGTACACAGGCCTTTTAGTTACAGCTGACGTTTTAATACGGGTGTATTAGATGTAGATGGTGCTGGTGGTGGTTGCTCCATCAGAAATGGATGCTTGACTGTGACTCTGAGCTCTGATGAACGGTAGGCAAACACGGCTGCAGCCCAATTTACAAAGTAACTTTATTAGCTCGTTGCGAAACCGCACCCCGACAAAGGCATACAGGAACGGGTTCAGGCAACAGTGCGAGAGCCCCAGGCTTTTGGTCACATCAAGGGCTGGCCGCAGTAGGACATACAAGCTACAGGTTTTATACACGATAACGCGCAGGTCTACCATAGTTTCTATTATTAAGGTGATATTATAGGGTAGCCAACAGAAGAAAAAGACCAGAGTGACGAGTAAAGCCAGCCGAATTGCTCCTTGCTTTGATTGGCTTTTCTGACTGTTGCACAAAGTCAGCACCACAGCTGTGTAACAGTAGCACATGACAGCCAGAGGAAGGAAAAAACACAAATGGTCGAAGACTCGATTGGTCAAAACCCAGTTGTTTGCATAGATTCCATAAAGATGATTGGAACAGGAGAGCCTAGACGCGTTTGTGGCTTCTTCCTTCACCGAAAGAAACACAGCATTGGGCACTGATAAACCCAAACAGACCAGCCATAGTGTAATGCATGTTAGATGCACTGTTCTGGGACGTCGACTTCGCATGCTTGGAATGGCGTGAACAATGGCCAAATACCGATCAAACCCAATGCAAGCTAGGAGGAAACTCCCACAGCGGAAGTTAAGATTTTTCATCAGGCCCATCAGCCTGCAGAGGAACTCCCCCATCAGCCAGCCAGCGGCGCTGTCGACGATGTCGAAAGGAAACGTAAAGAGGAGCATGAGGTCAGCCAGGGCGAGGTGCAGCAGGTAGATTTCGGTGATGCGCAGGAGGCGCCGACGTTTCAGGAGGACAGTTATCATCAGGCCATTCCCCGCCACGCCCAGCAGAAAGATCAAGCTGTAGAGCAAGGGTCGGAACACGGCGTTGAAGGTCTGCAGGCCGGTCCCCTCATCTTCACAGGCTGTGTCGTTGTTTTCATAAACGTAGTCTGAGAAATTATAATCTGGGCCTTCCTGCTGTGGAATATAAAGAGAAACCGTTCCCTTTTAGTGACATCATCGTAATGTGGAATAACACACAATTGCACGCTTGAATCATTTGGGCATCATCTAATAGCACTTGTTCATTACGCTATGAAAATTGATTTATTACATTAGCGTAGTTTTTATTTTTTCTTCCCTGTGGCTTTCTCAGGCAAATTATTACTGCAGGCAGGAAATACAGACATAGGCCAAATTATTTTCACTTCCTCTTCTTAGCAACTGAGACATTTTTGAGGCAAACATGCCAAAATATCCTACTTTGGCTGTATAATAATAAATGGATACTAATTACTATTTACACCCAAATCAACAACCAAGTTAACATTAGATCAGGTGGAGAAATCACACCTATTGTACTGTATGTTTATATTATTAAAAACAATATGGGTACAAATATTCATAATGTAAGCTTCCACTTGAATTTTTTTGCATTGCAAGGTCATATTAATAGAAGAAAGTACTACAGTTACTCTGGTATTTTCATGTAACTTCTAGAAAAGATTATGTCTTCATAAAGACAGTAGTAAATACTTTTGATATCGGATTCAGCTTTATTTTATTTATATGAGGAATTTTGCTTTGGATTATATATTGCTCACAATGTGCAACAAAAACAAACTACATATATACACACTATAAACAGAAACAATGTCGACAGGTTGAGCCAATAGTGCAAATAAAGTGTGCAAGAGTCAATTATTTTTATGATAAATTATAATTTTTTTTATTATGGGGCATAGTGCAAAAGATGCTGGAATAAATAAGTATTATGTTATAAAAGTATTATAGTTGGATATATTATTAACAGCTCTGAAATAGAGAATGATGAATCAATAAGTGGAACCAGTATACAGACTGATTAGAGACAGTGTTGCTGTTTTTTTTGCCATAGATTATAGACTATATATATATATATATATATATATATATATATATATATATATACAGTCTATGGTTATTGCACAGGAAATTGAACCTGGCACTGTGAGTCAGAAGTCAGCTGTTCACCAGAGTGACGGCTTAAAAAAGAAAAGAAACTGTTCCTGAGTCTGTTGGTTTTGGCGTGCATCGCCCTGTAGCGCCCACCATGTACATTATATTAAGATATACTCATGATACTTTTCTTATTTATCTGTTTCCCGTCTTAGAAATGAAAAAATGTGTTTCAAGAAACACAACTTTAAAGTTCTAAACTACACAAACTAACTAGAGTTCACGTCTTCTCACTGCTGCCATCACTTGCAACATTTCTATTGGGCCTAAAGTTGATAATGACTACTATACTGCAACCTGTTCCTATATCACAACACCTCTACAAGTTTATACATTTGATTCATGTTACAAACTAATCAGATTTGAAATTATAATCACATATAATTGCATTATTGTTAAATATTTTGGCCTTTGACCTCAGTGCAATGATAAATGAATTGCAAGTTACTTGAAGCCTGTGATTAGAAAAACAGAATATATCACCCTACAGGGCTCTCCTTTCATGACAAGCATATATATATATATAAATATATGTATATATGTATATAGTATTGCAGGGAATTTCTTCCTCGCTTATTTCCCTAGTGAGTCGACAGGAAAGAAGCAGTGTACACCCATGTAACAAACGCACATCTGTTTAGATGCAGTTCTATGGTTCAGTAATTCAAGCTACCATAGTGTATCAAATATGTTGTCAAGTTAAAAAAAAAAATCCTGTAGTTTAATCTTTACCTTATTGAGAATAAAAAACACACATGTTGCAGTTTCTATTAAAATCACTTGCTTTAAAATTCCATATACTGCAGCAGAGAGCAACTGTTACAGAGTTATGCTATACTCTAATATAATACATTTTAGCTACTGGAAGCTTGCTCATTACAGCTATCATGCAGTTAAAGGACATGTGACGACAATAAAACCCATGATTTTAAGTGTATAGAAATTACAAACGCAACATATCCTACATTTGAATATCTAAAATTAGATTTTGTTTAAATCAGAACCGGCTATATAGTCGAATAAAGACCTTTATGAACATCTCCAACAATTTAACATTCATTTTAACAATTCTTAATTAGGTCTTACCTCTGGAATGATAACCGTAAAGGCCATGTGGGTAAGTCTTGGTCCCTGGAATGTATATCTTACACTGTCGTAGTAAAATGTGTGTATAGCCAACTTCCTCTTAGTGCTGGTACTTCTATATTTGCTTTGCTGATTTCTGCGTTGGGGGTGCGTTGAAACTGCAAGTCAAAAGCTGTAAATACTAGGCTTTCTATGGTAAGCATGAAAGAGCAGTAATGCAAGTCCAAGTAACCACACCCTGCAGTTTATTCTAGCATTGGACAACAACCCCACATCCTTACTAATTGTACATGTTGCAACATCCAGCCGTCCTCTAACAATAATAACATCATGAAGGTGCAGTAAGAGTATTCATAATTTCATTTGGGGGGGGGGGGGGGGGCAGTGATTGGAGAAATAGCCTTGTGACCAAAACGTCTAGTTTGCTATACTGTAGCTAGTTGGTTCCCTGGAGACATTCAAATGGAGAAGGCCACCGAGGAACCCATGAGCAAGGCATTCAACACTGCTCCATAGACAGCAGATCAGACGGTGGCTGCACTGGGAAGATGTAAATAGGTGTAAATAGCAATGTGAGCATGCATAGGGCATTCCTGAAGAAGTGACATGGCCCTGATAGATAGATAGATAGATAGATAGATAGATAGATAGATAGATAGATATTGATCCCAAAAAAATGGGAAATTATGGTGTTACTGCAGCAAACATACATCAGTCATACAGCACAGAATATAAATAAAAGTGAAATACTAGGATACAATATACATACATACAATGTACAGAGAAGGAATATACAATGTACAGGAATACAAATATAAGAACAAATATTTGAATATATATAGGTCGGGAAAACAAAAGTACATAAAGATAAAAAAGACATGGATGTTTAGTACTGATTCCATATTTTTGTATGTGACCCATGGTATCTATAATGACGTATTCAAATCTGACGTTACTTTTTGAGAGCAGCGCTAGTGTAAAATTCCACATATAAACCATATAAACCAACCAAAAAGTGCATTTTGGACCCTGATTGTAATTCTTATGTAGTCCCCTATAAACTTGGTTATGTTAGGCTGTGATATGGAGCAGGTTAGGCTATAATAAAAGGCCACTACTTTCAAAATATTTTCCCTAGGTTTGCCAGATGTTTCTATCACGTTTTTATCCTTTACTATTTTAATCTCTAATTTGGGTAGACAAAAAAATAGGTGCATGCACAATATATCTTTGGTGATGTTGGCCAGCTACTTTGTTGTGTATTGACCCAGGGTAGAAGGCAGGATGCCGCTCCACACAAGGGATCAGTTTGATGAAGTTAGGTTTTGTGTTATAGTTTACTCATTTAACGGTTGCATTAATCCCAAAAAAGTAACTGGGAAGTTTCTCACTCATCCAGGTCACAGTTTCCAAGGAAGGTATTAACCCTTGTGTTTTCCTCCCGGGTCAAAACATCTGACATTTTCAACACATTCTTTTTTTTTTTTTGATTTCCAACCACTTACTATCTACTCAGTTTAACTAATTTTTGGAATCATGCTAATACACCTCATTTGTATTGAATTTAAAAATTATACTACATTATATCTATTATCTATATTAGATATATCTAATTATATATATTATATTAATATATATATATATATTAATATATATATATATATATATATATAGATAGTATACATAGTTTATCCAATCACTTCCTGATAAAGTTATTTATTTTCTTATTTTTATTCATCTCTTCTGGTGGATGCAGGAGCCTCATTTAAGCAGAATGACTTTCATGTTTTGGTTATTTATTGAATTGAGTATTTATTTTTACTTTTTTTAATTTTTTGTGATACATGCATACTGTGATGTACAGGTATGTGTTTATACAGTGTATATATATATATATATATATATATATATATATATATATATATATAAAGCAGAAATTAAGAATTATTTTGGGTAAATAGTCAAGATCATGTTGAATTAATGAGTTTGGTCGGGATACTGATTTGAAACCATTTCAATTTCCACCCGAAGTTCAATGAAAGTGATTAATTGTCTTTGCAAAGAGCGTTGCATGGAATCCATCATTTTTTTGTTGTAATTTTGTTAAAAAGAATGCCATATTTCTGATGTAGACATTTTTAAAAGGGGTCAAAATTGACCCGAGGACAACAGGAGGGTTAATCAAGATATTATTCATGTAGGCTCACCTTACTTTGGAATTAGCAAACTAGAACACTGATAGTAACTGTTCCACCAGTCCAACAACAACTCTGGATCGATGCTAGTGGAGTGGATGTCAGTTCAAGATAGTCTGAAGTATCATTTTTGACAGGACGCCCTTTAGGTAAAGTAAAATCCCAAATCAAATCCTTGATTTGAAATGAAATCAGCTGATTACTTGGATGGGGGCGGGTTCAAATACGAGTGGAAGCCATCTTGAACGGTTGGTTGACAAGACTCTTTCGTAGTCAGCTAAAATTGAGTACAACGCATAGGAAACCGGTTATTTCCGTTATCCAAGGTAAATGCATGTACATCCAAACTAGCTAACGCAAACCTGGTATTCCATTATTTTGTGGTGACTTTTACAATTAGCGTTAACTGTAAATGTTATTTCGCTATCGTTAGCAAGTTTGTTAGCTTGCTAGCATACCTAACGTTAGCACGGCAATCGTCAATTGAGTTAGCTTGCAACCTAATATTAGTTAATATCGGATATCAAGTCTTGTTCGTTTGCTAAAATTGAAAAAGGTATCGGTTATTATTTGCACTAGCGGTATAACATACTGACTGGGTTAACAAAAACTGAATTCGGTATAACCAGCACAACATTGGCTAGCTAGCTAACCTAGCTAGTTAGCCAGATGTCCGTGTTAAGTTATTAGCGGGGTAACGTTAGCTTTTTCCCTTCCAGTTAGCTAGCTAGTTGGTTGGGTACAACAGAGAGAACATGCTCTAGGTCAGTCATGTATTCCGACATCTATTCTTTCGAGCTTTCAAGCGGCAGGTAACCTAACTGTACAGAAACTACTGGTGTGGTTGACTTTCGGGAAATCAACGTCTACATGCTAGCAATTGTTAACTAGCTATGCATCATTAACGTTACGACCCACTGCTGGGTAGGCTAACTTCTGACGTAAGGCCAGCCATCTGACGTTACTGTCAGTTGTTGAATACGCTAACGTTAAATATGAATTCTATAAGTCTAGTTAGCCACCCTCTAAATACAGTATGTTGTCTTTTGCCACATATCATTCAATTGTAATGCTACTTAGTTTTTTGTCGAACATGTTAACACTGTGTCTCGTATGTTTCAGGGTTGAAGAAACTTGAGAAAGGACGCAGCTGCTCAGTGAAGCTAGCTAAACAAGATGGCTAGCTAAACAGTCTGCCAGTACTTGAAAGCTAGTTTAGCCCTCCTGGTGTATGGTTTTGGATAAAAATGGCAGATTACATCCATGCTAAACCCTAATTTGCTTAAGAAATCAATGCTTAGACGTTTACTAAAAAAAGGAGAGGGATTTGTTTTTGACACTTGACGTTCCAGAAACAACAACAATATTGTCAAGGAACCTGCAGAGACAAAACATTTGAACATTTACATTTGTATATTATTAAAGTCTCAAGAGGGAAGGACAATCTTGTGCTTTGAGTGGTCCCAGCACACTGGGCTCACTTCATTTTGAGACTGTTAGAGATTTCATTGCTATTGAAACGGAAAGTAAAGCTCAATAAACATGAGTACCGCCAGGACAGAGAACCCAGTGATTTTGGGCTTGTCCAACCAGAATGGACAGCTCAGAGGCCCAGTGAAGCCTGCTGGAGCACCAGGTGGAGGTGGAGGCCCTCTACTGCAGCAGCTTAATCAGATGAAAGGCACAATCAACAATGGCAACTCCCAACCGGCCCCTACAGCCAACGCTGTAATCAAGTAAGTTTTCTGACAAAAGTTGGCAAAATTGTTACTGTCAATTATTTTGTCATACTTACTGCTTACAAGTGCTTTACCCTCCGCAGGCCTGGAGATGACTGGAAGAAAAGTTTGAAATTGCCCCCAAAAGACATGAGAATGAAAACTTCGGTTGGTACAAGAAAGTCCTTTTTTACCTACAAATACTTGTTTCACCTGTGCTTTTTGACAGGTCCTTTTGCTTGTAATGTCCCTGATATGCAGTCATTTTTAAACTGTCTTTAACTTTATTAAACACCCAGCAAGTTCTGTTTTGTTGGCTTTTCAGCCATGCTAGCAAATCCTTGTAAGCCTGGCTATTTTATGAAGAGTAGCTATTGTTCATACTATTACCATAAACAAGGTGGGGCTGATACAACTTTTGCACCTTATAAAAAGAATGCCATACATGCATTGTTAACTATTATGTGGTAACCGAACATTTGCTGTCATACTGGGGTTCTTGGCTCTGGATATTTGGTACTTTTAATAAAGCACAGAATTGCATGCCACTGTTTTACAGTCATGCTATTAAAAACCTTTTTATAAGTTTGTCTTTTATTGGAATTTTTGCAGTGGTCCGATTTTAGTGGTTTTTTTTTACTCTGGATCTAAGAAAAACTTATTACATTTTTTTTAAATTTTGTATTTCTGTATTTGTTCTGTAGCTGATGAGAGGGCTACAAAAGGGCCGATAAGTGTAAAGAAAAGAACTTAAGGTTGGGAATTTCTCAAATTGGTTGACACTTAAGTCAACTTTTTTTTTTTTTTTTCTTCCCTCCTTCCATTATCAGTTAGGGAATAATCAATTAGTTTACAAGCCTATGATTTACATATTGTTAACCAAATGCTAATGAGTATATCATTCTATGATTACAGGATGTGACTGCAACTAAAGGCAACGAGTTTGAAGATTATTGCCTAAAGAGGGAGCTACTTATGGGAATCTTTGAGATGGGCTGGGAAAAGCCATCTCCAATTCAGGTACATTCAGACACAACTTCAATTTGATCCCTTTTTGCCATTATACAAGAAGGTGTCTTGCTTAAAGATGTGCATGTTTTCATAATTAGTTTGGTGTGTTTTGAAAATCCTGGCAGTCATACTGTTAACGTGACCTTGACCCGTCATCAGCATTTTCTTTGATACCGTTTCCTAAATTAAAATAAGGAATTCTAATTGTATTGGTCAATCTCTGGTTTTGTCATTAAATGACTGCAATGTCTAATTTGAAATATATTGCACAGGGTTTTATGTGAAGGGTTTTGTTTGGGGTTTGATCCTAGGTCAGACTGGTGACGCAGGAAAAAAGTGAATTACTATTTTATATAAACTGTTTTAAGCCCTGCTTGTGGCATGGCAATGTCAGTCGGTCCACCACTTTGGTCCAGACTGTTATCTTAAAAGGTATTGGGTTGAATGCAGTGACGTTTTGTACATTAATGGCTCCAAGATTTTGATTATCCCTTGACTTCTCTTCATCTGTCCCATTCAGATAGGCCCCCTAACAGGGTTTAACCTGCATTGCTGAGCAGCCTGAATGGGATATTAGTGGGATAATGACCTGGGACTGTTACTATTTTCATCTACTCATTCCATATGTTATTTAATAGTGACCAAACATTTTGAATTGAGTGTTTGAATATATTTAGTTAGAGCAGACTTAATTTGGTATGTGCTAAAAATGCACTGACTGCATAGAAAATAGTGTTAAGTATGAATCTTTTACTGCTTTTTGCGCAGGAGGAAAGCATTCCCATTGCACTGTCAGGAAGGGATATCTTGGCCAGAGCTAAGAATGGCACGGGAAAGAGTGGAGCCTACCTCATTCCCTTACTTGAACGCATTGACCTGAAGAGGGACTGCATACAAGGTGAGAGCTCGTTTTCTGCTACAGTAAATGTCACATTTGACTCTTGCCTAATCTTAATCAGTCATTCTTCATTTTCAAGCTAAAAGTTTGAGGTTCCAAGAAATAAATGTGACTATTTGCTTTATTTTTTTTAAGCCTGCTTACAAATTTAATCTCGCAACATCATTTGATAACTTAATAACTAAATGTTAATTGCAGACATTTTTGTATGAATATATATTTAAAGGTGCAATATGTAATACTAACAGCTAGTAGTTACTACAGTACAAATTCTGAATACTGGAGAGAGCTGTCTCCGCCCTCCCCAGACTCAAAGTTCATGGATGTTGCCAGGCTGAGACAGTAGCATCTAACAATGTTCCTAGACGCTTGTCTCTCATAGCCAGACGTTACGCCACAGCACAGCGGAGTAGCTAACGTTAGATGCTGGCTATATTGAATGCCATAAAAGCCAACTGACCGACACGTATTCAGTTTAGAATTACTTTAGGATCTCTTAAAAACCCCACAACCTCGCTGTCCTCTACAATGCCAAACAGACTTCCTCAACTTAAAATTGGCTATGGTAGGAACCACTAAAAATACCACTACACTCCACTAGTACACAAATATTGAAATGACAAAATGCCTGTCTTTTGTAGCCGTGATTAATTAACCTGAAGCTTATGATTACTTGTTCAGGAGAAAATTAACCAACTTGGTGTCATTTTGGGCTCTAAGCTGTCATCTTTCAAATTAATCTCCACTGTAAACCCGGATTGTTACGTCTCTGGGCACGCAACTGTCAAACACTTTTTTTAATTTTATTTTTAGGCTGGGTAGAATACATCTCTACCAATCCTGTTTGTTTGCTGCTTTCATGGCTGTACTGACGTTACAGCTGTAGCATTCTGGGTTTACGTTTTTACAGATAGAACTGGCAACCCGGCCGGGCTGTCAAACTTGACATTTGATAACTCAGAGGCCAAAACACAAACAGAAATTCCATCATGGAAAGGAAATTTCAAAAGGAAGAAATGCTGGCATTAGCATTGTTGATATTAAGGAAACATGCCAAGTTGAAACACTTTTCTGACTCATTTGGTCACACTTGGGGTATTACACTAAATGTATTACAGATTGGACTTTTAAATAATAGGACATTAGTTGAATGATTATCCCCTTTGCAAAAGTACTTGCTCATGGTACTGTATGTCACACCTAAGTAAAATCACTACTCAAGGTGTCTTTGCAACATTGTGTGTCTGTGTCTGTGTGTCTGTGGGTGTAGGGCTGGCTTCCTCACAGTTTCTACCTCCTTGTTGTTGACTTGATTGAATGGTTTTGAAAAGCTCTGTTCATGCATGCTCAGGTTTGTAAAAAATGTGTAGCGCTCCATCACATTAGTGTTTCTCTATTGTTCCAGCTGTGGTCATAGTGCCCACCAGAGAACTGGCTCTGCAAGTAAGCCAAATATGTATCCAGGTCAGCAAACACATGGGTGGAGTCAAGGTAATGGCAACCACAGGTGGAACCAACCTACGTGATGACATCATGAGACTCGATGAAACGGGTAAACTTTACTCACATTACGTTTTTGCCGTTTTTCTTCCTGCTAAATGCAGTGTTCATATCTGACATGACTAAAATATTCATATTGGTACTTTGTTACCTGTTGGGCAAAGGCCAATAAATGTATCTGGGTTATGTGTTGTAATTCAGTACAAGCAAGTAGATATTACAAATTACACATACAGTAGATAATTTGGAGGCCCAGATCTGGCCCATGTATTAAGTCTGGGAAGTCTATTTGATCTTGCTGTTATTTAACACAGATGGGGGGGGGGGGGGGGGCTCTGTCCTCTTTGTAGGATATTGGTAATCTGAGTCTCTCATGAAGCGATCTGTTCATAATTTACTGGCCACATCACAAAACCGCAATGTGAGGTGGTTGGCAATTTTAATGTTAAACCAGAAATTAAAAGTCCATTTCATTTTCCATCATTTGCACCGTGATAGCATACTGAAATGTACGATTAATCGTGAATAAATATTTTGTTTGACAGCACTATTTATTTCTGAAATGGCACAATTTACTGTACACTGTAAAACTGTTCACCAGTTTTGTGTAGGTAAAAGCTGTTGGATAAGCTATCTAGCTGTGGGTGATGCGTGTGTCCTATAGCGATGGAGAGGCGTGATGCATTAGTGGCCCTCAGCGTTAACGAAACACACTGTTGGGCATCAGACTTGGCGGCTGTAGTAAATTCCTGGCTGGGCTGGTGTTAAGGCTATAATCCATAATAAAGTCCATGATGAAATGTAATTTGCTAACATATGCCTTTTTGTTTTTATTTTTCTAATCTCATGGTTGTACAGTTACTATTATTGGCAGGCCAGGACTCGACGGTGCAACAGTTTACTTGCTTTTGCAACTAAAAATGGACTGTACTGTTTGTACTGTAAAATGTATTTAGGAACACATAACATCAAGGTATTATCATTCTTGCCGTTTTTTGGTGTTGTGAACTTTGCTGCGTTTAGTTTTACGTGGTTATGTTGCAGCTGCCTGGCTCTTTTTATTAATATATATATATATATATATATATATATATATATATATATATATATATATATATATATATATATATTAACCACAGTTGCAACCACTTTATCATTGCTTATCCTTGTTAACTGAACAAATACCAGAGCATGAGACCTCTTTACCATCCCCTGTACAAGCGGTATCACACTGCACCAATAGTGGTTACCTTTTTATGTAATCCAGTCTATTAGTTGACTGGAGTGAATTCCCCTAAGGTCTGTCTGATTTAGTGGGACATTTGTTGTACAATGACAAATGAACCTTGAATCAATTACGGTTTAAAGTGAAATTCTTAAATACAGTTTTTAAGCAAAAATAATCAAACTACTATACTCGTTCTATTGAAATAAATATATCTTTGTTTGTAAATGTCTCGTCGTTTATGAAAAGAAACGGTTGATACATTTTCATTGCCCCCTCTTTAAAAAATTTCCTTGGAAAAAGTTACCGTTGATCCCTGCAGGTAAGGGGTGTTGACGATTTGAAACATGCCAGCTAATTAAAACCCCTGCTCTGTTACTGAGTGAATATAGTGTTGGCACAGCATGACCAATCACAAACCTACCAGAGCTGCATATTTTACATAAGAGCAAACTTTAATGCTACATAAATTTAAAGAACACAGACACCGTTTTTGCAGGGAAATTGCAATACAGTTGCTGTAAATGCGTAAATCACAACGCTTAACTTTATATCACTATCACGTCCTCATCAGTCAGACCCAGGTTCTGACCATAATTACACTTGTGCTGTCCATTAACTGTTGTTGCTTTAGCCCATTTCAGTTGCAATCATGGCAGTGGTAAAAGATCGTGAGCGCAAATAAAAACATTATTCAAATCGATGTGTGCATTGGCAACGCACGGCTCAAGAAGCCAACAATCCTGTAGACTAAACTCACTCAGCCAACATTTTTTTTATTTAATGCTGAAATCACCGTCACAAAACCCACTGTACTCCATTTAAATAATCAGTACTTCTATCACTGTAAAATACAAATAAGCTATAGGTAATTCCCTCCGCTTAAAATCTATATACCCATTGGGGAATGTTAACGGGCTTGTCGTTCTCTAAATGTTAACTATAATTGTCTATTTTGCTTTGTAGTACAGGCCTCTGATCCTTTTACTTTCATAATGCTACCCTGAAAGCTGCTCATTTTAATATCCTCTGCCAAGTCATAACATTGTTACAAATGTTATTTTGCAGTACATGTGATCATTGCCACTCCTGGGAGGATTTTAGACCTCATCAAGAAAGGGGTGGCTAAAGTCAACCAAGTGCAGATGGTCGTTCTAGATGAAGTGAGTTAGTTTTTCATTTTGTGACCATTTTGTGTGATAATACTTTTTTGTCCTGACAGCTCTTCAATGTGCCTTTCCCCTATGTCCCTCTACTCAATAGGCTGACAAACTCCTGTCTCAGGACTTTGTGCTAATGATGGAGGAAATGCTGGGCTTCCTGGCCAAACAAAGGCAGATTCTGCTCTATTCTGCAACCTTCCCTCTTAGCGTGCAAAAGTTTATGGTAAGTAATTCTTTTTATTTTATTTTTTTACTTTTGGTACTTGTTTGATAATTTCCTATTGCTGCTGCACAAATCAGCCTTCAGAATGTGTGGCACAACATCAGTCTAACAACCCCTGTCTTCCCCTGCTTTGTAGAATGCACACTTGCAGAAACCCTATGAGATCAACCTGATGGAGGAGCTTACACTGAAGGGTGTGACTCAGTATTACGCTTATGTAACTGAAAGGCAAAAGGTCCATTGCCTCAACACCTTGTTCTCCAGGGTGAGCATTACCTTTATTGCACTTGAAGGGCCAACTTTACTGCAGGCTTTTTATGGAAATGGATGCTGTCATAAAGGACAGTTTGAGTCGGTTTGAATTTTTGTTTTTCATTGCATGTTAAGTATTGGATCATTGAAACACATGGCTGGAATCTTCACAATTCAAACATTGTTTTCACCGAGAAACTGCTGTTGGTGGTCTTATTTTTTTCAGCTCCAGATCAACCAGTCTATAATCTTCTGCAACTCCTCTCAGAGAGTGGAGCTCCTTGCCAAGAAGATCTCCCAGCTCGGTTATTCATGTTTCTACATTCATGCCAAGATGAGACAGGTCAGCTCAAAGTACTGCCTCAGAAATATCAGCTCTACCAGCCCTAAGACCAAAATACATGCAGGTGGCGATGGATGCATACCAGAACAGCAGCTACTTACTACTTTTGGTGTGCATTAAAGTGGTACATCGTGCAGACGTGCACGTACCTCTTTTAGATGTGCTACTCTAGTTCCACACCAATGCTTTATTTCTGCAGTGGTACTGCCAGTTTGTCCACCAATGAGAAAGGGTCCTATTGACACTTGGAACTGTACAAACAGCTTTTGGACTGGGCCTTATTTGTCATCCGTTACAGGTTACCTGGAAAATATTTAATGTATTCACATTGCAGCCTAGTTTTGCATCCTTACTTGTTCATTATAGACAATAAAACTACGGACCCATAACATGGTGCTTTTCAAATTTAAATGTGGTATACTCAAGAATCAACCATGAGGTTTACATGACATCTCTTTTCTGCTCTCCAGGAGCATCGCAACCGTGTGTTCCATGACTTTAGAAACGGCCTCTGCCGGAATCTTGTCTGCACTGGTAAGTGGTAGTCATGTGCACGTACCTACACTATATTTTATATAATTGTGTAACTGTCTAGAAGCTGTTTCATTGCAACCAGCAGCTACTGTGGATACATTATAACTACCAGACTTGCTGTGAGTTGTGGACTTGTAGTTCACATGATTGGTAAATCAACCCTGCTTGCCACTGACTTTTCAAAGCGTGTCCAATCAGATTACATGTAGCTTTTTAAACGCACGGTCTTTGAGTTGACCGATGTAATATGTTGATAGTTTAAAAAAATGTGTGCCATATCAGTGCTGAGCTAATAGTACCAACTCTGCGAGTGCAGCTCATGTCATGTGAGTCACCCAAGTGGTTAGTCATTGTCTACTCCCTGAATCTTAGAGCATAAACAAAGCCTGATTGTTGCATCACTCAGCTTGGCGGGCAAATCTTAACTGAAAGCAAATAGACTGTAGAAACATTAGAAATAGAAATGTGTAAGCTTTATATGTGCCAACAAAGTGACAGACACAATGGCAATGCATTTCAGGCTTTAGACAAGTGAGATCAACTGGGATCTGCGGAATTTCAACGAGGTCTCTCTTGCAATTGTAGGCCTTCCAGAGGCTTTGGTATTACACTGATACGGCAGTGTCTTCTCAGAGCATTTGTACAATAAATCCACAATGATGAGATCATAAATAATATTACACAACGTTAACCCAGGTTCTCTTGAAAGAAATGATGTCCATAACTTGAAATTTCATTACAAGGTTGAGGGTTAAGCTATGAGCAGGTCCGCCTGTCATATTGAAGGGTTGTGTGAGTCAAAATAAAGCAAAACGAAAGTGCTTGTCGGTACTACTGCGTAATTGTGATGACACATTTCATGCACATACTTCTGTGGTGCCTTGTTGGTTAGACTTGAGTTCCTCCACAGGTGTGGCCACATTTTCAGCTGTAAAGAACTCTTATTCATGTTTACATCTTTCATTTCAAGTTTGTAGCGACTCGTGGGTTGAAATAAAATGCTGCCAAACTTTGATATTCTTATTCTGCAGACAATTAACATTTGGTCCAAATGTATTATATTGGTGTTACTATCAGTTTGATTTCTTGCTTTTTTCCTGTAGACCTTTTCACAAGAGGAATTGACATTCAAGCTGTGAATGTTGTGATCAATTTTGATTTTCCCAAGCTGGGAGAAACATACCTTCATCGCATTGGTAGATCTGGTAAGAGCCCTTGTTTTTTTTTTTTTTCTTTTCCTGCTGAGCCTCTTGTACAAAGATTTATTTTTTGGGGTAGCAAACCATAAAGTAATTACATTTAAACGCTCCTGTCCTTAATGTCCAGGCCGCTTTGGACACTTGGGTCTGGCCATCAACCTCATCACTTACGATGATCGCTTCAACCTGAAAGGGATTGAGGAGCAGCTCGGGACAGAGATCAAGCCCATCCCTGGCATCATTGACAAGAGCCTATATGTGGCAGAGTACCACAGTGAGAGTGGCGAAGAACTCAAGCCATGAGCCAGTAGGTACAGACATATACACAAATCTTTCCTCTTTCCGGATAGTTCCAGGATCATTTAGCTGCTTCTGTCTTTTTGATGTCAATGCAACCATTTCAATACACAGGTCAAGATAAAAGCTTTATAATTGGACTGATTTTAATGGCAGCCATTACGTCTTGCTGTGCCAGCGCTCTATCAGGCACACTGGCTCAGTGGTGCACCAAGTGTTGGTATCAGGTCCTGCGCATATACTACTACAGTTGAGGCTGTTTAGATTAAAGCTAAACAGCCTAAACTGCGGCTGTATTTCAGTCATAAGGATTCAAACACCGGCAGTCAGTCTGGGATGTGCAGCACTCGGTAGCTCAACACAGCTCAGCGGTAGCCTACAGTTCCACTTTTCAAGACACCATGGCTGCTGCCAGAGTCTGAGATAAGGGAGGAACAGAACTTGAACAACATGTTGCCTTCCCAGTAAGTTATGTAAACAAACAACAAAGCACATGGGCACCGACAGGACCATGCATTAATCGTACCTCATAAACTCTTGAGAAGCTCGAGCTGTTGTTGTAAAATACACTTCTGCATGTTCGCAAAGTCATTGTTAGAACTGTAATACCTAATTATCAAACTTGGTCTGAAAAAAGGCATTATCGGTGCATCTCTTATAAGTAGAACTTACTGGCACAACTGAAGACAATTATTGCAGTCATTGCCATGATGGGGAATTTCCTGATGTGCCAAGTAAAAATGTCCCCTGTGAGAAAGCTATGTTACCCCTGCTAAACCTGATGGTAGATGTACCAAATGAGCATAATATGCCATTTTAATGCAATTGTTGCTGTCACAAGTCTGCAGTTTTTCAACATAAATATTGTGTTAAAGACCCATGGAACACAATTTTGTGTATGACCTGGAGTATCGTTGAGCCAGACCTTCAGTCTCTAGCAACTGCAGGAGGGCTATTCTGTCATTTTCAGACGTTTCTGTTTAAAAATCAAAATAATCTAAAGTGTTTTTGTCCACGATTGGAGTCGTTGAATATAATATCCTTTTTATAATGCAAGGGCATTCTGGTCCAAATACTGAAGGGCCTCATTTCAAAAACTATTTAGTGTAAAAAGTGAAATATATGATATAAATGTTAAGAGAATGTAATAAACTTAATTTCAATTTTCTCTCAACAGATCAGTCCATCATCCATTCCCCTTTGTATCTTTTTTCCATCCCCTGTCTTGGAGTTCTTGTAATTTTTTTTTTAAATGTATAGTTTCTGTTTGGCTACTTTTTTTTCTTTTTTTGGATGCACCATAAGGAATGTGTATTTTGATGGACGTGTTTCAGAAGAACTCATTTGCATTTTTTATTGGGCTATGTGCTGCTGCACCACCACACCCTGAAGACATAAGCACCGGGAGGAAAGCTTGGGACCAAGTCAAAAAATATATCAAGGCACATTGTGAAGATTCATATCCACCAATGACACAAAGCCAGCACCAACAGACCGCTACGTGACACCCCTCCATTCTCCACATTTTATTTTGAAAGTTTTAACCAATTTGTATCAAGTGCCTTAACAAGCAGTTCAACTCGTTCTAAAGTAATAACCCTCCATCATCCGCCATGACACACACACATACACTCACGTTCACCTAATTGAAAATTGGTACAGCTGATTTAACGTCAGATCACATTGGTGAATTCATAACGTTTTCCGTTGGATCATTCGTTCGCAAGAAATGGAGATAAATAGGAGGGAGGCTGGTTTTTAATCTATCTGAATTTTCTTTCTGCTGGCTAAGCTGCACTTGAGTCTGGCTGCTAAATGAGGGCAATCTTGGATGTTCCATGGACAGAAATGCTGGATATTTTTCCAAGAGACAGCCAGACTGTCAGTTGCTTGTGAAGAAGCGTGTGCTTCTAAAAGACCCAGACTCTTTCCTCAGTCTTCAGCATCAGAACACTACAAATGAATAAGCAGCCCCTCCACACGGAGTCATGAGGATACCTGTTTTGGTGGAGTTTAATTGTGGGAACGCTTTTTTTTTCTTTTTTTTTTCTTTTTGTCCTGTGTTTCACCTTCCTATGGATGGCCATGCTTAATTCTGTAAGATGTGCAGCCCTCATGTGGGGTGCATCTTACACCTTGTGTATATACCTTCATTTTAAGATTGTTTTAAACAAGTTCAAAAGGCTGGCCGACAAACTGAAAAGCTCTCCCCCACCCACCTTTTCTCTCGTTAGCACTGGAGACCGTTTCCTTAACTGCCAGTTTGTTTGATCTGCAATATTGGCCTGTGAATTTATTTATAATTTTAGAAATTGCAGAATATATTAGACTCTAAAACATGACCTTGTGCATGAAATGGTTTTGGAGGCAGTTTGTCGCTGATAATCTTTTAGCCCCTCCAAATTTGATGGTGAGTGCAATTCTTCAAAGCTGCACTTAAACTGGTATTGTTTAAATAGTTGCCCTTATTTTCCTGCTACCGGTGTTACCAAATGTTCAGTCTAGACAGATGGCTTTGTTAAGCTTGTGCATTTGAGTAATGAATTCTTTGTTGTCACCAGCCTTAACTTGTGAAACGGACTCTTGAGACGTGCTCCAAGATCTCCCAGTTATAGTGTTATTGGAAGAGAAAATAATCTATCATGTAGTAGTACTACTCGCTGCAGTGCAGCTGACTTGGCAGAGCAATTGTTTTCTGGGGGAGGTAGTAGCTGTTACATTGATCTATGTGCTCTTTAAGCATCGCTACATTGCTTCATAAATGTTGGGGAAGCTGTGGATTTATTTACCCCCTTCTAAAGAATGTTGGCCAAATGCATCAAATTGAACCATCTGACCTAAAATGTAGCATGAATTCAGTCTCTGTGCATTGCAAGTTAGCTGGCTTTCATTAAAACCAGCCAACTTGGAAGATGCCTCATTTAAAAACAAGCTGAGCAGGTAGTAACACGGCAGTAACACGGACTGCACTGCTTTTTGTACACCCATAATTCCAAATGGGAGAGCAGTGTGATGCAGAACCCCCCCCCCCCCCCAAAAAAAAAAACTTGGCACGGAGGGGGAATAGGCATGAAGGATTACACATTACTATTAGTCGGACTGCTTGTTTAAAAAAAAAAAAATAATAACTTGGGCACCTCAGACTGCTGAGTTTATGGCTTTTTTTCTGCCCTTTTCATATTTTAAGTTTGGGATACAGATTTTTTTTTTTTGTTTTTTTCGTTTTTATGCAACGTGAACACCTCCATTTTGCAATAAGGTTCCCTGACCACTTGTTGGTCAGCTGGGACGTTTTTGCAAATGAGGTTCCCCCTTTGTTATGGTGAGATGCTCTCAACTGTTTTAATCAATGAGAAATATTGCACATTTAATCAACGCTCTTTAAAAAAATAAAAACAAATAAGAGCAACCTTGATCGGTTTAAAATCCCCATTTGATTTCTCATTGGTTAGGACTGTGATCCCTGTTCTCTCTGCTCTTATCGTTGTCCCTTTAAATACTAGCACATCGAATTTGGCTGTTTTGGCTTGTGGGTTAGGTGGGAGGGCTTTATTTGTAAAATAAAAATACATTTAAATTAAATTTAAGCGTTTGAGTGAACAGGGATCTAATTGTACAGGCACTTGGCAGCTGTCTGTCTCTTGTCAGCCCACCGGCAGTAATCACTGCAGCAAATGCTTTCAGGGCTAAAATTGACGATCCTTCAAGATGTAGCTGCTACATTTTTGATGGAATGCTGCGTTACTGCCAGTGGTTGCCATGATGAGAACCTTAAAGACTGAGACAAGAGCATCTTGCCCAGGATTGGGTGACAAAATTGGATAGTTTGTAACTAAATCGTCTCATTCTTTAAGGTCTTTTTTTTATTTTTATTTTGCGGGGTGGTTAAATTACTCTTGCTGCCCTGATGCACATGTTCATCCTCTCGATAGTTCCAATACATTTACGCTAACACAGCTTTTGTGTACAATCTGGCCGTTCTATTCCTTACCTGTCGAGGAGGATGGGAGAGGAGTCCGGAAGGGATTTTCTTTCAAAACTGATGCATCAGTAAAATAAAAATGGGATGGATACTTTGGGCATTACAAAAACGGGATGACATGATCTAATGATCTATGGTAATGGGTATAAAAAAGTTTGAGAAAGTTAGGGTTAGAAGAAAAAAAGCCCTTAAATTTGGATTTTCTTTTTCAAATGAAACCTTCAAGTGAGTAAACGTTATTTAAAAAAAAGGCTAAAAGTATTTACAAAAGTCTCTAAATTAAGTGAAGCATTTAAAGCCTGAGTTCATTTTTTTTTATTTTATGGAAATTTGGTCGTTATTTAATTGGCAGATTTGTTTCAGTGAAGCTAATTTTACAATGGACTTAAGTTTAAAAGGATGTCTTGAGTATTATTGGATACGATTGAAAGTTGTTTTGAAAATAAAGCTCACTGAAATTTATTGCGTCTGAAGTTGTATCCTTCCTTGGCCAACACCACCGCGGCGGCCGGTTGAAGCGCACGTGTCATTCCGTATCTGACGTTGTGTCTTAATATAAACTCTGACCTGGAGGACGTTCCCAGACCGTGGGCTGACTTGTTCTCCGGTGTCACGGTTTGGAGCTCAGGATGCACACGTTGGCGATCCTTAGCTTTTCATCAGTGGCTCTTGTAGCCTGTGTAAACGGTGCTAACCCCCCACCTTGTGACAGGTAAGCTGAATGACAAAGTGTTTGTACACGAGACTGTATTGAGACTGCTTCCTGGGGCCTGTTGCACCGAAGTAGAATGTAGAGATCCGGGATAAGTGAAAAAGTTTAGCTTGACGGATCGCGGCTTAATCGGTTGCGCGTTTGCGGTGCCAGGATGAACGGGTGAAGCTGTGTCAAGCCAGGTGGAGGTAGCTGGGATAAGTGCACGTTCACGGCTTTCTTAAATAGACCACGGTATCGATCACAGATTTACTGACTCAGAAATGGAGAAGACGCACGCGGCATGTTTCACCCAATGAGCAGCAGCTTCTAATGGTAACGAGGAGGCGACGCATAGAAAAAAGGAACACGGCTCTCATCAAACGGAGAGGAAAGCCCAACAGACGCTATCTATCTATCTATCTATCAAAGATCTACTTAGCCTACTAGTCAATCATTTTTACAAAGTTGTAGGTTACTGTTTGAATTGCTTTACATTTTCGGTTTTCCTTGCTGTCATCTGTTATGTGCAGGTTTTACCGTAAAGTTTCTAAGTAGCCTACCAGGTAAAGCACAAAATAAATAAAATGTATTATTTGGCCTAGTGACCAGTGGGAATTAATGTTCCTCGGGAAATGGACCCTAAGGACTCTAGGGTTAATTTAAAACCCTTAGGTACAACGCGAGAACATATTTTCCAACCATATGCACAAATTTATATAAGCTTTGTCTAATTCTAAATGTCTGTAGGCTACTATTAATATTCATACAGAACGGGACAAAAACTACAACAAGAAATAATTGACTTCAATACACACTATAAGCATATATATGTAAAACAATATTCATTTTTTTTGTTTTTAATAGACAAGTGACAAGTGAGTATATATAGATACATATATCTATATAGTGTGTGTGTGTGTGTGTGTGTGCGCCCCCCCCCCGTCCGTCCGTCCTGGTCCAGGAATGTGAGACTTAGTGAGAAGGTTATGAAACCAAAGTAAGCTATAATATAAAAAAAACATTAGGCCTACATATTAAGGAGTAACACAAACTATCTTTTAGTTTTTTTTAAGAGTACAATAAAATGAAATCATGACCAGTCTGACTTGGTTGCATGAAACCATTAATGGCAGAGCTAAATTCATCCAGGATAACTTGAATATCCCGGCTCAATCCCTTATCCTGGTTTAGTGCAACAGGCCCCGGTTCTGAATTCCTGTTGATGTTTAAAAAGTTCTGGTTAATGTATGGCTGTAAAACTGATCAGTTAATGTAAAACATGTCTGGAGACGCTTCTATATAGTCTCAAATCTTTCAATTCTTTTTTTTTTTTTTTTTATTGAATTTCCCCAAGAAAAATCAAGTAATCTGCTCAGTTTAATACTGTTTACAATCTAAACTACTGGATGCCTCTACTTTGTCCACTTATCCATGATCTTCTATTGCAATCAACTTTTCTACACTACAAAAAGAAATTGCACTCTGATGCGACAAATGTAGGCTGCTGTCTTAGAAACTTTGCTCTCGTTTAGTAAAATGTTTGAAGGTAACATCAGCCTGCTTCTAAACCCCTGGAAGCACTGTTTATGTAAATGTTATTGTCAAAAAGTTGTTTTTATGCATTATCTTCCGCATATATCACGTTGTCAGCAGACCTTTGCCCTCACCTGCTTGCTTTTAGTGACATGGTTTTATTGCTTCCCTTCAAGACTTTGTAACAAGATCTCGGTATATTGTAATAATTTAATAATTAACAACTCCATATATCAATTTCAGTGAAATATACTGCACTGGGCCCATCCTGCACCAGGTACAGAAAGCTAAACTGTTTGATGATGACAAGTACTTTGTTGACATGAAACTGAGGGAGACTCCAGGTAAGTCAGTAAATATCCCCCCCCCCCAAGATGTATGATTATGTACATTTACTCAAGTATTGTACTTAAGTCCAAATTTGAAGTACTTGAGTCTCAAGCCAATTTCTACTTCTACTCTACTACATTTTAGAGAGAAATATTGTACTTTTTACTCCACTACATTCATCTGACAGCTTTAGTCACTAGCAACATTACACATTAATATTTTTGCACACAAAAACATGTTTATAAAATCTGAAAGTTTTTTGTTTTAATAAATAAAACTAGCCAACATAAGTCCAGCTGGAATAAGACCAGAAAACCCACGACTGTTTGGTTCCTTCATATTTTCTCAAATTTCCTTTCTAAAAGGGATTTTCTTCCCTCACTGATGACGTGGCTGCTATTGTTTCTCCCGGTGTCTTTTCCTGCAGACGTCGTTTTGTCAGCATTTCGCAACCTGTCGAGTGCATCGCCCGACTCGACTGTCCCACCTTCCAAACTGCAGGAGTTCATCAGTACGTACTTTGAGAAACCAGGGACAGAGTTTGAGCCGTGGACACCACCAGACTGGCATGACAAGTGAGAGCCAGTTATCAGACTCGGCTCTGCTCAGATAGAGCTGGATATTCATTTTTAAAATGTGCTTGCTTGACGTGAGTTGACGTTTCTATGCAGGCCCAAGTTCCTGGGAGGCATAGCAGACGGAGAACTACGTACCTGGGCTGAAAAGATCCATCATCTGTGGAAGTCTCTCGGCAGAAAGGTGATGAATCAGAATCAGAATTAGCTTTGTTTGCCAGGTATGAAGACACACGAGGAATTTTTCTTTGGAGCATCGTTGCTCACAATGTGCTTACACATACAAAACAATATATACACATTAATATACACACAATATATACATGCTCTAAACAGAAACAATATAGAGGCGTGAGTGCAATCAAGAGTTCTATACAAATGATTTAAAAGTGGAGCATAGTGCAAAGTTAATTAAATTAGGACTCATTTGTCGATTGGCCGAACATAGCCTAACCCTAAACATGTTGTGATTAACTAATCGTTTGTCATTTTTATTTAAGCAAAAATGCTATTTCAGTTTCTCTAATGTGGATCCTTTCTTAGTCCGTTAATATTGAATATATTTGGCTTTTGTTGGACAACAAGCGATATGAATAAGTCAAATTGGCAAATGTTTTCCAGGCCTTCCAATCTTTGAAAGTTTTTGTTTGTTGAAATGAATTGTTACAGTAATTATGCCTGTAATAATTATTACATACTTGTCTATTGTATCTCAATATCTTTACGTAATCAGTTTCTTTGTTTAACCGCAATACATTGCTAACATTAGCTAAGGTCCTAAGGTATGACATAGTGGTAATTGAGAGTTTTGTTTAGATATGCCAAATTGCAATTATATAAGTAATTATTGCTCAGACTTTTGAGTTAAAGCTACGCGAGTTGGTGGCAATCGACCACACCTTCACAGCAACAAAATGACAAGGAGGGGCCAGCCTACAGTTAGATGCAATGTTTTATGATAATAAAGAGGCGTTGTTTACTTTATAATCTATGGATCTGTGTTATTACATTATCTGGGTCACATAACAATGGTATAACCAAAAGATTAAGCCTGGAATTCATTCAAAACTTTAAAAAAAGAATAAATGTTATTAAATTTGACTGAAAGACAATTATACTGTTAACCGCAATTATTTATGAGACAATTAATTGGACGGCAACATTTTTGAATTATGTACATAATGTAACCTAACAGCCATTTATCTTTCCGTAGCTGTTGACGTAACGTAGTGCTGACGATATGTGACGTCTTGTTTACCATCACGTAGCTTTCTTAATTTCCTCCCCACGTTCCGGTTCTCGCTTCATGCGTCCCAGCTAGCTGACTTTACGTTTGAAAAGACTCTGAATCGGATTTTGTTTGAAAAACGCCTGCAAAGTGTACATTTAAAGAAGCTTTTTGGCTTTTCCCCTTTCATTTTGTTAAATCTTTTTTTGTGCATGTTATAGTGAAAAAACCCAAAGTCCACCCCAAAGGGACTTCCCCATCTTCCAGGGAAAACGCTGTTCACCAACTGGTCCAAACAGCTCTGTTGTAGTCCAGCCTTTACTTCCGTGACAAACGTGTGTCACTTTGTAACGCGTTATGATGCTCGCCTAGCTGCTAGCATGGCATGCTCTCATACTCTGCTTCTGACTGGCTAGTAGTCCTTACCTAGTCACTGCGCATGTGTGGCTCCCAACAAAGATGGGATAGAAGTGAGATGTCTCACTCCGGAGCTAAAACAGAGAGCTCAACACACAGGGTGAAAAGAGGAGCTGCAGCAATGTTCAGTACAACAAATATATGGTGTTTTCTGAAAATGAAACCTCATAAACCTATTCTGGTACAACCTCTAAATACAATTATGAACCTGAAAAAGAGCATAATATGGGCACTTTAATATTTCATGGCTCTCTAATGATGAAACAATGTGTATCGGTCATTAGAGAGCCATGAGAAATTATATAGTATGTGGGCTACGCATTGTTTTTCAGACTTGCATTGAGAAATAACTTTATAATCACATGCTTTAAAAAACATAAACGATACTGAGATTAATAAAAGTTTCTACTTTCAGACAATTAATATTTTGAGTAAAACTATACTATACAGTTCTGTTTGAGTTATACATTATGCATGGTCATGGAAATGTTATTAAGGGTGCTTGAGAAGTCATGGAAATGCTATGAAATGTCAGTAAAAATGTGTGGGAACCTTAAATTGGGCTTCAGGAAATCATTATTCACTATTTTCTGATGTATTCCTAGGCCAAACTAGGAAGATTAGATGAAAATAATTGAGATTAATCAATAAAGAAAATAATCGTTAGTGGCAGCCCTGAGAAAGAGGTTGAAGCATCCACGTGAGCCCAACGATTTCAAATAACTGATTTCTCTTCCAGATGGTCAGCGGCGTTAAAGATCACCCGGAGCTCTACTCGCAGATATACAGCCCACATCCTGTCGTCGTGCCGGGGGGGCGCTTCAGGGAACTCTACTATTGGTGAGTGAACGATGGAGCCTGTCTCTCGGCTGTCTGTCTGAGAGGAACGTCTCAGCAGGTAAGAGCGAGCAGAGATCACGGCCAGAGCCAGCCGGGCCCCCCCCCCCCAGTGACATGAGCTGCTCTGTGCCCAACAGGGACTCCTACTGGGTCATCAATGGGCTCCTGCTGTCAGAGATGACAGACACGGCTCACGGGATGATTCAGAACTTCCTCGACCTTGTAAACAGGTACGCCTTAAAGCACCTTTCAACTTTCACAGCACACAGTGGGGGAGGAAGTATTCAGATCATTTTACTTAAGTAAAAGTACTATGTTACAAGTAAAAGTCCTGCTTTGAAAATTCTTGAAAATGTACTTAACATACTCAATGCAGAAAGACCCTCACAGTTTAGAACGTGTAAAGGATCCGAACAATTGTGTTTAATGGTCTAATCATTTCAGCTGGACTTGTAGGCTGTTGTATTGTTGTTCATTTTATTATAAAACATCAGATTTTATAAACATGCCTTTTGTGTGCAAAACTCTTAATGTGTAAAGTAACTAACTTAAGCTGTCTATTGAATGTAGTGGAGTAAAAAGTACAATATTTCTCTCTGAAATGTAGCAAAGTAGAAAGTGGCAGGAAGTACAGCACAAGTACTTCAACATTTGGACTTGAGAACAGTACTAAATGTACTTAATCACGTTCCAGTACTGCATAGAACAAAAAAAAAGTCCAGCTCGCTGCACGCAGTTTTCTCATTTTGAATAAGTTATCTAGCAACCTAACTTTGGATGTGGACCTCTCGAGGGGGGGATTTCAAGATTTGTGGAATAAAAGATCTTTTTTCCAATTACTCCTCCTGCAGATATGGCTTCATCCCAAACGGTGGGCGGATTTACTATGAAAGGCGCAGTCAGCCTCCATTCCTCACCGCAATGGTGGAGAGCTACTATCAAGCAACCAAGGATAAAGAGTTCCTCAGGTGATATTTAGGCCGGAGCTGATGTCCTGCCAGACCCATTATCATTCTTCAGCTGCCTTGCTTCTCTTCCAGAATGGACAAAAAATGCTGTCTGTCAGTGCCTCCGGTGTTTAGTTCTCCCCAAAATACTCAATTAGAATGCGATACGCCAACTCTCGTGTGTAATGATATTAAGCGTGAAAAGGTATTGTCAATTAAAACATGGCTCCCTGCTGTCTGTACAAACTTGCATGGCTACAGAGCAGCGTTGCCATCTCTGGAGCAGGAGTACCGATTCTGGATGCAGAACCGTTCTGTGGCTGTGGAAGTAAACGGGACGGAGCATGTACTGAACCGGTACCATGTGCAGGTGGGCTTGCCCAGGTACGTCTGAAATAAATCTAATCAATAATACAAACACATTTGAGATATGTTGGTGTCTTAGAGTGTACCTTCACACACTTTTGTTCTTTCTAGACCTGAATCCTACACAGATGACCTGGAATTAGCTGAAGGATTAACGGATGGTAATGTCTTATTAGTGGTTGAATGAATCCTCCTTTATGAGCAGAAGTAATATTACCCATGGTCATTTTGTTCCAAGTTATAGAGTGTGGTCAAGACCTACTTTATCTGAGAAGTGTCCTGAGATAACGTCTGTTATGATTTGACACTACAAATAAAATTGAGTTTCATATTTTACTTTTTCCCCCACATCTAGTTAACAACAACCCATACATGAATACGTAACACATTTGAAATGCTGATTTATTTATTTATTTATTTTTTCCTACCTCAGACCGTAAGGAGCAGCTGTGGATGGATCTGAAAGCGGGTGCGGAGTCTGGGTGGGACTTCACATCCCGCTGGTATATGGACGGTGACGGCCACAAGAACGGCACCCTCAGGGAGACCCGTACCAGCCAGATCCTGCCGGCTGACCTCAACGCTCTCCTGTGCTTAAACGAGAAGACTCTCGCTTCATTTCACAGGATACTAGGTGAGCAGCCTTTAAGTCTATATCCACGGCCTTCCACTTTTGTGGTTGCTCCGTCAACGCTGGAAATTTCGGCGGATGTCCCTCTTTTCGATTGGATGTCGGTTGTTGGCGTTCTAAACTCCGGTGAATTTCTGAGGACTATGGTCAACTGGTCCTCAGATCCCTGCAGGGTAAATCCAGACAGCTAGCTAGACTATCTGTCCAATCAGTAACAACTCTTGAACGGACACGGACAAGGGATAAGTATGAAGGTTGTGTTATACAGAAGAAGAAAGAGTCAAAGGGTAACACTTTAAAGAAAAAGTGTGAATGTGTAGTGTGAAGAAGAGTCCAAGGAGACAAAAGGTAACGTCTCTAAAAATAGTGTAGTGACACTGAGGGTGATTACAAAAGGTAGCACTAAAATTGACTAATTAGTGTGAAGGTAATCTTAAGTTTACACTTGTGTTTTATCTGTTATATGATTATTTTTTTTTGAGGATACTTGTGTTTTATCTGTTTAACTGTTTTTGTGTAAAGCACTTTGAATTGACCTGTTGCTGAAATGTGCTCAACAAATAAAGCTGCCTTGCCTACACGTTTCACCAAAACAAGTTCCTTCCCGAGGCTATTTTGCGGAGGCAACGTCATTGTGTCTGGCGCTAAGCACCGCCCAAGACGATTGTGATTGGTTTAAAGAAATGCCAATAAACCAGAGCACGTGCTTCTCCCATCCCAGAATGTTGTGTGGACTAGTCGGATCCTAGTTCCTTTACACATTGAGATCTTTGTACAAAAAAACACATGCTTTATCATAACTAGCCAACAATATAAGGTCCTACAATTCCAGATGAAATGATTAGACCATTAAACACACAACTGTATGGGTCCTTTACACTTTCTAAAATGGGAGGAATTTTCTGCATTAAGTACTTTTACTTTGAATACTTTATGTACATTTTCTTGACGATACATGCTTTTACTTATGTTACATTTTGAATGCAGGCCTTTTACATTTTCCACCACTGTTGGTCTGCACACTGCTTTTAGCTCCTAGCTGCTGTTGCGTAACACGGGTGCGTTGTTTCCGGCCAGGCGACCTTGATGCTGCTGCCCTGTATGAGCAGACTGCAGCCCGCAGACTGGAGGCCATAGAGTCTGTGCTGTGGGATGCTGAGAGGGGATCCTGGTTCGACTACAACCTGGTGACGGACTCCAAACACTTTGAGTTTTATCCCTCCAACCTGGCACCTGTCTGGGCACAGTGCTATTCTCGGCCTGAGATGGCAGAGAAGGCAGTACAGTATCTGAAGGTCAGTGGGCCTTCTAGGCTTCCTTGTGGTCTCATTTTACAAATGTGGAAGAATAGGTCATTTAGTTAATTTAAAACAGTCATTTCATCCAACTTACAAAAGTTGCATATTCTCCCCAATAATCTCTGATATGTAGCCATGCAGATACTGAATTTTTGGTTTAATTTGAGCACATTTTGAGATATTTTTCACTAAAAGTCTTCTTCTATTCCAATAAAAAAAAAATTGGGGGTGGCAGTAGCTCAGCCCTTATAGAGTTGGGTTGGGAACTGGAGGGTTGTCGGTTCAAGTCCCCGTACAGAGTGTGAATCTGTAGCTGCAGAGATGCCACTTTTCATCCTGTGCACTGCCAGGGGCTCTTGAGCAAGGCACCATACCCCCACCAACTGTTCAGGGTGCTGGTCCAGCTGGCAGCCCACTCACTCTGACATCCCTACATTTGAGCATGAATAGGTCCTGAGCATGTGTGTGTATTTCAGACCTGTGTGTAGTGATTACTAACAGAGTGTAAATTATAATTTCCCCACTGGGGATCAATAAACAGTATAAATTATAAATTATTATTATATAGTTCGACCGCAACGACTGTGATGGGTCTGCCTCTCCGGGGCTTGGTATCATTTCCCCCCCAATCATTTCCTGGTTCTCCTTCTCCATAAACAACATGAAATCAAGGAGAGGCTTAACTTCTCCTGCTACAGATTTCCCACCGTGGTCAGAAAGCACAGAGGAGACACTTTGTTTCTCTGTCTCCACCGCCGGAGTCGGTACTCGCTCTGAAGCTAATCCCATCATTCTCTCTACCGCACCCCCCCTTAACGGACATACACACACACACACACACACACACACACCGGCTCTGCTATTCTCTTAAAGAGAGAGGCTAGATTGTAGAGTATAAATCTGCGTAGGCTCTGCGTATAGAGCCTATGTGCAGTGGCTTGAGAAAGTTCACACACCCATGCTAAAGTTGATTAAAAAGAGGAATAAATCATCTTTTGGAAATGGATCTTAATGCCTCAATTCAAAAAATAGAGATAGCGAGAGGCATGGGGTACTTTCCATAAGATCATCTCTCAGTGTGAATCAAACCGGATATTAAGCTAACTGAAATCAAAAATAATACCATGCCAATCTCTATGTATGATGAAGGATATGTTATGATGGGGGGGTTATTTTAATTCCAAAGGCCAAGGGAACTTTATCAGGATGCATAGTATCCTGATCCATGAAATAACTGGCAGTTCAAATTAATAATCCTCCTGCCTCTATGGGAATTTAACATAGGGGTTTGTATATTTATGCCCCCTGTATTTTAAGGAAGAACATTTATTTATTTACAATACATTATTCATTCACTAAGAAAATTGGTGTCCCTAAAAGGTTGAATTTTCCTAATTTTCTTTTAATTAAGGCATTAAGATCAATTCCCAACAGATGATTTTTTTTATTTCTCTTTTTAATCAACTTTAGCATGGGTGTGTATATTTTCTCAAACCACTGTACGTACACAAACCAGAACATGTTTTTCCTCCCATCCCAGAATGTTGCTTGGACTAGCCAGACCCTCCTTTACAGTGCTGTGGAGGAAGGTCTACCCTTACCCTAAACTACTAAAAGGTCCCACGATATTTATTCCAGTCTATTCTAGTTATTTAGTCTAATTTTGGCTAAACATTAGAGGTATTTGGCAAGTGGATATAACAGTACAATTGAAACGGATTTCAGAATGGAAAAACTAGTTTAGAATTGAGGGTATTCAAGCTTGAACTTATTTTAGTAGCCTACATTACATTTAAAGGTGTTTTTGACCTCCTTATTTCCATACATGAGTGGGCCAGGACATTAGAAACCCCGCTGAATATAATGCAGTGCAACACCACATAATAATAAAATGACCCCTGGGTGTTGTGTATTTTGCCATTTGTATGAAAGAACCCTGTTTTAATCCTGATAAGGCGCACATCTGCCCAGTATGACTCGCCTCCTCTTCAGTTCCAGCGGAGAGCTAATGAGCTGTTCAGCAACTTCACATTAAACACACTAACATACCTGCAGATGTCCCTTCCCTGTGGTTAAATACGGCTGTGGTCTTTAGTCTTCTGAAAAAATACGCGTTGACATTTTGGACAACAGAAAAGAAATCTACCCTGGTCACTACACTATGTATGCACTAGCCATCATCCTGGACTTTACATCTGCCCATTGCACATACTATATATTATTTGCATATTTTGCACTTAACCCATTAAGGCTCTTTTTTTCTTATGCAACGGTTATATTGTATGTATATATTTGTTTTCTTATTGTTTATTTCATAATTATGGGTAGTATGTTCTCAGCATTCACCATGGCAAATTCCATGCAAGTGTACTCATTGTCATTGTGGAGGAGAGATTCATTCCACCATTTTGAGCCGTGAATCCTCTGTCTGCTCAGAAGCTAGTCGGAGGTTCCATTTGTGAATGGTGCTTCTTTTGCTCCAGCAGATGGCACTCACACACTGCACTGGTCTAACCCATGTATATTCTGATGGTTGCTGCTTTCCCTGTGTGTACAGGGGAGCGGTGCTCTCCAGTTCCCCAACGGAGTCCCAACGTCGCTGGGAGACTCTGGGCAGCAGTGGGACTACCCCAACGCCTGGCCTCCTCTGCAACACATGCTCATCCATGGTAGGCTGCAATACATTACCCAGCCACTGTGAAGTGCTTGAAACCTGTACTGATGATGACATGCAGTAGTGGGGTGTAACTAATTACATTGACTCAAGTACTGTCCTGAAGTACAAATGTTGAGGTGCTTGTACTGTTCTTGATTCTTTTCTTTTCATGCCACTTTCTACTCCTACTCCGCTACATTTCAGAGAGCAATATTGTGCGTTTTACTCCACTACATTCATCTGACAGCTTTACTTTACACATTTAGATTTTCACACAAAACACATGTAGTTTTTAAAATCTGAGGTTTTATTATAAATGAAACTAGCCAACAATGTGAGGGCCTATAAGTCCAGCTAAAATGATTAGACCGTTAAACACACACTGTTTGGATCCTTTACTCTTTCTACAATGGGAGGATTCATCAACATTGAATGCTTTTACTTTTAATACTTCAAGTACATTTTCCTGAAGTTACTTACAGACTAACATTTAATTCAATGCAGGACTTTTACTTGAAGTATTTTGACAGCGTGGTATTAGTACTTTTACTGCAGTAAAGCATCTGAATACTTCTTGACATGTTGTTCTGTTGACTTTGCATATTCATATCTGAGAATGCCCAGTGGTTGTAGGGTAGTACTTGATTTCTTTTTGCCCTGGCTTTGTATTCCAGCACATGGATTTGAAATGAAACAACGCAGGTTAAACTATACTCACCTTCAGCTTTCATTTGAGGCTGTTTACATCCACGCCCTTAAAGATTCTCTGTGGAGTTTCTTTGAAAAGAGTGTGTGAGTGTCCTTGAGGTGGATATCATTAGCTTGGACCAATTAGTTGTTTGGTCTATAAAATGTTGATCAGTGTTTCTTAATCCCAAGATGACGTCCCCAAATGTCTCGTTTTGTCCACAACTCAAAGATATTCAGTTTACTATCACAGTGGTGAGAAATAACTAAAACACATTCACATTTAAAAAGCTGGAACCATAGAAATTGTATTGATCAATCTCTGCAGCTTTAGGAAAACGCATCACATCTGTGTCCTTGAGCGTGTGTACAGTACCAACAAAAACATTGCTCCATAGTGCAACCAGTGGTCAAAGACTTCACAACGTACCTGTTCAAGACTCCTGAAATTCATTTTATTTCATATTTGACTTGAGACGGGACCACCCACAGAGATCAGCAGCCACTTGTTGTATTGTCTCTGGGGATGCTCTGACAGCCAGAGCAGCCAGCTTTACTCGTTCCTTATTTAGTCTTAGTCTTGTCTGTGGGACACATGATCAGAGAGGGACTGATTTTTGGCCCTAAGTCTGTATGATTAGCATCCCTGCCCTGTTAAATCTTTCTAAAACTGGGAGACAACAGTATGTACCGTGGCTTGAGAAAGTTTACACACTATTCTAAAGTTTATTAAAAAGAAGAATAAAAAAAGCATCTTTTGGAAATTGTTCTTAATGCTTTAATAAAAAAAAAAAAAGGAAATCCAACCTTTTAAGGACACCAATTTTCTTTGTGAATGAATAATGTATTGTAAATTAATAAATGCCCTTCCTTAAAATACAGGGGTCGTAAGTATACACCCCCCCCCCCATGTTAAATTCCCATAGATGCAGGCACATTTTTAATTTTAAAGGGCAGTTATTTCATGGATCAGGAAACTATGCATCCTGATAAAGTTCCCTTGGCCTTTGGAATCAAACCAACCCCCCATCATCACATACCCTTTACCATACCTAGAGTTTTATTTCAGTTAGCATAATAGCTGGTTGGATTTCCATTGAAAGATGATCTTATGGAAAGTTCCCCATGCCTATCTCGGTGTATGATGAAGAGTATGTGGTGATGGGATGCTGTTTTAATTCCAAAGGCCAAGGGAACTTTATCAGGATGCATAGTATCTTGGATCCAGGAAATAACTGGCCTTTTAAATAAAATCTGCTTGCCTCTATGGGAATTTAACATAGGGGTGTTTATACTTATGCCCCCTGTATTTTAAGGAAGACAATTTAAGAAAATTGGTGTCATTAAAAGGTGGAATTTTACTAATTTGTTTGAATATAGGCATTAAAAATCAATTTCCAAAAGATGTTTTGTATTCCTCTTTTTAATCAACTTTAGCATGGGTGTGTAAATTTTCTAAAGCCACTGTATAACCTGTAGGCTTCATTTAAAGACTTTCTTGGGCATGTTTAATGATAGAAACCGTCTCGTATTTCCAGGTTTGTCCAAACTTCCTTCAGAGGATGCAAGAGAACTAGCCTTTGATTTGGCCCAGCGTTGGATCAAGACAAACTGGTTGGCATACATGAAATATGAAGCCATGTTTGAGAAGGTGAGTCTCTTTAAAGGATTCAGTATGTCACAGGTTGTTGTTGCACAGTGATAACCCAGCTGGCTCAGAGTAAGTAATCTTCCTCCTCCTCACAGTATGATGTCAACGGCGATGGCAAACCTGGGGGTGGAGGAGAATACCAAGTTCAGGTATTTCCTTCTTTTTTTAATGGTGTCAAACAAATGTGCTTATAGATCCAATCATAATGTGGGTTTACAATAACTTTGGGAGAAAGGAGGGCCCAAAAAGATGTTAGAATGAGTAGCTGTGGATATGGGGAGGGGCCCATAGAGAATGCCTTTCTACAGGGCCCAGAATTTTGTGCTACGCCTCTGTCAACACTGTGACTAACGTTAGCTTGGAGAGCTAATTTACCTGTTTACTAGTTTACCTGTTGGTCGCTAGCAAAGCAACACAGGACAGAAAATAAGCAAAGCAGAGACGGCCGTGCTTAAATGTCACCGTCACGGCTGAAAATGACAACACAAATAAACAAGTTTGCAGATTTCACGCATCTCCAAAATCAAATCTACTGCCATTTGTCTATGGGAAGCGATTGTTGTGTAAGCGATGTCACGGACCAGTGCTTCAGTCTATAGTATTTCTAATTTTATGCAGAGCCCTGTCAATTCTTTCAACCTCCTTGGACACATCTGCATGCTCATGTACACATACACTCTCACTCCTCCTCACTTCTGTCATTATCCATCTCATCTTTTTTTTTACAATGTTCTACCCTGTTGGTACTTATTGTCTACTTTTAACTTTAGTTTTCTTACTTTATTTCCATCAGCACAAATGAACCACTTGTTTTAATTTTTAGTGATGTTTTTATCACTGTATGTTGCTGCTTTGCTAAAGTGTAAAAAGGAAAACGTCCCTTATGCTCGGTCGTGTTGCCCTGTCTGTAGCTGGGTTTTGGCTGGACCAACGGTGTGGCCCTGCAGCTCCTGGACCAGTATGGGCCCAGACTCGTCTCAGGTAGCAGTCGAGTGTCTCCCGGCCTCCTGCTGCCTCTGGTCCTCTCGGCCGCTCTCAGGCTTCAGTGAATCACAGGTGACAGAAGAGCCTGACCGAAGATTTTTATTAATCCTGGTTTCACTGCACTACATCGCTCCTGTCCATAGGCCTGTAACGATTATTACAAAATACTCTAGTTGTCAATTGATTTACATAATCGTCTTTGTTATACTGCGATTAATTGCTAACATTAGCTAAGGTCTTAAGGCATATGATTGGTAATTGTTGATTTTGTTTAGATATGCTAAAGTATAATTATATAAGTGATTATTGGTTGGACTGCACATTTTTATTATTTCTATTGTTAGTAGTTGTAGGAGGTGACCCTGTACATGTTCATTGCAACAAAAACAACAGTTCAAATCGTTTTTATGATGATAAAGAGGCGTGGTTTTCTTTAAAAACTGTGTACCTGTGTTATTACATTATCTGGGTCACATGACATGGCATTTAACAAAACTATACATTCTGGGATTCGTTTAAAACTTTATTTAAAAAAAAGTAAAAAATACATGTTTGACTTAGTATTGTGTTGTTAATCGCAATTATTTCTGAGACAATTAATTGTACGGCACAATTTGACATTGTTACAGCTCTACCTGTCCACTGACCACACACACACACACACACACACACACACACACACAGACATAAAAAATGAGACTGAATTGTGCATATTTGAACAAGATCTGATATTTTTCTAAATCGTGTACGATCAGGATCATTCCAATTTGTAGACGGAACACTATATGATTTATCATCAACTAAGAATTCCTTTGATGAATATTTTAGTGTTTATCCTGGGGGGTAAATGATCTCTGGCGATATGCGAAGTTCCAGATGATGTCTGCACTTCTGGACTCTCTCTGGTATTACAGGCTGTTTGTGCTTGCTGCTGCTTGGATTACAGCATTGACATATCGAACTGACATTAGAGTTATTCACCTAATTTGATTATGAAGCGTATTGCTGTACTGCAGATGAACTCTCTCGTAGGCCTTCTATCTCCGCTCTGACATGATGGAAAGAGTGAACAATAAACAGTGAAGCCGTTAATGAGGTAGAATCACTCTGGATTACACCCATGCATTGTTTCCCTGGGAGTCCCTGGTGCGTGTGAAAGTTAATTTGAATGCAGCATGGGAATGGTGGACTCCACCACTATCGATTAAAAACTACTTCATGGACACGTAATTACTGGATGTAAAAACTTTGAATCAGGGACTTCTAGGATCAGAGCTTTAGGGGGCACCTGGCACCCTTTCAATGTAGTGTTAAAAAAAACCTCATTTTACTGTGCTAACTGTTCAATTTAACATCATTTTGGATCATCATGATTTCCAATGCCTCGTTTTATGAGTACGTAACCTATTTGTACTACTGTAGAAGTTTGGTACATTAGAAGGGTAATTTACGAGATACACCTTTGGTTCCATTTACGCCCGCACTAAGCCATGTGGCTGATAGCGCAAACATGACCAATGTTAAACCAAGGGAAAAAAAGCTTCTGGGGGGGTGTTTGGCTTGAGGTCATGGTGCAAAGGACCCTAGGGTGAAATTACTCCAAACATTCCTTTAACCCACCTTTTGTCGGCTTAACCCTTGTGTTGTCCTCGGGTTAAATGGACCCGTTTCAAAGTGTTTTATACCCTAAATATGGATTTCTTTCAACCAAATTGCCCCAAAATAACATGGATGATTTCATATAACATTCTCCAGGTAAAACAGTATCCGGACTAAACTTTGAGATACACCCATCTGTGATCCTATTAGTCAAAATAATTCAAAATGTCTGCCTTTTTTAAACTAAACATGCATGTATAATTTGATATAAATGAGGTTTGTTGACCATAAATTCCAAGAAAAAGTGTCAAACCTATTGTTAAACCAGCTCAGGTTTTTAAAAAAAACACCAAAAGCATGGAAAAAGTGAAAAATAAATCAAAAAAAGCAACGAAAACATCAGAAAAGCACAAAAAGAATGTAATTATCAATTTTGACCTGGAGGGACAAGTTCATGATTAACGGGGAAGACAATACAAGAGTTAATTTAGCTAGCTGTACAGATAGCTAAACGCGAAGGGGGGAAAATTCGACAGGGAGTCTGATTTTTGGCACGAATAACAGCAGCGCTAACTGAGATGTAGCTAACATTATTGATGGCCGCTGTTGTGACTCGGACACCTGGGTTTGAGATAGTCTGTTTCCCGACGCGTCATTGAACTGCCGTTAGCATCGTAAGCACCCGGCACTGGAGTTTAGTGCTGGCCGGGTACGGATTGCCATAATGATAGTGGCTAGCTGTTGGCTGGCTAGGGGCTAACTAACAAGCAATTGCTACATGTCCTGGGGCTGATGTCAGCTCCTAATCCCAAATGAAGTCTCTTTGCACTGGGGAAGTGACACAGACAGACCGGGGTGTGCTAGCTGGCTAAATTAGCATTAAATTAGTTGTCTATCTTTAGGCTAACATTAACTCATTGGTGGGTTAGCCCAATGCTGCTTTTATCCGTGGTCAAAAATGGTAATAATACTAATAACTTTATGAGCTTGTTGAACAATGTAACTCTATGATGTTATCCACCAAGCATTAACTAATTAAGCATTAATTAATCACAAAACGATGTCTTGTGGCAGAAAAAGCAGTAGCTATTACGGTTACGAGAGGCTTTTTCTGTGACGTATGAGAAGTTCCGAGTTTTTATTGTTGTTGTTGTTTTTTTTTTTTAAAGGAAGTTACGAGAAACTAGAGAAGAAAGGTTACATGACGCCCAGTTGCGGAAGCAGAACGTGACCAATGGGTAGGCCTGGATTAAATCGAGGTGGGCCTGAATCTAGGGTGTTCCAAAATCAAAGCAGTTCTGAATCCAGGAAATATGAGGCATTTAAAAAAAAAAAAGTAGCCTCTGTAGTAGAAACTTCACTCTGCCAGGCCCCAGTGTTCTGGGACCAGTAATGTACATATATATATATAATGTATTTTAGTGGGTGTATTGTTCTGTATATGTAGGGGCCAGGATGGGGGACCATAACATAGTCTGGGGTCAAAGACTTAATATCCTGCATTCTGACGCACTTTTATGTACCAATTTACAGTTGAAATACCTTTAATCAGCCTATCCAAAGAAATAAAACAGACAACAATTCAAAATATATTAAACTAACAATGCAATGTATGTTACATGTAATTGCACATTTTTAAGTCGTATATGGAAATCCAGGAGTATACGTATACCTGCGTATCACATAGACTACACCACTTGCTGGGACAGTAAAACACAAGCTCCTTACACTGGTCATTTTCAAAATCCCCTACTGCAGAATCTACTGAATATTATTTGAATATTAATACAAATAAAATTAAATTTAAATGGTATTAGAGGAAGACTGACAGCTCTAATACACATGTAATAATTTATTTACAAGACTGTCAGAGGGAGACGGGTGTCTCTGTGCCCTGTCAGACGCTGCTCTATGTCTTCTCAGCCTACTCTGTGGCGTGTGTGTGTGTGTGTGTGTGTGTGTGTGTGTGTGTGTGTGTGTGTGTGTGTGTGTGAGACAGACCGGTCCGCAAGCTTGTTACGTTACCCCCGCAATCTCTCGTGGAGCATTATGACTTTAACAAACCACAGTTCATTTTATGATGGACATGTGTAACAAACGATCAGAGAAATAAACGCCTCTTGTCTGCGAGTCTCCTGATGGAGCTCTAGCCAGGTCACAGCGGGGTTCGTCTGACCCCGTCAGAACTCTGACACAGTCAGTTTTGTGAAAACGGACCATATTGGAGCTCTACATTGTTGATTTATCCCATAAAAAAGTCTCAGAAGGGAATTTAGTAATGAATAGCAGACCAACAATGTATAAAGTTTCCAACAGGAATCAATGGTGGTTGGAATTGTTACAGCGCTTTTTGCACCAACAAACATAACTTGGATTTTCTGATTGGGCGGACCAGCTGTCAATATGGGCGGGCCCAGACCCGCCCACAGCTCCGCGCCTGATGACGCCACTGACGGGCGGCTAAAGGAAATGTCCTGTGTCAGAAATGAAATAACAGATTTCGTTTGGTTTGATATTTGGTGAAAACATTTGGGACAAGTGCAACTACACAACTCAAAAAAATAATATAAAATATATAATATATAATGTATATACTGTATAATATAAATATAATATAAAAAATACAATATAGACCTATGACATTTTAATACAGAAATTTTACATACTGTACCTTTTTAAAGAGCTTGAAACAAAAACGTACCTTCAATTTAAAAAAGAAACAAAGTCAAGTCAATTTTTTTTTATTTTTTTTTATTTTTTTGCCAGTTACTGATTGTTCCTAACAAGGCATTCTGTCTTTGGC
Organism: Etheostoma spectabile; assembly: GCF_008692095.1. Taxonomy (NCBI): domain Eukaryota; kingdom Metazoa; phylum Chordata; class Actinopteri; order Perciformes; family Percidae; genus Etheostoma; species Etheostoma spectabile. The sequence continues at coordinate 19,378,894 of NC_045735.1, read as the reverse complement.
ATTTCTGCTTAAATCTAAGGTGAAATACAGGCCAAGCATGTGGCCAATGAAGTCTATCTAGATATTCAGATGGTAGTGTAAAAAAAATAAATAATGAGAAATTTGTTTCTTAAAGAAGAAAATGCATCTCTTGGCTGTGAAGATATGACGCCCTGTCAGGGATTTCACAGCATCTCTCTCCTTAGCATGAGCGCACACAAACCGATTGAGTGTGCAACCAAAATGGGCTAAAGGCAAACGGGTGCAGCGGTTTGTGCAACCCCAAAGATCACACTCCAGTAATGTGCTATTCTGAGTCTCCATCTACAAGCCATATCATCATCATTTTTTATTTATCCCGATGCATAACTATGACACCCACACAGTCGCGGCGGTGTGTGACGCTGTGTTTAGAGAGGTTTTAAGCAGCAGGCAGCAGTCATTATGTTTTCAGCCCTTCACTGACCGCAGCAACTCAAGTAGAACCTGCTCCTTTTTGATAACTCGCACATTACCATGCCGTTTTAGCAGAAATGTGTTATGTTCACTTAATGAGATGGAGCTGTAAAGTGTGGAATTAGTTGTCCAGCAGTTAAGTGGCGGTGAGGTGAAAGTACGATGTGTTCGTGTGTGCACGTGCGTGTCTCTTTTTTAATTGCACAAATTGCGAGGACGTTGTTCGGGGAAGCACGTTCCGTGGGCGGCCCGTGAATTGTAAAACAGCGGTGACAGGTGCATTACATGTTGTTGTGGAAGCAAAGGTCAGAATGTCTTGTCCTCGCCAGTTATCCAGAAACTGCCGCAGCATACAAACTAGCATGCATACATACATAAACTTGCTTTTTTTTTTCTTTCAGAAAGTGCTTCACATTTTAGATGTATTTGTCTTCATGGAGAACAGTTACATATATAGTTTGATTTAAGACACAATTTTATTTATTCACGTCTTTAAAATTCTACATGCATATCTGCAAGTCCACATTATTATCCTCTGGCTTTAGATATGTAAAAAGAGAACTACTAATGCGGCTAACCGACACATTTTCAGACCCATCTCTTAAAATATGGACGCTTGGTCAGGTGTCTTTGTTATTGAAACTCCCACAGCACACAACACAGGGTTGGTCGTCTCCTTTAGCTTTTGGTTGTCTCTCGGTTGTCTCTTTTAGCTGTTGGTCGTCTCTTTTAGCTCTTGATTGTCCCATTTAGCGCTTGGTTGTCTCGTTTAGTTCTTGGTCATCTCTTTTAGCTCTTGATTGTCTCATTTAGCGCTTGGTCGTCTCTTTTAGCTCTTGGTTGTCTCATTTAGTGCTTGGTCGTCTCTTTTTGCTCTTGATTGTCTCATTTAGCGCTTGGTTGTCTCTTTTATCGCTTGGTCGTCTCTTTTAGCTCTTGGTTGTCTCATTTAGTGCCTGGTTGTCTCTATTAGCTCTTGGTTGTCTCTTTTAGCCCTTGGTCGTCTCCTTTAGCTCTTGGTCGTCTTCTTTAGCTCTTGGTCGTGTCTTGTAGCTCTTGGTTGTCTCATTTAGCGCTTGGTCGTCTCATTTAGCGCTTGGTCGTCTCGTTTAGCGCTTGGTCGTCTCCTTTAGCTCTTGGTTGTCTCCTTTACTGCTTGGGCTCTCCTTCAGCTCTTGGTCGTCTCCTTCAGCTCTTGGTCGTCTCCTTTAGCGCTTAATTGTCTCTTTTAGCTCTTGGTCGGAACTATCGGCGTCCCTTTTGATGTTGTTAGGTTACGGAAAAGCTTGTCGGTGGGTTTACAGTTCTGTGACTCGCAGTAACGCGACGATTGGGTTAAGGGAAAGGTTATGGTTGAGCTGACGGTTCTGTGACACGCGGCAATAAGGGGACGGTTAACCCTCATGTTGTCCTCTGGTCAAATTGACCCGTTTTCCTATATCAATGTTCTTTTTAATTACCCCAAATAACCTGATTGATTCCACACAACGCTCTTTGGCAAGTACAGATATCTTCTTTCATGAATTTTGGGGTGTCTGATTCAATTTTATAGCATTTGGAGAAAATAATTGAAATGCTTTTGAAATAGTATTGAGTAAAAGTTGACATATTCCAGTCCGTGATTATCCATCAACGTCCATTCCTTTAATTTGAGTCTAAATAATTCCTAATTTCTGCCTTTATACCTCAAACATTAGATAATTTCCTAAAATTTAAGTTTATTGACAAGAAATTCCAAGCTAAAGTTTATAAATTAGTGTTGCATAGTGTGAAACGTCAAAAAGTGTCAAACATTGAAAAAGTGTTGTAGAAAGGGACAAAAACGTCAAAAAAAGTTAAAAACATCGATAAAAAGTATCAACTAAAGTGTTGACTTTCAATTTTGACGGGAAGACAATACAAGGGTTATGGAGACATGCAGGACACAAACCCTGCTTTCATGGGTGAAAGTTCTGTGTTTGACCCATCCACCCCCCCGACCACCCTCCCTATGCGGAATTCCCCCTTACATACTACTTGCTAAACCCCGACTACATGCTGTTCTCCCCAATGCGTTCTACACACACGCCGAAGGGCGCCTTTTTTCTATGCATCAGATGCGGACAGCCACTGTCCAAATGTCCATATTTCACACGTTTGGAGTGAGAACGGGTTGGGCTAATACAGTCCCTGACTTCCATAATGACAATGAGATGCAGGATTGTGGGTAGAAATGTGTGCAGTCTTATCAAACAGCTGGAAAAAGTGTAGGCGCATAGGACAATGGAGGTGGAGTCACACCTCTGAATGTGTGTCTGTGCGGCTTTAGACGGAGGACTGAGCTTCATTACCGTTCCCCGGCTCAGCCCTCATTAGCCCCGACAGCACACATCGCATTATCCTCCGAGTCCTCCCGGAGCCACCGAGTCCCGCTCACTGCTGCAGGAACCCAGCTCTGCACTGCCACCATAATCCCCACCACATTACATGACAGACTGCATCACAGAATACATCAAATTCTGTGAGAACATCACCATGCCCTCCCGGACTGTACGCTGCTTTCCAAATCATAAGCCGTGGATCACCAGTGACCTGAAAGCAGAGGTAGGTAGAGGAGCCAAAAATTGTACTCAAGTAAAAGTACTGTTACTTCAGAATAATATGTCTCAAGTAAAAGTAAAAGTAGTCATCCAAATAATTACTTGAGTAAGAGTAAAAAAAGTGCTTGATGAAAAAAAACTACTCAAGTAGTGAGTAACTGTTGAGTAACGTCTGATTTATTTCTTAAAACAAGCATCAATCAGACAGACAAAAATACAAAATAATCATCTTTAGGCAAATTATAGTTCATCCAATCAATAAAATAAATTTCAATTAATTTATTGATTACAAAATAGCTTACTTGAGAGACTTGTCACATCAAATTAGGATGGATGCTGCATGTGTAAAACATACTGTATGTAACCTAAAAGACAAACGTCCACCTCTCCACAGCAGAACCACCGCTACATCTCCTCAGGTTAGATGTTGAGTTGTTGAACGCTGACATGTCCGTTTGTTTTGGTCGACACAGAAGACGCCGCATGACGTAGCTGCTGTTTCACACTTTTCCTAAAAGGTAACCATGCTTTCACTATGAGGCCGGGGGGGGGGGGGTGGTTCCTCCTGGTCTGCGTTGCCTTGGCGATGTTTGATTCTGATGTCATTGCTTTGCTACGAGTGTAAAACTAACCTGTCCCGCTGCTGAAACGAGTACGGTCACGTGACTGCACGACGACGTGTGATTGGTTAAGCACAGTCACGTGGTAGAGCCTTCAGCGGAAGACTCTCTCTCTCTCTGTCAAAATAAAACATTAAAATGAGACGTAGGCTGGGGTTAAAAACAATGACGCGTAGTAACGAGTAACAAGCTCATTGTATCTAATGTAGCGGAGAGTAGAAGAGTACAGTTTCTTCTTCACTAATCTACTCAGTAAAAGTATAGTGATTTAAAACTACTACTAAAAGAAAAAAAAAATTTTAAAAAACATACTCAGAAGGAACGGATTAAAAGTAAACCTTACTACCCCCTTGCCCGAAAACATTTTAAGAGAAGAAGAAACTTTCAGGTCCGGGGGACAGACGCTGTGAAATGCACAAATGTGGGAAAAAATGAGGGGTGTAAAAAAATTGGACAGGGAAAGTGGAGGGCCGTTCCAAAAAGAAAAAGGGGAGGTGGGACAGGGAGGAAAAAGATCATTGGTGTGGGAACCCCCTTTCTGCTGTAAATGGGGAAAAACCCTGAGATGGTGATTGAGTTTAAAGGAGGAACGGCTCGGCCCCGGCCCTTTGCCCTGGGAAAGGGGACGTGAGGAGTACAGTCCTGGGGGTCATAGAAGAGCCGAACGGAAAACCCAAAAGCACGCTGATTCAAGAAAGGGGGAAAAAGCAGACCATTTCCGAGGAACGGGATCCTTCAACTGTACAGCAGAAAATTGGGATGTTCACCGGTTTTGTTTTGGCTAGCCCCACCCCCCCAAACCCCCTGCCATCTGCAAGGGGGCCAGCGACACAAGCAGACTGGACAAACTGATAAGGAAGGCTCCGTGATTGGCTGCAAACAGAAGACATTTGAAGTTGTGGTGGAGAGTCACTGAACAAACTGTATCTATCATGGATAACCCTGACCCCCCCACCACCACTGTTCCAACAGAGGAGCAACTTCTCCAACAGCTTCGTTGTCGCACAGACTTCTACAAAAAATCATTTCTACCACAGGCAATAAACCTTTTTAACACTTCATCACTGGGTGCTAGATAAGCCTCTGAGACATCACATCTGCACTAAGTGCAACCTGCAATAGATTTATCTACATATTTATCATTACTAGTTAAGCAGTTGCACATGTTGTATTCCCAAAATATTTGTACATGTTCAAATAATTGTGTATTTTACCCTATTATTTCATGTACTGTATATTGTATGTATGTATATTGTATCCTAGTATTTAATTTATATTTATATTCTGTGCTGTGTGACTGATATTTTGCTGCTGTAACACTCATTTCCCATTTTGTTGGAATCAATAAATATCTATCTATCTATCTATCTATCATCCCCCTCCCTCCTCCCTCCCTCCCTCCCTCCCTCCCTCCCTCCCCAGCCACCCACATCCCACAGTCTGTGAAGACATGTGATGGGCATGTGCAATGGTAGAAGAAGTATTCAGATCATTGACTTAATTAGAAGTAGGATAAGATAACACTTTATTGTTCGTAGGTCGGGAAATTTGTCTTGCAATACAAGCTCCAACAATTATAAAGACACAACATCTAGACACAAGTTAAAAACATGTCAGGCATCATTAAAACATGTGTAATTAATATGATGGGACCCCAGCCCTTTAAAAGTGGTCATAAATGTAGAAATATATGGGGGGGGGGGGAATTTTTACTTCTTTGCCCTTGTGTACTGATTCAGCAGAGATATTGACAAGGGCACAAATGAATGTTATACCATACCAAACTGTAAATTACTGTTACAAGTACAAGTCCTATATTGAAAATGTTACTTGGAAGTATCATCAGGAAAATGTACTTAAATGATTCAAAGTTAAAGGACTCAATACAGATACACCCATATGTAGAAAGTGTAAAGGATCCAAACAGTTGTGTTTAATGGTCTAATCGTCTCAGCTGGACTTGTAAGCCCTTGCATTGTTGGCTGGTTTCATTTATAATAAAACATCAGATTTGATAAACTACATGTGTTTTGTGTGCAGAAATCATAACGTGTAAAGTAACTAGTAACTAAAGCTGTCAGATGACTGTAGAGGAATAAAAAGTACAATATTTGTCTTTGAAATGTAACAGAGTAGAAGTAGAACGTGGCATGAAAAGAAGTAAAGTACAAGTACCTCAACATTTGGACTTAAGTACAATAAATGTACTTAGTTACATTGCACCCCTGGCAGGGAGGCTGTCTGTGTGTCCTCTGGTCTGTCTGTGTGTCCTCTGGTGGAGAATCTAAGAGACAGAGATGTGACCATTGTCTCCCATTCATAATCAATAACTCATTGAGGGATCATGCAGGCATTCGTGTATAATGCATTTCCCTAATTATGAGCGTGGCAACCACAAAACAATTGGTTTGTCTCTGGCTTAGCAGACTAAACTGTTTGGAGGAGAGGACAACTCCTTGACCTCTAAACTGGAAGGATTGGCTAACTGGAGCCATAATACGGGTAGATATCAGCTGGCTTAGTAATATTGATTCTGCACTGTCCAGCTATATCAGGCGTTTTATAATCAATAACTTTTGAAGAATCATTCCTATGGAATTTCTCCTGCTTAAGAGGAGATTTTAAAATCCAATATAATGGTAGGAAGAGCTTTAAGTGAGAAAAAATGTAGTACTGTGGAAAAGTTATAGGAAGGTATGAAAAAATGCTGTAAACTAAGACTTGAAGTTAGTTTATTTTCATCAATTAACAAAATGCAGTGAATGAACAGAAAAGGAATCTAAATCAAATTAATATTCAAGTTATTTGGTCCATAAAAATGGAAATTACAGTGCTCATACCCGCTTTAATGCCCATACAAACTAGAGCATAAATACAACACAATAAATACACTATACAATACCATAACATACATAAATACTGTACAAAACTTATAAAAATGTGCGTTTAACCCTGGGGGCCCTGAGGCTCTTTTTACAGTTTAATTTCCGTCTGGATTTATTTTATAAAAAAGCTTGTAAAACATCAACCCTGTTGTCTACAGTCAAGATATGAACATCACTTTTTTTAGGACAAACTGGGTTATTGGAATATTTGGGTTGCAGTGAGGTCACTTGCATGTTAAAAATGGTTGTAGGGCCTTAAAGATAAATAAATAAATAAATAAATGAATCTTCCAAATATGTATTGATATCACAGACAGATTCGTAATACATAAGCCATTTTCCATTCTAAAACACTTCTCATACGTCTTGGGAGTCACACTGTGAAGAAATAATCATTATAACTTATACAGTTGACAAAATACATGCATTTTTTCCAAAAACGTCAAGACGTTTTTGTTCTGACATTTACTTATGCCAATAATAACATAATAATGTCATATTTATTGTTATTACACCCACAGCAATGTTATACAAGCAAATATGTGTCTAAATAGTGCACCATTTGGCCTTCCATAGAGCATATAGGCCTTTTTGTCCCCTCTGGCCTTCCATACAAGAGGGGTGCCTTTATTTCCCATATATGGGCATGTACTTCCTGAAACAATAGACGGGAGAGACAGGGCAGACACGGAGGAGCGAGCCAGCGGCAGAAATGAGCCAAAACGCGATGAATTATGGATATAAAGTTGATCAATCTTGGATATAACAGTATGGATTTAAAGCCCAAAGAGGCTGAAGTTCCAGGCTGGATAGAAAATCTCCTGTAGAGGCTAGAAAGACCAGGAAAAGACCTCCGTAAAGCCGAAAACGTCAGGATTTAAACAAAACCGAAAGTGAGTAAATCGCTTGTATGGTTCAAAAGCTATTAAACTATGAATCAGAGGTACTTTTTTACTCGTGGGCGAGTGTCTCGGGCTCAGAGGGTTAAAGTGCTTGTTGTACTGTCTGCTAGGCTGAGGTATAAAAGAAAGAGGGTGACCTGGGTCCCTTGTTGTTTTCTGTGTCATTTTTACCAATCCTATACCTGATCCACTGTATTTAACTCTCCCACCATTTTCCCAGCCCATTTAATCACTCTTATCAATCTTGGCCTTCTCAGTTACCCCAGCATCCCCCCCCCCCCCCTCCACATAGTAACTCCAAACACTACATATGACTGACATAAAAAACATTCTACATAACATGATGTATAGATTTAGGTGTAGGGTATCTGATTCAGAAAATTACATAATCACTGTTTTGGCTAACCCTGTATGCAGTCCTGTTAGATTCTCTTCCAGATTGTGGAACCATTGGCGAACATGTCTGTATATTAGTCACTGAACATTGTGGAAGGCTTTGTATTTTGTATTTTTGGGTATGTTTTATTTTGATATGGATCCCCCTGAGTCTGAAATAAAGTGTATATATACATTCTCACGACATCCGTATTCACCTTAAAGGACTTCAACTTCCTCATACAGTATACACAAGGACTTTGTTTTTTCATCAATAAGTCAACATGATCAGACCATGTACTTGTATATGTTCACTCTTTCTATTTCTACAACTTGGATTTCCACCGCCTCAGCTGTGATCTTATTTCTCCTGTAGTCATATACGTTGGTGTGACCACCCTTAGCCTTAAAGACAGCATCAGCTCTTCTCGATACACTTGCACACAGTTTTTGAAGGAACTCGGCTGGTAGGTTGCTCCAAACATCTTGGAGAACTAAATCCTTCTGTCTCGTCATGTTATCCCACACACACTCAATGTTGAGATCAGGGCTTTGTGGGGTCCATGCCATCACTTCCAGGACTTCTTGTTCTTCTTTACACTGAAGATAGTCCTTAATTACATTGGCCGTATGTTTGGGGCCATTCATACACCTCCCTGATGATATTACATGATGGATATGATCTGCCAGTATTTCTCAGCATTGAGGACACCGTTAATCCTGACCAAATCTCCAACTCCATTTGTACAAATGGAGCTCCAAACTTGCATGGAACCTCCACCATGCTTCCCCGTTGCCCGTGGACACTCATTATTGTAGCGCTCTCCAGCCCTTCGGCGAACAAGCTGCCTTCTGCTGCAGCCAAATATTTCGAATTTGGACTCATCAGTCCAGAGCACCTGCTGCCATTTTTCTGCACCCCAGGTCCTATGTTTTTGTGCATAGTTGAGTTGTTTGGCCTTGTTTCCATGTCAGAGGTCTGGCTTTTTGGCTGCAACTCTTCCATGAAGACCACTTCTGGCCAGACTTCTCCAGACAGTAGACGGGTGTACCTGGGTCCCCTCTGGTTCTGAGCTGATGTCATTGCTGGTTTTATTGCCTGAAGGGAAATGTGTTTTTCATCTGCTGCACTAAGTCTCCTTGGCCGACCACTGCGTTGCCCGACGTTTTGCAAGTGTGCCTATAAAAATTGATGCTGGTTTAAAGGCAAAGGGTGGTAACACCAAATATTGATGTGATTTAGAGTTTTCTTTTGTTTGCTCACTTTGCATTTTATAAATTGATAAAAAAGAAACTCATTATTTATATTTTTGAAAGTATTCTTAGTTTACAGCCTGTTTTTAACCTGTGAACCTAAGACTTTTGCAAAGTACAAGCAATTCACCTGTTTATAACCCTTTGTGAGGGTGCTGGTTGCCTGTTTTATCTACAATATTATCAATTGGACATATTCTGTCTTCCTCAACTTTGCTTTTTAAAGAGCTTTTTATAGTTTTTACAAACACAAGTTATAAACACTTGACATACATCAGAGGAAAAAACAGTTAAGAAAAACACACAAAAACAAACATAATTAACATTTGAGCTTACTATAAAATGTATCAGTGCCAAAAGGGCTATTAAAGTGCATGTATTAAAGTGCTTATGTAAAGTGCATATTCTAAAGTGTATAGCGTCTCTTAAAGTGCAATACATCACAAGTTCAGAATGTCTCAAGGAAGGAACTGTTTTTTTTGTCCAGAGATCATCAACTTCTTAGTTCAATGAGCACTTATTTGCACACTGATGTCTGATTTAAAGACGCATCATGAACCTTTGCTATGTTTTTTTTAAGATTGTTAAGAGCTCACCTAAGTTTTATTCAGCTATAACCGTCTGTATTTGAAATTGCAATAGCTTAAAGACCTTGAAAACCTTGTTCTTTGTTACATCAAACACTCGACTCAATATGCAACAGTTAAAGTTCAGAAAAATATCCTTAGTATTAGTCAAGAATTGCGTTGGTTTACTATGTGACAGCACAAGCAACAACTCCACATCTGTTCTCGTGCTTTTAAATGTAGATAAACTCTGATTGGTGCACAAGTATGTGACAAATCACCTTTTTCCAAATGAGTTGTGCCCAAATCAGTGAGGAAAGCTCCAATAAAAACACAATTAAAAGAATCTCTTGTGTGAACTTTTCTAACTTTGGCAGAACATAGTGTGCTCATGTAGCATCACATGTCTCAGCGTAAGAGCCTGGTATGATAGCCTTTCAGGGGCTTTGAAGGTTTCTGAAAAAGGCTTATTATTTTTGAAATCCCACTTTATTTGAACGCTAAGTGAACATATCTTGAAAAGCAGATTGACCAGGGAATCAACTTTAAACAGATTAATTGATCTCATGTTTGTGTATGTCATGCGTTTCCCTTGGTCAGACAAGCCTTTTTTTCCAGTACATCTCATAAGGATGAACCCTCTTCATTTACTTTCTTCGATGTCCCTCCTACTGTCCAAAACATATTTGATTATTGCCAAAATGCTCCACTGTGAGACAGAAGAGCTCTTTGTTAAATTGGATGAGATGCCTTGTTGTCCCAGTCATGCCATTTGGTTCTGCTGGGCATACAATCAATATGGAGACCATAAAAGCCTATTACCATTTACAGTATGGAACAGTGTCCTAGCCTGCTGTTGAAAGGATTTAACCAGACAACTCACATGGCAAAAGAAAACAAAAACAAATCACACACTCAAGAGTTTGTCTTTGAATATGTTTTTTGTTGTTTGGACCATGAGCGAAGAGGATCACACACAATATTTCACACTGAGTTTTCCATTATCCGGCTAAGTGGTATGTCAGTGTGATGACTCGCTCAGATCAATAGTGTGCCATTGCTGAGGACTTTTAGATCTGAGGCTGTGCCCTCTTTACTGTGAAAGTTTTGGTCAGAGTAATTGTGAGAGATCACGCATCCTGTACATACCACGGAGAGAGCACATGGAAGGTTATCACATTTACGCTTCCAGCACACTTTCCCTCACAGATGAAAAGCAAGTGTTGTGTTTCCTGGCTGGGCTTGCTGTGTAATGGCAGGACGTGTAACGCGTGTGCGATGAAAGCGTCTCGACACATTTCTGCACACAGGGAGTCCGACTGCACTGATATAACTCCATCGTGTGACGCAAACGAGTCAGTCAAAGAGGCGTGCGGGGGGGAGGCCATGCCTGGAGAGGCCGATGAGCCACAATCAGGAGAGAAGAGAAAGCAAGGGAGTGAAAGAGAGCACACGAGGAGTCCTGCTTATTACAGCGGCACAGATGGCGCAGCAGATGAGATGGGAGGGATAGATGGATGGAGAAGGAGTGAGACTAAGACGGGAAAAGAGAAAAATGGCACGTGTTTGACAGTGTACATAAGGAGGCGCCGGATTGGATAACTTCCAAGGGAAACGCTTTAATATTTATTGTTCTGTGGCTGGCCGGAAACTTTCTTTTCCACCTCCAATTCGTCAGCAAGATAAATGGCAGAGGAGCCGCCTGTGAAATATTAATGGGATGTTGAAGGTAGGAAGGAAAGAAAGAGCGACATATGGCGGGAGATCCTGAGAGAGAGAGAGAGAGAGAGAACACTCCACAGAGGAGGGGGAGGGAAAGGAGGGAAATCAAATTATTGGGGGGGAGGATTCAGTGGAGCTCATGAGTCTGCATTTGCAAGGGAGCAATAGTTGAATAGGCCCGACTTTGTGCTTTGTAAGCTATTATTCCAGGCATAGTCAATATTCATTCAGTCTGTCTACCAGTAATACATGCAGTATTAAGAGGAAGATGACATTGCTCACTTGTATTAACAAAAAAACAAAAAAAAATGCAACCTCAGAGGACACAGAAGTTTCCTCTCTTAGTTTACTATTTAACTCTATATAACTCTATTTAACTCACTATATAAGTCAGGTACTGCAGAGTTTAGATGGGTGGCTGTTGTGGAAGTTTCTTGCACAGCGAGAGAGGGATTTGTTGGAAGTGAGACTTTGTTGAAACTAAATAAAGACAGGCTGCAAACTAAATCAAGGTTTTGGTCTTCGGTGAAGTTTTAATGGTTTTCTGCGGAGAACAATCTGTCATGGTTTGGTGTTTGTGTCCTGTGGTATAGTTTAGTCTGTTTTCCTGTACATGTTTTTTTTTTTATAAGGTTTTTGGTCTGGTCTTGTAGGTATTCTCTTTCCTGTTTTATTTTGAAGCCTGGTCTCTGTCTCGTCTTGTATTTAGTTCTACTTCCTGTGCTTTTCCCGCCTCCGTGAGTACTGGATGTTTTCCACCTGTTTCCCAGCCCTCTTGTCACCTGCCTCCTGTTACCTCGTTACCCCCTGTATTTAGTCTTTGTGCTTTCTTAGTCCTGTGTCAGGTCCTTGTTCATGTTTGGTGTGTCGTGTGTTCCGTCCCGTTTCACCATTGGATATTGTCCTTGCTATTTATCTTCCCCGTGAGTTTTGCCATCCCCAGTGCGCCGGTTTTTGATTTTCCCTGTTCCTTGGTTTTTGCATTTTGCTTGGACTCTGTTTATGTTAAATAAATCTTTTTTGAATCCTCTGCTACCCTCCTGCTGTCCTCTGCTTTTGGGTCCGCCTTCATCCCGCGTAACACGATCAAATGAGAAGACAACAGTCTTCACAATGCACACACCAGCTACAGAGTGACAAGCGTCTTGCAACATTGCAACTACAGTTTCCTGCCTTATAACTTGTCCCCCCAGAGAAAAGAATACCTTGTTTGGAAAACAGTCTAATATTAGGATAACAATTAATCTCAAATTAATCCCAGGCAGACAAGTTGGAGCTGCTAAGTCTTTTGCATCTGTCCTTTGTGTGTCAAGTTTCTTTACTGGCCATTCTATCTTAGCTGAAAAAAGAACATCTTGTCTCTCCAGATAGGTCTATGGCCCTGACCTGGGACCTGGACCTGGGACCTGGTACCATACACATTTCTCCTGAGACAACTGTTTTTGTGGCATTTGTCCTTAGGTGAAAAATGCAAAGTCATGACAAAGTCATCTTGTCCTTCAGGGAGGACACACACAAGGAGAGATCCAAAAGTCTTACACCCTGAGATTTGTATACGAACAATCAACAATACACGCAAATTATAGAAGGAAATATAAAATCATTGCTTGGTTGTAATTTTCCCATTACATGGCATTTGTGACAGATTTTGCCAAATTAAATTTGAAGAATGTTGGGAGCGTTATTATGCAGCGATGTGTGATTGCATTTTTGACATAAACATATACTCCTCAGTAATTAGGTACTTTGGATAATTAATATTATCATCCCACTGGAATCGTATGTAACACTAATTATGGCTTCTGGGAGTTTACTCACAGTATGAGTCCCTACAGTTCTTTTTGTTCTTTTTCAAACTGAAAACAGCCCCATGCTCCCTCAACATGCAGTACATATAGTCAGATGTATAGTATTTAGATAGATATTTTGCATATATTATTTAAACTGTGCACAAGATGCACTTGCTTTGTACAATCAACAAGAACAAACATATTGGAGATCTTAAATATGTTGCTAATGTGTCGTGCTACATATATAATAGCTGAAGGCTTACAGTCCCGCTGCAACTTCTGCCCACTTTGTTCATGTTTTTTTTAATATTCATCGAAAGGGTAATATAAACTATACCACAGGTGATGTTTAAATATTTTAGGCCAACCATTTCACCTCGTTTTGTCAGAATAATAAAAAGAAACATCATGCACAATTCTAAAATCCCATTCCACTTGAATGTTACCAGTGTTAAACCGCCACTGAAAAACCTTCCAGCTCTTGGTTATTATTGTTCAGACACTGATAATAAATTAGTTATTAAAGCCTTTGCTAACAGAATTAAACTACTGTATTACAGCATTTATGATACACAGCCAAACTGTCTTCACTGGGCGGCTGTGGCTCAGTGGTAGAGCGGTTGCCTGCCAATTGGAAGGTTGGTGGTTCGATCCCCCGCCTCTGCAGTCATTGTCGAAGTGTCCTTGGGCAAGACACTGAACCCCGAGTGTGAATGTGTGTGAATGTTTATCTGATGAGCAGGTGGCACCTTGTACGGCAGCCCCGGCCACAGTGTATGAATGTGTGTGAATGGTGAATGTTTCCTGTAGATGTAAAAGCGCTTTGAGCAGTTGTTAAGACTGGAAAAGCGCTATATAAATACAGCACATTCACATTTACATTTACATTAAAGGAAGATAACAACACTGGCGAGGTATGCAGTATAATGACGTTTTTCCATTAGATGGTGCCTGCTTGACTTGACTTTTGTTTTTCCATTATGAAAAAAGTCCCTGGTACCTACTAACAGTTACTTTTTTTAAGTATCACCTATTTTGAGGTTCCAAGCGAGCTGAGGCGATACCAAAATGTGACGTGAAAACCTGGCGCCTACTGATTGGTCGGAGAGAATCATCACTAATCATTGCTTGAAAAGACAGAGGGTGGGGGGGGGTTGTCCTGAACAAACCCGCCGTATTCAAGTATTTTAGCCAGTGCTGTTTTTTTTTTGCCGGCTCCAGCTTCTTTTGAAACAACATGTGTCTTCTGGCACATGCCGGGAATCAAAAACACCTTCGACGTTCTGTGCGTTTGTTGCGTTAGGTCGCGGCAGTTTTCTGCGACGTCACTATGACAACCAGCCACCTAGCCTCACGCATGAGGTGGTACTCCATCTGCAATGGGAAGTGGTGGACGGGGCACCGCGGCCGAGCCAGTCCTAGCAGTGGGTAGGCGCCATAACACGCCATGTAACACAGGGCAGAAAAGGCATTTGAGGAAGTCCACTAGATTAAGGTTAAGACTACAACTACACTACGTTTTCATTTTTAAGCGATGTTTTTGAGACAAAAACTGGTCAATAGTGGTGAAAAGTAGGAGCAGGGATTTTTTAGCCTGAAGCAAGGACAAGGTTGAACTGTTACTGATATGGATGTAACAGATAAGACCGACTGATGTGTGTCTCCATTTGTGCCTTTCCAGACTACATAGAAACCAAAACGGGGGCAGCAGTGTTTCCAAATGTCTGTTTTAGGGGCTTGGAAACACCTCGGCAAAACCAACCTGTCTCACGACGGTCTAAACCCAGCTCAGGTTCCCTATTAGTGGGTGAACAATCCAACGCTTGGTGAATTCTGCTTCACAATGATAGGAAGAGCCGACATCGAAGGATCAAAAAGAGACGTCGCTTTGAACGCTTGGCCGCCGCAAGCCAGTTATCCCTGTGGTAACTTTTCTGACACCTCCTTTTCTGACACCTCCTGCTCAGAACCCCAAAAAGTCAGAAGGATCGTGAGGCCCCGCTTTCACGGTCTTATTCACAGTGAAAATCAAGATCAAGCGAGCTTTTGCCCTTCTGCTAAAGCTAAAGATATTTGTTTTCTAACCAAAACGTAGCAGAGTAGATGCCTAATTCATTTGTTACTATCACCTAGCTTTACTCTGCACAGGGAGATGAGACACGCCCACTTTGTCCATTTCATTTTATTACGTTATATTTAGTTCCTTGCTGCAGCTGAGTGCCAAAATAATCACATAATTAGAACCGGGAATACCAATATAACACAAAATAAGTGTGTGCTATGATAATTAAATACTAGATGATGTGCTACTTTTGACTCCTTCTCCAAAGTCTTGACCCTTGTGTTGTCTTCCCGTCAACCATGAGTTTGTCCTTCCAGGTCAAAATTGAAAATCAATATTTTTTTGTGCTTTTCCAATGTTTTTGTTGCTTTTTCTGATTTATTTGTCACTTTTTCCAGCTTTTGGCGCTTTAAAAAAAAAAACCTAAGCTGGTTTAACGATAGGTTTTACACTTCAATTCATGGTCAACAAACCTCATTTATGTCAAACTTTTTAGTTCAAAAGGCAGAAATTATAAATTATTTCGACTGATAGTTAAGATCAGAGGATGTTGACGGGTAGATGTTAAAGTTTAGTCCCCATACTGTTTTGAAACCGTTAAAAAAAAGAATTCTAATGCTATAAGATTAAATTAAACACCCAAAAAATTCAGTAAGTAAGTAATCATTAATGTTACCTGGAGAACGTTGTATGGAATCATCCATGTTATCTTTGGACAATTTGGTTTGAAAGAAATCCATATTTATGATATAAAACTCTTTGAAACGGGTCAATTTGACCCGAGGACAACACGAGGGTTAATCTACTCTTTAGACTGGCTCAAATCCACAAACCTACTTGTTGTCAAAGGTTGCAAGAGTTCCAACTGATGTGTCTTGGCGTGGCTGGCCGAGTGGCACTATATACAGTATATCCGAAACTAGATTTAATTATTACATGTCATGTTATGTTTTCGCAAGTCTGACCACAGACTTGGCAAAACCTCACTGGTTGAAAGAGAATAACAGACACAAACAGACCCCAGGATTACACAAATGTTGGATTTTAGAGTATCCTAAAATGTAAGTGGTGTCTTTTCCTGGTTTTAAAGTTTGCATTACAGTAAAGTGTCATCCGAGTCATTGTCTGAACTTATCAAGCTGGTTTTAGTTGTTCCATTATTTGCCTTTACCCACTAAATCAGGGGTCTTCAACGTTTTCCAGGCCAAGGACCCCCAAACTGATGGCGAGATGGAGCGGGGACCCCCTAATTATATATATTGTATAAAATTGTGTTATATCAAACTGGTCCTATAGTGCCATGTGTGCATTGATGACTGAAAGACATCTTCTGCCTCCATTTATCTGTTTACTACAGTGTGTTGAATTCATGTTAATGTGTATTTAAAGACATTTCAATTGGTGGAAAAAATTGCAGGGGGGGGATATAAAAAAAAGTCTAATCAACCAAAACTTTTGCGACCCCCATGCAGTACCTCCGAGGACCCCCTAGGGGTCGCGGACCCCCTGTTGAAGACCCCTGCACTAAATCATTAAATCCGTTCTACTGATGGTTACTTATCTCAAATCTCATTATGTTAATACTTTGTGAAACCACCAATTATCAGCTCTACGGTATCAATGCATTTGGTCAATAATATCACAATATTTGATGCTCTCCGTATCGCCCAGCTTTAATCTGATTTAGTACTCCAACATGTCTGAGCTTACAGCACACCTGGACATAGAGCAGCATGCTCTGTCCCTTTTTATATCACAGTGAGAAAAATAAATCAATGTGCAATCTAAGATAAATTATTCATATTCCAGTTGCTGTAATCAATACACCATCAGTGTTGCTGTGTACCTGTTTATGACCAAATGTGGGTTTTTGTGTTCAAGTGCAGGCCACATCATCCCGTTTTTAACATGCACACCTATTTGATCAGGGAAGCTAATTTATTCCCTCTCTCCAGAAAAGACAACAAAGGATGTGCGGAGGTGATTTCTGTCCCTCTGCCTCTTCGTTTCATGTTCCTCATTTGGAGTGCATATCTGAATATTTACCAAGGTCAGGTCGAGACCATCTTTGTCCGCTGGAGACCTGTTGTGTCCCAGTGGGATGGAATAATGAAGAAACCAATTTCCTCTTTTGTCAAAGCTATGTGAACCATGTAATCAGAAAACCCTGCCAAAAACACCCTTCAGGAGGAAAGAAAGGGGGGATTTCATTTTAAGGAAATATTGGAGCGTCACAGCTTTTACTGCCTACGATTGTCATCTATTCTAAATGAAAATGTGCTAGCTCTTAGGATTTATTATATTCCATTAGGTTACTCAGTGACACACCTTTGTGATTTTTGCATTGGCCACAAGGAAATAGCTCATGGCTATTTATTCATCCACTTTACAGTGCTATCAGATGAAAGAAATAAGATGGGGAAGATAAAAAAAGAAAAGAATTAATTTTCCTATCTGATGCCACCTTTACTCTTCACCTCTGGGAGACAGTGGGAAGGAGGTGAATAAAAAAAGGTATTCTTTATTAGTGTTGCAGGCTGAGAGTTTCCCACCTAGTGTGGGGCTGGAGAATCGGTGAAAACGCCCTCCCAGGTGTTGCTCCGGCAGATGGGCTTGGCGTGCGGTGGTAATTTATTCCCCGAGCGTTGGCTCTGCCTTTGAAAAATGCCG
The DNA here is from genome assembly GCF_008692095.1 of Etheostoma spectabile. Lineage (NCBI taxonomy): Eukaryota > Metazoa > Chordata > Actinopteri > Perciformes > Percidae > Etheostoma > Etheostoma spectabile. Next base: position 19,361,034 of record NC_045735.1, on the reverse strand, counting down.
GTGCTGGGAGAAGATGGCCTTGCGCTGTTTGAAAGGCGAGCTGCGGGGGGGGGGGGACAGATGCTCTGATATTCCATCAGGGGTTTAGCTGCGGGGGCTCCCGTGGCTGTTCTCGGCTAGCGGGAGGGAAGTTCGCCTGAGTCACGCCTCCGCCGCTCAGCAGGAGTAGCAGTGAAATGGCAGGTAATGAGCGCTGGCATGCTCAGGTCACGTTGTTGCATTTACCAACACGGACAAGAAGGGAAGATCTGATCACAGACCATCCTAAATTACAGTGTCAGGGGAGAGAAAGCAACACTTTTTGGCAATTACAACACAAATCAGAGGGCTGAGAGTCAAGACTAGACATGAAAGAGGAGAAATCAGAAAATCTGAATTTGATTAATTAGTTTGCCCTTTTGACATTTTGCAATCCAACTGGTGAAACCTCTGCTTGCTTATCAAAGAAAAAATGTCAAGCTGATACATATGTTTAATAAAGATAAAGCAGACGAGACAACCTGGAAAAACAGGGTGAGATTTTCCCACATTGTTACACTCAGAGGTGAGAGATTTCAGTGTCTTTCCCTGTAATAGTTGCATCATATAGGTCCCTGTTCATCCCTTTGTATCTTTTGAAGTATCAAGTTACCACATTTCAATTATGTTGGAATAGATGATATAAGGTTTGCAAAGTACCAAAAAAAAAGTGACCGTGACTAATGTCGGATCATTGATATTTATTTCAGTCCACTGAAGTATTTTCAGAATCTGGTGTCACTAAACAAGTTTGACAGCTTCTCGGGGCATTTAAATCTCTATCTCGGAGGAAGATGACTAATTGCGGTTAGGGACTTGCTTATAGCTGTTTAGCCCGAACATGAGCCATGGAGTGAGACTATTTTCTGAAACAACATTCAAATACAGGGTGTAGACACAACAACGTAAAGTGTCTAGTGAAACTGCCACAAAGATGGGTTGCATTTGGTTGAATGCCTATTAGTAACATGTATTAGCTATACACAAGGTCTGACAGGCAGTACATACAATTCCCTGGATAGCTATCTGTTGCTTTGGGATTGCCTTTGGCTTTAGGGATATCTGAGACGGATTGTTATGTTGCATTAGTCGGATGGTGAGAAGCTGCATCTGTGTATGCGATCAACCAAAAATGCCATAAGCCTGGATGGGTTAGTTTTAGCTGGATAGATAATCTGTTACATTATTCATAAATTGGCCCTTGTGATCATTGGCAAAGTGCTTTATTTGCATTGTTTGGTCTAAAGATTGTCAGTTAAAGGACAATTCTGGCGCAAAATGAACCTAGGGGTAAATCCACATGGGCACCGAGTCAATCATTTGCTGGGACATGTTTTCATGCTAATCAAATGTAACCAGTTAAAGGCTGTATTGTCCTTCATGTCACAGGAACTTGTTTGGTTTATTTTCTACTACGCTCGAAAGGCTAAGATGACGGGGATATAGGTGGGTGTGCGTATTTTCAATCCATCAGGTAACTCGGAGAATTTGAGTTTAACCCAACACAGACTAGTGACTACTTTTATATATGGCGCTTAGTTGGACCTGAATGGCCAAAAGGAAAAGCAAAAAGACTTTGAGACTGGAGAAAACTAACGCTAACGTTACTCCAAACATGCTACATGTGGAAGAAGCTAGCAACAACCCTTTTAACATTGGATGTGGATGAAACTAGCGGACAAGAAAAGGATGGTGTCTGGTTTGAGGCAAGTCCAGATGGACAATTTGACTCTGAGACCCTTGCGACTCCACTTACAGATACTCTGTTAAGACGTCCAACAAAAAAAGGTAAAACGTGTCTACAGAGAGTCTGCTGATATTTAGGAAGCTATCCTTGTGTTATTTGTGAAACAAGACTTTTTGTAAAATCTCTGCTATAGTAAAAAAAACTTTGAAACAACAGGAAACGTTAACCTCGACCGTTCAGCAGCTTACTTTGGATGTTTAAAAACAGAAACACACACTGGAAGGCATGAAAAAAGTAATACACCTATTGGAAAGCAGAAAATAAAACTCTGGAGGCAAACATCGCCGACTGCCGGAGTTACAGCCGAAGGTGGTCTCTGAAAATTCATGACGTGAAGGAGGAAGATGGAGAAAATATCAGAAGCAGAATCATCGAGATCCTGGGTAAAGTGGATCCTAACAGCCTGAAGGAGGGGGTCGACATCGCCCATCGCATCGGGCAGCGACGACAAGACGGCTCAAATAAATCAACCCTCATCCTTTTCGCAAAGCAACGTTTTCGTGATGCTGTCTGGAAGGAGGTTAAAGGCTCAAAGTTTCTTCTAGACAACAACCTGAGGCTCCCAGAAGCGCTGTCCCCTGAAGAGAAAGCAGCCAGAGAGAAGCCGTGGCCCTTGGTGAAGAAATCAAAAGAAGAAAACTTCTTTTCGCGGCCTTTCTGTCTTCGTGAACGGAAAGAAGATGGACTGTTCAGATGCATTATAGGAAGTCTATGCAGACGTAAACCCAATCTTATACTGAGAATGGTCATTCAACCTCTCTGATGCTTACTAAAAATGTCTTTTCTTGCAAGTATGCTGCTTAAGAAATTCCAGTTTGCACCTTATAAACTCAGATAAGATAGCCCAATTTACACCTTATTGACTTAGTTAATTAAGGAGCCAAGCCTTAACTTTTATTTATAATCATTTTGTTGTTTATCATCAAAAGAAATCTGATGTAGTTGTCATGTAAGATACACTCATGGGCCCAAGAAAAAGGAACTTTAGCCCTTTCTTTCTGTTAGGACCACGATATTTTTTCTAAAATGCTATTTTTCTTTTTTCAGGCAAAAAAGGGGAAGAAGGAAGGAAGGGAGGGGGAGAGAAGGAGAAAAAAAGATTAATCCAACCTGAGGTGTTATACGTTTGGACAGTTTTTTTTTTTTTTTTTGCTTTTACAATACAGGTACAGTACATAGGTCAGACCCAAGACCTATTTTTTTTCCCCCCTAAACTTCTGTTAGCATATTTAGATATAGATTCCATTATCCTTCACTTGGCTAGTTTTCCCTATAATACTCATCTTTATGATGAAAACAAATTGTGATGGCTATAACATCACCTTGTCTCTCACTATCTGTTATGCGTTTTTAAATGGTTTTAATCTCCACCTCCATTTTGGGGAATTTTCTTAGCGCTTTTCAAAGTTTTGGGTGTTCAAGCAATTTACAGGTATTCCTTTTTTTCTATAAAAAATGTATGGATTTTATGTTTAATTCTCTAAATGTTATGTATTTAAATGTCAGATGTATTTGGGATATTACCAAGAGGAAAGCAATCTTTATTTTTGTGTAAGAGAACTGAGGCTGATTTTATTTTACTTCAGGAAACACATTCTTGCAAATTAGATGCATAATTCAAGACTCAATGAGGTAATTTAACTCATTTTGCCACGGTTCTAATCATTCAGCAGGGGTCTTCATTTTATTAGATACATTTAAAGGGGACATTCTTGAATCGGTTTCTTCTCATGGTAGATGGATTACACTGATAATTAATCAAGGCAATGCTATCTTTATTGTTTGTAATATTTACAGGTTTATCTCCCACACTTCTAACAAGGTCCTTTTTAATGAAATAGCATCCAAATTGAAAGATCTGAGCAGTAAGTACCAGGGTTCTTCCATAATTCTTTGTGGTGATTTTAATGAGTGTCCTGATGACGAGATAGAACCCCCCCCCCCCCCCCCCCCTAGGCCAAACCAGTTTTTACAGAGCAATAACCTTGTGTCGTTTCTCTGCTCCAACCATTCCTCGACTGATGCACGGCGTTTCTTCAATCCCAGCACCAAAGACTTTACGCGGTGTAACGGAAGTCTTACTTTAAAATCTAAAATGTACATTTCACAAATTTCGTCTTATATCCTTCAATTTGTGAAATAAGTTTTCTTCTTTATGCCCCATTAAATGACCATGAACGGACTATTTTAAAGTTAAGAGCAACTCAATAGACCTCAGATTTTTCAAGGGTTTTTTAACCACTCTCTTTCAAAGGATGGTTCCTATAATGACTATCAAAAAAACTAGAAGATGAATTCCTCAATGACGGCCTAAACGACAACTGCAGGATAAAAAGGGAATTCTTTATATACAAAGTCAGATGTGTTGCCATTAAAAGAAATAAGGAATTAAAAAAGACAAATGTAGGGTAGAAGCTGAATTGATGCACAAACTTGAGATTTTACTGACAAAAGCAAACATTATTTTGGAAGAAGAACTTGAAAGAAGGAAAATCCAGCTTCAGTTGGACCAAATTTATTTAAATTTAGCAAAATAAGCATTTGTTACCATTTTGTCACCAAATTTTATAGGAATCACAATTTAATGCAAATGATTGTGCAAATTTCCTGGATAATGTTGAAGCTACCATTATTTAAATTGATGAGGAATTTAAATCAATGTGTGAACCTGATCTGTCAGTTAATGACATTAAAGATGCACTATTTTCAATGAAAAATTTAGATTTCAACTATATCTTTAATTAGACATTTAAGCCCATCCATCCATCCATCTTCATCCGCTTATCCGGTATCGGATTGCATTTAAGCCCTTACTTTTAAAATCTTATGTCAGAATGGTCCATTACCCGAGTAAAAGGCTGGAGATGTGTTCTATCAATATGCCGTTCAATGAATCTGGCTCAACAGGAGGATTCCTTTTTAGAGTAGCCGGAAATAGTGTTAAAATATGGCTTCAATTCAAAACAGCCCGAAAATAAATATAAATATACCTTTAATTGGACATTTAAGCCTTTCATTTTAAAATCCTATATCAGAATAGTCCAATACTACCTGATTAAAAGTCTGGGTATGTGTTAGAGTAGCCTGAAAAAAGAGTTAAAACATGTCTATAATTAACATCCTGAAAAAGATTTCAACTATAGCTTTAATTAGACATTAAAGCCCTTAATTTATCCTAAAGTGTTCTATCACTCTGAGTTGGAATGAATCTAGCATAACCCTAATGGGGACTTGTTTAGTTTATTTACCCTTCTACTATGCTCGTGTTGTGCTCCAGGTCCCCGGGACCCTCACATGTTGGATTTCACGTTGACTGCCGCGTCCTCTATTTCCCTCTCCTCGTGCTCCTCGTCTTCACTGTATTCGTCTTCTTCTCCCCTGTCTTATCCACTTTCTTGTTCCGTGTTTACTCCTTGTTGAACTTCCTTGTCCCAATGTCCTCGTCCGAGTCCATGTGGTCATGGTGGGCGCCTTATTTTTCTATTACTTTTTTTTTTTTTGGTCCTGGAGACCCAAAGGCCAGAGTCCCAGAGACCCGAAGGCCGGTAGTGGAGAAATACGATCAAATTCTGGCCAGAGTCTCAGAGACCCAACGGCCGAGGCTGCGATAGTAGATAAATACGATTGAATACTGGCCAGGGTCTCAGAGACCCAAAGACCGAGGCCCAGGTCCCAGAGACCTGTAGGCCGATGCGGCGGTACTAGAGAAATACGATCGGATTCTGGGTAGGGTCCCAGAGAACCAAAGGCTGAAGCCGCGGTAGTAGAGAAATACAATCGAATTCTGGCCAGGGACTCAGAAACCCGAAGGCCGAGGCCCTGGTCCCAGGGACCTGTAGGCCGATGCCACGGTACTAGAGAATAAGATTGAATACTGGCCAGGATCTCAGAGACCCAAAGGTCGATGCCGTGGTAGTAATATAAAGACCGTTCCCGTATACAGGCAGGCGCCATCTGGGGAAAATAGTCATGACCAGTGGAACAGCAAACGCCGTACTTGAGCTAGGTTACACTGTGTTCGTCGTTTGACTGGTCATAATTGTTTTCCCAAGATGGCGCCTGTCTGTATCCCGAACGGTACTGTCTTTATAAACTATCTTTTTAATATACTGTCAGTACACTTACAAAGTTCTCAATCCCAGAGAACGGTCAACTCTTTACCCATGTGTTATTAACCCTATGTTAATTTTGTGCCGGAATTGAACTTTAAATTCGAAGCATATATCAATATTTTCCTAATAACAATGTAACAAATGACTGATTAATAATCAACTCACTGAGAATCAACAGTCGACTCTGCAGTTCCCTACAGCTCTACGGAGCGTTACAGCATCTTTCAGCTAATTGTTTGGGTTTTTACGGCCCACAGATTACTGTTTTGGTTCACCCGCATAGTCATTTACGGCTCCAGCAGGTGGCTATTTTCAAAGAAAACGCTCCAAGAACCCTCCTTACACTACCTGCACAGCACCACCACAACAACAGCAGGCAGACAGATATAGGGTTGCATTGAGCTAAAAAGCTAGATCATTCCATCTGGAGCTGGACTTATGCCAAGTGGCCAGAAACAACACTCCCAATTAATGCTATAATGCTCCTGTATCAGCTGGATGTATCAATAGGCAACTGCACACTAACTGCACACATTGGTTTGTCCAATCAACCTGAAATGTGTTCATATGTTAGGTTGTAGTGTGGATGGCCCAAACTATGGCCTGTATGGTCAGCAGATGGAGAGGGTCTCTAAAAATGACTTATTTGCATTTCATTTCTATTACAGACTGGGACCGGATGTGACTGGGGGGCAAACTGGCATTAATTGTAGTGCAATATGAGATCAACAATAGATTATGAATGCATAATATATACAGCAGGAGCGAAGATTTCCCTCCAAAAAGTGGACCAACTAAAATATAGAGCATTACGTTTATACCCTGATCTGGGTGAATACTTATCCATTAAATGGAAAAACAATCTGAATATCTTATTTTCAACATGGAGTGTGGCCCTTCCGTGCCATATCCTGTGAACTACACACGATGGCGCACGCTGCAACAAGTAATTTACGTTCCACACTGCTCCTCTGAACTGACTTGGTTTGACAGCGATCATCTCATCCTATTCGCTGTTCTGGTCACTACTTCTGCGGCCAACTGTACACATGGCGCTCCTTTTTTTCTGAAAGTCTTGATATTGATTCGGTGGGACAATGACATGGCTAATAGCTAGCTTGACTTGTTATTAAACATACTGTCAAATTGTATTTACTGATTTTCAACCGTACACAATGTTATGGACTTTGAATCTTGCTAGCATAGCGTTAGCTTTCTAGCTCGTAGCTGAGCTGAAGGGTTCTATGAGCTGAGTGGACTAGAAACATCTCCCGTTGTCAGGTCGTGTCTAAGGTTTGTCCTATTTACTGGAACAGTGCACACTGTTCGCATTGCACAAGAACCACATGGGATGGGAATGACTGTTCCAGGTATTAAACTAACCCTCAGGTGTTATCAGGGAAACATGACATTGTTTTAAAAAAAATTTTTTTTGTAAAATGCATGGACATACTGTATATAAATGTATGGCCTTACTAAAATGGCAAATGACCATGGTATAAGCTGCTTAATTATCAGGTAACTAATGTACTCTGTTCTGTACTTAATTTCTGATAACAGACACCTGGTTGTGTATTAACCCTTACATATGGGAGCTAACAAATCAACTCCCATTAATGCAGTCGGCTAATAATAGCAGGAGACACGGCAGGAGTTAAGAAGAGAGAAAGTCACACTTGCATTCTGTTTTTTCTTTTAACTGCCTTGTTTCTGTATGTGCAGCTGTTAGTTGAACTTTACCAAGAGGAACATGACAGACACACATTATGCAGGGAATTGACAAATGTTGCCTTAACTGGCATCCATCCAAATATGACCCTTATAGTAATTGCAGTGTTTCTAATGGTGATTTAGCTGCTTCAAATATGGTGCTTACATTATTTATTCTACCCTTTGGAAATGGCCACTGGAGGAAAATAACTCCCCCAAAACATTCCCACCGTAGTGTAAGTCCTTGACGTTGTGGGGAGCTTGTATTGTTCCATTCATTTGAAGGTGAAAGCCTGGTGATTCTGATTACACTCGTTTGCTTTCCAGGGGCAAATAGCAGCAGTTCCTTGATAGACACGTCCCTGTGTCGTGCCTTCCTTGGCCTCACTGAATTGTGGAGAGGCCTTGGATGCAGTGGCTGAGTTTATCACTCTTAATGAGAGACTCTGCAGTAGCAGTAGGCTACACTCAATTACGCATGAGCCAGATGACAAATGACATCGCCTTCCATGACTCCCTGACCCCAAGGGATGTTTAATTAATCAGAAGCTGGACATGGCCACCATTAGTGGAAGGAAGAGCGGCCAGGACTTCACTGGACACATTCTCGCTCCCACACATCATTATTTGGCTATCTTTTCAGCTCACTCACCTTGGCAGCCAGGTTTGAATACATACAGTATATATAATCAGAACGGCACAGAGACACATTCACCGCCTCATGGGGGCTGTTACCAACACTAACTGCTATTTGAATGTGAAACAACGTCAGCTCTTAATCAGGTTAGAATATGAATAATTGAGTCTCACAGCCAAGCTGGGGGAGGGGGGGAAGGTGTAGAATTGTTGCTGCACAGGTAGAGCAGCTGTTCCCAAAGTGGGATCCAGGGACCCCTAGGAGGGACCCTGGAGGGAGATTCAGGAGGTTCTTTACAAAATTAGGAGTCGTTAAACTTACCTATAAATTAAATTAAATTCACTAGAAATGATCACAGTTAAGGCAATGTATTGTAAATACTATTCTAATGAGGTGTCATTCTCACCGCTACTAGTTTCCCATTAATAATGACAAAAGTTAATTCAGTACTACGTACACAAACTTCCAGCTAATCCGTGTCCTGGGACAAATCAAACTGACTGTTATGCTGTAGACATATTTAAGATCTGTCCAGGGACAACGGACGAAAAAATAGCCTCAGCTAATTCTGGTGCATTTACAGCAATGTTAATTAATGTACACTGTCCCTGGGAAATAAATTAATAAATCAAATTAAATTGCACAGACAGCTATCCAGTGAAGTCTAACAAGAACCAAATATGTGTTATTTCAATGAGAAAACAAATTAAATATCTCTAATGCCAAAACAGTTTTTTTTTACTTTAGCCATCTACTAGACAGTTAATTAACCCCATGAATTTACTATACATATGTGGGGCTGCAACTAATGTCAATGTCAATTGATCAATTCAGTCTAAGTTTAGATTTTTCTAAAGACATTTTTTCTGTCTTCCGTGCATGTTTAGATTTTTATAATGTACATAAATGGATGAGAAATGATTAAGACTATTGAAACCTTGAGTTAGGTGAAGATCACAGTGATCAGCATGTTTGCACTAAAGCTCCTTTATATTTCTATCACAGTGTAGTTTAACAGAAATTCTAATGTATTTAAATCTGGCATTTCCCCCTTAAATGTGACTATTGTGACTATGCCTATGCTAACTTTGCACTCACCACTTCCACTGCAGAGATTCTGTCAAATGAGGACTCATTAAAAACAAAAAATGTGTATGGTTTTTACATGAAAAATGCAGTCATCCAAGCTTTGTAACTGAGTTGCAATAAACAAATTTGTGGCTCAGGACAGTGTACTGACTCCATAAAATTAGAATCAGAATCAAAATCAGCTTTATTTGCCAGGTATGAGGACACATACGAGGAATTTTTCTTTGGAACATCGTTGCTCACAATGCGCTTAACAACCAAAGAATATATACACACTAGTATATATATTAAACAGAAACCAGGAGCATAGCATAGCATTGTGGAGTATAGTGCAAAGGATGCTGGGATAAATCAATTGGAAGAAGAGACAGGCCGCCCGGACCATAGGGTCAGTTCTTGAATACAGGAAGAAGCAAGCTTTTACAGCATGTAAAACACCATGATATGTCAGACATTGCAATATATGTGACCGACAAGGCTCAAGCACTAGCACTGAGATCCCAAATTACAAGGGTATACAATGAGCTAAGAGAAAAAAAGTGTGGTAGATTCCTCTGTAGTTTAACTATTCCAGAGTGCTACTTTTCGATTACTTTCAGTCAGACGGGAGACAAGCATTAGAGGATAGTTGTATAAAAATCATGTTTATTTGGAAAGCTGTCAGAGGCTCATGTAGCTTGGCCCGATAGACGTTTTGTGCACTCCCTGTTTCCCAGAACCCAAAAAGTCCCTAGGGCAAAAATTATGGGAATAAACTGGAATTTTAAGTTAATGGCACACTGATTTGAAAAGCCTTCGCCACATTACCTTATGATAATGTGAAAAATCAATGCAGTCTTGACAATCACTGGGATGGAAACCCATGGTAACCTCAAAATACAAACAAAAATCTGAAAGACGACAGCGTGGTTTAGAAAATGGAAAAGTATAAATTATCTGTATAGTAAATGGGCTTTAACATGCTGAATTACTGATTTGGTCCATTACCTTCTACTAATCACTACTAGATTCCCTCTGAGAACCAAGATAGGCTTTCAGGCCATATTTTGAACCACCACGGCCAAATATCTAACAACACTTGGCTTTGCTGCTTGTGACAAATATCCCATGTTGTCCTGAAAAATCAACTGTTATTTACTCTGGAGATGGAAAGCTCATTCAGGGTTTCACTACCCAATGTGTAGCGAGTGCAGATTTGAGTCATGCATGCATCACTTTGAGAAAAGTAGTATACACAATGCTAACAAGAGACTTCTGTAATGATAACCCAGTCAAAATGGACATACTTAACAAAGTTTGTTCACTGCTGGCTACAAGTTAGCATCAAACACAACAAAGGCTGTCAGTTGAATGGCGTTTTGAGCTTACGTTAGCAACCAAACAATCATAGATAGCTAAAACGTTTTTGAAATGACTGCTAGCTTAGCTACAAGGTAGTAGTCAAACACAACAAAGGCTGTCACTGGAATGGGGTTTTGAGCTAACGTTAGCAATCAAACTATCATAGCTGGCTATAACGTTTGTGAAATGATTCCCATCTTCTGTTATTGTTTGTAATGATAAGTTTATTATTTCATGGATTTCACAAATTTCAGTAGGCTATGACAGTTATGTCGTAAACCGTTTAAATCTGAGCATGCGCGACTCAAATCTGCACTCGACCAGAGCCGGTCTGACTCGACTTATCGGGTATGACGCGTTATGCCGTAAACCGTTTACATTTGAGCATTTGAACTCAAATCTGCACTCGCCTCACATTGGGCAGTGACACAGACTTCCATCTTCTTCCAAGTTAAGTTTGTGTCTTCTAAATGCTTTAAGGCACTGGGTAAGTCTACGACAAGGGTTAGGGTTGAGAGTGACATGCCTGTTTTGCTGATCAAGGAATTTCTCGCAATGTTGGTGGCAAACTGAATTCAGAGTCCAACAAAAAAAGATCTTCCTTTGAATAACTGTCAACATTTGTCTCCACACTTTTCTCTGCAGGAATCAAATACAGCACTTTCTATTACATATAGTTTGTATTGTGCCAAGCTTCAGCACGACAAAAAAGATTCATCAGATTCAAACAACTTGAGGGACATGTTTCCCTCTTTCTGTTGGCAGACCCTCAGCATCTCCTGATGCTGTTGTTTGAGCTTGCCTGTCACTATTCATCTCCCTGTACTATACCTTTTTCTGTACCAAAACATTGGCTTGTATTCCCATGACTCGGGCATACTTTGCTGTGATTTGACATTGATTGGGGCAAATGGCTGCATGCCTATTCCTTCATCCTATTTCTATTGTAAGTGGCAAAAATTGTGGATAGAGTAGAGAAAAGAGCTGGTCATTATTTTGGCCCTTTGAATTTCACTTTGAAAGTGTGAACTTTGAAAGTGTGAACATTGAAATGTAAATGTGTCTGTAAAAGGTCTCAAAGACATAAATATATAGAAGCTGCCAATTGGTGCCGCATTTTAACTGGGGCTCCATTTAAAAGCTAAGTTGCACACCGACTGAGCTCATATCACCTTTGAAATCAGACAAGGGCGACACAGACAAGTCTGCAGAGCTCCAGTTTACTAAACTGTTTCCAAAAAAATCACTGTATTCATCTCAGACGTGTCCCTGCATATGATAACTTGACCTGTCAATAGTCATTGTATGTTGTTAGTCATTGTTGCTTTTTACAAATACACCTATTTGAGTTTAAGGGCAGAATTCTGAGACTAAATTCAGACTTTTTATCTGAGATGTAAGTCCAAATTTGGACTTTAAACTCATACTAGTCATACTAGTTTTACGCTTTTTAAAAAATCATTCTCCTGCTTTGTTGTCCTTGTTTGTTTGTCATCTGTAAATTGTTGTTTCTATATGCATAGTGAATGCCATAAAAATGGAGTAAAAGGCTATTTTTAGCTTCAGGTTTGTTTAATTGCAGACTGAAGTATGAGTTGCAGCCTCTGTGTGGCAGTGTGTGCTCACAGTCCCTGTCAGACATTGCAAGCTTTGCCAGCTCTGCACGAACAGCCCCTCTGGTTTGTCTCATCTGCTCTCTGCATGCTGAGCGTCTTCCAATCTGGCCGCGAGCGATGGAGAGTCTGGTGCTTTCGGTGTCAGCTCTCCTCAGGATTGTCGCAAGTCCTCTATTAAATCCCCCTACCGGCTGGCCCTGCAGGCTCCAAGGAAATTAACCGAGAGGAGAGACTGGGGAGGGGGTGACACTGTTAGCAACTTTCTTTTTTTTTTCTTCTATTTATGCTACAAAAAGTATTACTCTTTCACAAAAGACATCCTCCATGATCCCTGCCAGTGGTCACTACAGTTGGGGGAATCTGAGGGGCAGCTGAGGAGTGTAAAAAAAAAAGAAATGGACTTTACTATGTGGCTCTCTGGCCAGCAGGTCTCTCCACTTCTTAGCCTCAGTTCCTGGTGCAGATTCCTCAGTATAACTCAACGTGAACTTTTCATGACTCATCTGCACAAATATATAAACATTCACATCATTTATTTTGCTCATGGGTCACAGCAGCTTCCAGATTCGCAAATTCACGAGCAATGTTTGACATTTTGGATTATAAATAACCTCCAAACCACTGCTGGATAGCTGCCTAGTGGCTGCGAGGTAAATAAACCTCAGCCAATGCCAGATTGCAGCATTTGCATCTCTTACCCTGGATAATAGTAAAACAAGCTGCTGAATACAACAGTAAATGAATCAGTCATTTAAAGTAATATATGAGCTGAGTGAAATACAGTGAATGAAAGTACCGATCTATTGGTTAAGTGTGCTTTTAACAGTTTTCTTCACTCATACGTTTTCATAAATTGCAAGCATTAAAGCTTTATGTACACGCTCCTGCAGCACACCATTTGAAAGCTTAAAGTCACATGATTCGATTAAGCCCACACACAAAGCATAAAATGAGTTAGTTATAGTTATAATCCTGTTATGAAGTAAAGAAATACAGAAAGATACTAGTGTCTAAAGTCAAGTGTGCATCCATACCTTTTCCTCGGGTCTTTATTCACCGTGGTGAAAGATCGCCTAAAACTTTTTTTTTTTATACAGCGCCAACATCCAAGGAATTAGAATATCCATCCATTTTATCCAAAACAAGCTGGGCCGCTCACAATCTTGTAGTTTCTGGCCGAGTTTCAACGGAAAGAAAGCTAAACAGTTTATCATTTCTGGGTTTTGATCGCTTCTCTCTTCTCCCCCGGGGATGCTACAGTGTTACTGAGCACACCGGCGGATTCTCTGATGTCTAAGCATTCCAATGCCGTTTGTTATCAGCCAATCCCTCTACTGTAACCCGAGATGGTCCTAATAGAAGCCAATCATGTCGCAGAGTTCAGGGAGGACCAACGTGGAAAAGATTGACATCTATTCCTTCCAGTTAAAACTAGATGTTACGAAACTGGCCTACCTGTCTAGCCAATAAGAAGACGAATTGATTGATACCCAACTTGACCAGAAAATGTTAACCCTGTGATGGCTGCAGTTGTGTCAAAGCAAAAATAGGGCCTTAGTTATTGCATTTTACCATTTCATCAACTTATAATTACTTATTTCTATACATTTATGTATATAGTTATTTCAAGTGCGTGATTAATGTGGACGTGTTTTTGTATTTGAGAAGTTTTGTATTTTGCACTTTTTGGGCTTTTTTCTTTGCACTTTTAAATAGGAAATAAGAAAAATGCACAGACATATCTGTAGAAATAACTTCATAAAATATCCATTTTCTGATTGTTTTTCTTTGGATTTTTTTTGTATTAAGTTGAGACATGTGGCCATGGTACTAGTTTTGTGTGTAGCCCATCTGATAGGCTTACAGTAGTGTTTTCAAAGGATTTTACAGATGCTTTTCTTGGAAAGAAATAGAAATTCTCTATTCTAACCTCTGTAGCTCGGTGTCAGTAAGGCCTAGAATCAAACTGACACTTGGAACAAAAAATTGAAAGTGTTAACTTCCCAATGACCTCAGGCACATCCCAGAGGGCCAAAGTATGTGGGAGCTGTATCACTTTTTTTTGGGTAAAACATTTAGGCGAGAAAAGCGTGTATTTTCAAGTGTCTGTAAAGAGTTGTTGAACGAGCGCATCCAGAATTGAGCTCTGAAATGCAGTATTTTAAAAAGCCCATGAAATTAAAACAAATGTGGAATGACAGAGAACAGCACCCGGCAGCAGCGTAACTTCCATTAAAGGCTGGATTGGTAAAGTGGCACACTTTGATTCACATCATACCTGCACAGAAACCTGCTGTTACATTAATTACATGATTTGAAGAGGCAAGCTGTCTGCCCAAACAAAAACCTGTACAACACATCTAATCCAGAATGTCTGTCTCTTTATTAGTATCTCCCACTTTCCAAAGCCAGTGACACTAATACTGGATTTTTGCATCAATGTGATGAAGTCTCTTAATTCTTCAGCTATTCACTAGTCCAAAAATAGACAATTACATCCAGACGTTTTTTCCATGAATAGTTTCCCAATTGAGTGTTTACTATACAAACTCAGATACCAGTTTATTACATTAGGAACATCTAGCTTAAACTAATTCAGTCTAATACAACAGTCCTGCAATAAATCATACCTTTGTGAATGTCATGACGTTCAGTTTAGCATTATAGTTGTTCCAGTGTATTCTTGCCCTACTGGATGTGTTATTAGAGCTGAATGTACATGCACTTTAAAGGGGAGTCTTTTCTGTAAGACGCTCATTTCTTCTCATGTTTGCTTCATGGTGTCCGTAACATAGAAGACTTGCAATCTCACAGTTTTACAATTTCTCTCAAATTTCTTGACATTTGTTGAGTAGGCCAAGCAGAGCATACAATATACCAGGGGGTAAAAAGCCACTGACTAAGATTCTCTTAAAGATGATTACAGTCACAGTGTAAGATCTGTGATAATAAGCCTTTTCTGTCACACTGCGGCTTAACAAAAGCAGACGCTAATGCATTTGTAAAAGAAAATAGGAAGGGATTTCAATGTGCAGATAAAAGTGTATCATTGGCTGCCAGTGTCTTTATTTTCCACCGTGCCCCCCTGTGACTTCAGAACAAATTTTTGTCCATATGCTTCTTAATGTGGGGCTCATACAGTACTTCCCGCTATGAAGAGGGTTCTTTTTTTCTGTTTATAATGAAGAGGCATTTTGATAAAGGAGATGAGGAGAGGCGAGAGAGAGAAGAATGGGTTTGATCTTGAAGTGGGGAAAGGGCGATGGAGTCCTTGGGGCCTTGGCTTCTTAAAAGGTGCTTGTAGCCTCCAGGGAAGATGCTTGCTCTCTCCCTCTCTTCTCTGTCTCCTTCTGTGCTTGTCTTCTTCCTTGTCTCCCGCCACCCACGCTACTCAAGATCAATCATGATTGACAAGCGCTCTGGTTCAGAGCCCACAACCCGCAACACCACCCTCCCCCTTCTGCTGCCTTCTTACTCCTACGTCCCATCGTTAGCACAATCCAGGGAAAATGCGGAGTACTTGCTTCCACTGAAATACTTGCAGCATGTTAAACCGCTGTTATCTCAAGAGAACTTTCAGTGCACTTTTTTTTTCCAGTTCAAGTGAGGATTTTTCCCGATTCTTTATGGAGTGTTATGCCGAGCTATAAACTGATATCTAAAACTTAAATAATTGCTTCAAGCTTGTCCATTTTATTGTTCTGATTTTCAGAAATCTACCAGAAAATGGGTTATCCCCGCCATCTCCCTGTAGCTAGTGCAGCAGATAACAAGCGCGACACAACATCTCAATTATTGTTCATTATAAACAACCGTCTGTGCCCGGAGTTTTGCTTACCTATCCCCAAATGTGCATGATGATGAGATCTGTGTACAAAGTGCTGCGCAAACCATCAGGTCTGACAACATCCAGGCTGGACTCCCGTCAAATCAAAGCCAGCTGATTCTCTAGTCACTCAGAAAGGACTCAGCTATGGTATCGACTCCCATGAAATATTGCTAAATTGTGTAGCTTAACATGACATTGGCTAGTTGGTTGGTCACTCTGGTTCAGAGTGGACTGAAATACCTAAAAAACGACTGAATAGATTGCTATGACATGTGGTACCGACATTCAAGGTCCATAGCATCAACAGGTCAACATTCCAGTTGGCCTTGTATTTTGGTTTATGATCAAAAATCTGCAAACTGACACGATTCCCATAAGCCTCAGCTGTGCTTTGTGTTTGGTGCTAATTAGCAAATGCTGGAGCTTGTTGCAGGAAACAGTCAGCTGTTACACAAACATCTGGGTGATTAATCTCTCTCATAGTGTTTTAAAACTTCCTTGTGGTAGCAATAGAGGCAGTGATGTTTCCTGTGTCCCTGTACTGGAAAGTTGAATCTGTATCAACCAAGGGCCCAGCCAGACGGGGGGGACGGGCGAAGGGGGGATGTCATGCTCCATATACATCAGCTATTGTGTAATAGAACTATTTTGAAGCCATTTGATAAAAGAATCCCTTAAGATATATACATTATTTGGGAAGATATGATAGTTGCCAAGGAAAATAACCAGCCGACTCATTGTTCCTTCTCTTCCTTATTCTGAAACCAGAACATAGCAAATGTTAAGAATGTACTATTTACTTTAGGGGTGGCTCAGTGGCAGAGCGGTTGCCGGCCAATCGGAAGGTTTGCAGTTAAATCCCTGGCCCTGCAGACCCGGGTCAAAGTGTCCTTGGGCAAGACATTGAACCCCAAGTTGCCCCTGATGCTGTACCATTGGAGTGTAAATGTGTGTGAGTGTTTCTCTGATGAGCAGGTGGCACCTTGTACGGCATCCTTGGCAACAGTGTTCCTGTTCTATGTAAAAGCACTATATATACATTTACAGTCCATTTACTTCTGCCACTTAAAAAAGAGGCAACACTGATGTTACTAGTTTAAGTTGCAATGCATAGATAGTTAGGAATTCGGCGTAAACAGCATTACTAATCTATTTTTAGTAGAATTCACAGAATTAATGGCAATGTATTGCTAGTAACAGAGCTACAGTATTGCTCTGTTGATTTGCCGGTCCAGTCAGAGAGACGGAGGGGAGATGACACAGAGTTGTTGCGTTTGAAAAAACATTCAGGGCTGTAGCCCCAGACAAACACATTGTACATTTTCAATTTAAATTGCATGCCCTTTCACTTCGCTCTGCAGATCGTCTCTTATCACAGACTCTGCAACTGTGCTTACGTTATTCAGATTGAAGTAATACCAAATTACCTTTTTGTAAAATAGGCTGTTAAGCTCCAACTAATATATTACAAGCCAAATTGCTTACACTAGCTCGTTGTTCCCGTCTGTAAACAGACTTTCCGCCCTCCACGCTGCGCACCATAATGAGCCACATATTGACCATAATGCAGTTAAAGTCCCGCAGAATTTTCTTTGAACTGATCACTGTGAAATTAACTGCGATAACCACTGCTAATACTACATTCTGCGACTGGCTTTTTGTCCACACACTTTATTATTTCCCCTTCACGTTGCTTTCAGTGTGTGCTCATGTCACTGGAAGGGATTTCATGGGGAAGTAAGCCTGTGAATGAACCAAATTAGGCCTTTTACAATCACAAAGTTCACTGTTGGGAAAAACTCTTAAAAAAGCTGACAGTTTTATTCCTTTTTTGAGACTCAACACAGCTGTTCAATTAGAGAAATCCTCGCAACCTTTTGCAATTGGAGTATTTCTTGGTTTACAAAGGATCTGGTTCCTTTCAACATGAAATTCAGGAACTTGAAGAATCCTGATCCCCCTTTAATGCATCGGCACAGGGATTTCTATTTATTCAGTTTCACAATAGCCATGAGCCTTTTCAAGCATGGTTAACTGCCATATTTGTAAAATAGCCTTGAATCCATCAGTTAACACTGGTTTATCGATGAGAAATAAGTATTATCAGTACAGTTGCAACTGGCCCCATGCCTTTAGAGCCAAAAAGTACAGTGCATTTGATAATACTAATTCCAATATTCCTCCCAATCTTTGTGGAGCTGTGAGTGAGAATGGAGGGATGGCTGATTGGTTTTCATATTTAACAAGGGGGCTGTGGAGAGGCAATTTAATTTCTTCTCCACCCTGCCTCCTGGGAGACCGTATTTTTATTTTATTTTTTGTGCTTTCCTCTCCAAAAAATGTCAACACGACTTTGTCAGCACTAAGCACATTCTCTGCTGTGACAGATATCACCTGACCCCAATTTATGAAAGGCGCAGAAGAGACACATTTCTGTAGCTCAAAATGAATATATTATCATCCCGAAATGTCCTGCATTCAGCACTGGAGAATTATATTGAAGGATGTGCTGGAAATCCAAGCAGCCTTCACTTAAATAAGACAATAGCACTCCACTCGAATGCAAAAAAAATAATAATAATAAATGAGCTCCTGAATACTCTTAACATGCAGTTGTCCCTCAATCTGTTCACAGACACTATGACTGTCAAGCTTAGATCAAATAAAAGTTTCATTTATTTAAAAGAAAAGCTTTTATTTTCAGATGGCTGAACTGCAATATCCCATCTTCTCGCTGACACATCTGTATGGAGACCCTGTCTCTCTTTTTTCAGCCAGCCCTCAGTTCAAATGCAGCCTATCTTCTTGATAGTGCGATGTCATTGTGACAGATTTTCGCGATGTGAGGAAGGATCTTCACCGTTCACAGCTAAGCAAGGCTAAGAGCACTTATAGAGAAACCTTCTTTCTGCCTCTAAGGGTGTTTTCTGCCACTCAGAGAGCTGCGCCTGGGTAATGTTTATTGAATTCTATTCTCAACAGCAGCCATGAAAGCAGACAACATTGGTCGTGGACTGAAACCTTGACTTGGCAAATCTATGCGTTACGTAAGCACACGCTGCAGACACGCACACATGAAGACTTGCACACACAAAACACCTGCATCAGCATTGGCATAGGCTTGACTGTATGTGCACACACACACACACACACACACACACAAATTGCATTTGAAAGACATCTGCCATCATGTGACCACGAGGCATTCAGATGCTACCCTGCAATGAATATAAAGTATAAACACTCCTACAAATTCTCCACCCCTGGCCTCTATTTCATGCCATTATCTTGGCATAATAAACACATTAGCTTCTCCCTACCCAATTCCTGCTCCTAAGATGAATCCTTCCCTACTATATAAAATAATTTGCCAACATTATATGTGCTGATGAATAATTCATGAGGGTTCACGGAGAGTTCCAGCCCCATCTGAGTCCAAGTAGGCAGAGCTGACAGACATGCATTCTAGAGTTGGACCGGCTCGCAGGGCTCAAAGTGGAGGGTTTACTGGAAAAAATAGTTCTTTTAAGAATGATGCACAGTCCCCTATATTTACTCTGAAGGGTGCTTATTCATACAGGCATGAGGGCAGCTCAAATGAAGACACAGGATCATTTGATCTCTATTGAATTGTCATAATTGGTTCAAGTGAAATGATTTCTGAGCTGCTCTGTCTGGACTTGTGTTTCCCAAATGCTATAAATATACTGCATACCTTACCACTTTCAAACTTTGGGGGAATTTCTTTTTTTTCTCCTGTGATTGTGATTATATAATCATAACAATATCATGGAAAAGTCTTAGTATAGTGTGACATGAAAATGTCATAGCAAAGTTGGTGATAAAAATGTCATAACAATTACAAAAATAATGTCATAGTATAGTATCATAACATTTTTATAACAAAAGTTATAGTATGTCATGAAATTGTCATGACAAAGTTGGTCATAAAAATGTCATAATTACAAAAATGTCATAGTAAACCATCATAAAAATGTTACAACAAAAGTTATATTATAGTACGTCATGAAAATGTCATAGCAAAGCTGGTCATAAAATTGTCATAACAATTACAGACATAATGTCACAGTATAGTATCGTAACAAATGTTATAACAAAAGTTATGTTATAGTATGTCATAAAAATATCATAACAAAGGAATAGTATAGGTTGCACAGATCAAACGTCTTTTAACCCTTGTATTGTCTTTGTCAATGGGTCAATTCTGAAAAAAAATTTGACTTCATAGTCTATTAACAAATATTGTCTTTATCTCAATTTTAAACAAGTGAGATAACATATATGTTTAGGGAATGCAATCAGTATCTACTAGCACACAATTTAAAATGTAAGTTGGATTCGTTTTTTTTGTCATAAGGTTATTATTCATGTTAAGAATCCCCTATGTGATCATTCTTATCTTGGAAAATCAGTTGTTATATCCAGAGTAATTTTCTGAATTGAGTCGGGAATACATGTTTATCACAGAACATAAGATAAGGCCGTTGAGTTTCAAGTTGAAAAAATGAGCCATGAGCCAACCATTTTTCTTCTTGTAAAAATTTGAAATGTTTCAGTTTGACCCAAACAACATACAAGGGTTAAAATCCTACCACAGACCCAACAGTTTCCCTGGCTGCACCCACCACATTGCGCCACATGGGAGCCGGGGCTTGCTGGTTTGGTGTGCAGGACTTGGTGACTGCTGGGGAGGACGGGCCATGCTTTGGCTGTGGTGTCAGGCGTTGGCACAGTATCCTCCTATAGCAACACAGAAATGTGTTCGTCCAATAATTATTATCATATACAGTAAATTATCCATGTTAACAAAGAGGTATACATAGCGCTAAGATAACTATGTGTTTACAATGAGACTCAATGACGCAGGTGATTAGCAACACCACAAAAGGTTAGAAGTAGGGGTACCCATGTGTACAACAATGTCTGGACCTCAGTACTGCTCAGTACCGGCCCAGTTCTGCTCCATAGTAACACAGTTGGAAAGACTAATTTTTTAGTATGTTGAATCGAGCATTGTTTCCATCCATGTCCATGTTTTTTACCTAGCTACTGTTGCACTAAATGCTTGCTCCTGGGGGAATTGTTGAGTCTTTGTAAGTTATAGAGAGGGGTCTAGACCTGCTCTATCTGTAAAGTGTGTTGACATAACTCTTCTTATGATTGTACACTATAAATAACATTGAATTGAATTGCTCACAAGCTTTTGTGTTACAATACACGAGGAAGGAGGACCCAAAAGCAGAGTAGGAGCAGGCAGGAGGGAGCTTCAAAAAGACTTTATTCAACACAGTCCAGAAAAAACAAAAACAGGCACAGGGGAAGGCGATAAAAAAACAGGGTGAACTACACAGGGGAAAACTTACGGGGAATGACTGGAACGCCGACAGGATAATACGTATATACATACATACATACATACATACATACATGCATACAGTACACATACAGACATACATACATGCACACCTGGACTTAAATTCACACCTGGTCACTTTATCACTTTAACACTGGACTCAACACTGGCACTTTAATAATAATTTATGGTCTTTTCTTTGTTTATTTGACAAATGTTCTTATTTTTAATATTATTGTTGTTATTGTTATTTTGTTGTATACTGTAATTTTCATCTATTTTTTATTTCTTTTTTCTTGCTAAAACTGCTGATGGAACTTTCAATTTCCCCACGGGAGTCATCCCAAAAAGGATCAATAAAGAGAAGTCTAAGTCTAAGTTTAAGGACGACAGAATCACAAGGACCGGGCGAACCGACATGACAAAAACCATACTTCAAAATAAAACAGGAAACAGAACATACAGACACTCAGGGGAACACAAGACAGGACCAACAACACAATACTGGGGTGAAAAGACACAAGACAGGACCAAAAGAGGAAAAGAATCCATAGCAAAAAAAACCAAACCACAACATTTTGGTCTTCCCTGCATTTGTTGAGGCATTGCAGCATGTTACCGCCACCTGTTGATCAGTGGAATAGTGTGACACCATTGAATGGATTGTGTATCGTGTACTTGTGCACGAAATAAACAAAATGAGAACCAACTCTTCCAATTTTCTTAACAGCGCTACAAAACTCCACTGGGAACCTTTAAATTGTCATGATTTGAAGACAGCCTTTCTTTTTATAATAAGTGTTATAATGCACTCTGAGTTGTCCATAGTTGGAAAATAAATGAACACAGTGGAGAAATTCCACTTCACTATGCTTTCTTTATCTCTGCCTCACCTATTCTTTTTATAATTCAGGACACCTTGTCATTTATTATTGCTTAAAAGAAGTCTTGTAACCTTCTTTTTTTTGGTGTTTCTGCCTTTCATGCTGTTGTTGAAGTTAGAGATTTTCAACCTTTCCCTGTTTGTTGCTCAGCAACCACTAGATATTAAAAGACAAAACAAGCCTAAACATTTAAAAATAAAAAGAAGAAAATTGAGTTTTTTGTCTTATAATAAACCCAATTTTAACCAGAGTTACATATTTGTTGATGCAGATTACATCATGAAATCAGGACCCAGGAATGCAAAAACATTCTTCCTATCATTCTTTATTCAAATATTCCTTAAAGGTGAATTTCTTCCTTAAAATTGCCGGAGATTGGAGGGTGGATGTAACAGCTTTTGGTTTAGCTGTACTGCAGGATGTAGTTGCTTGCTGGCACTTACATTAACATTGTTTTTAATTAAGCTGATGTAAAAGTAGCTCCTGATTGAAACAGATGTCAAAACAACAGGGTCGGAGCACTGAAGAGGTAAGATTTAACACGAATCCCAATTTATTAAACAATCCTCCATCTGAGCACATTCCCTAACAGCTGTCGCACACTGTTCGCTCTTATTGAGTACTGATTGAATAAATATGTCAGCTTTAATCAGGTGTTGCAGTAATACTTCAGTGTTTTGGAAGCCTGAGGCTTGCTCTGTTGTTAACAGTGGCAATAAGCTGACATGGAGCAGCGATGGAGCTCATGCACACGAAGGATGCACACACAAATGTCCTCAGAGTTTGGTAGTAGTCTATATAGGTATTAGGTATTGATCTATATCCATGACGTTCCACTTCTGGGATTGCTCCGGGGCCACCAGAAATTCCGCCGGATGTCACTATTTTCAGCCGGATGTCCGTCACATTTTGTTTTTTTTGTGTTGGCGTTCCAAACTGTGGTGGATTTGTGAGGACTATGGTTAACTGCTCCTCAGATCTCTGCAGGGTAAACCCAGTCAGCTTGCTAGACTAACTGTCCAATCTGAGTTTTCTGTTGCACGACTAAACGGTCCTTCCTGAGACTAATTTGCAGAGGCACCATAGCTCCATCCGTCTTAGCGCCGCCCAAGACGATTGGGATTGGTTTAAAACAACGCCAATAAACCAGAGCACATTGTTGTCCCATCCAGAAATGCTGTGTGGACTAGCCAGACCCTCTGTCTTGGCGCTATGGAGGAAGACCTGGCAATGTGAGACTAAGTATTTATAAAAATGCTTATCTGACACGTGGACAACACCAACTAGCCCGCCTTTTGTTCATTTTCAACAGCTTCTGTTGTCATTTTCAAAATAATTGAGTTGAGATGTGTTGGGCAGAAAAGGCGTCACAATAGACCTGCTCCATCTTTAACTTGTCTTGACTCTTCTTACGATTTGACACTATAAATAAGATTGAATGGAATTGATCCCAAGCTTTTGTGTTACGATGTGACATTTTCAAAATAATTGAGTTGAGATGTGTTGGGGAGAAAAGACGTCACAATTGACCTTTTTCACAGAAGACATGTTGACCTGTCATGGTACTAAAAGCAGAGTTGTATTCAAAACCATTAATGATGGCAGCATTCCACTTCGGAGATGCCCTGGTATTGTGCATGCTGACTCATTGAAATAGCTCAATGGAAAACTTGATGGAATTAAGCCATCGTTAAGGTTATCAATTCCAGCTGTGCTTTTCCTCCTATGACAAGTCGACATATCTGCTGTGAAAGAGTTCCATGTACTGTGCCTCTATGCCCTGTTGGTCGGATTGAAACGGAACCATGTTCACATAGTTTGAGGAAGATTTTTATTGTTAGAAATTAGGGCTGTCAATAGATTCAAATATTTCATGGCAATTAATTGCATGCTTGTCCTTAGTTTTTAGTTGCACATTTTTTAATTTGTTCTAAATGTATGTTATATTTTTCACGTTATTAAGGCTCAAGAGGTATTTGAGACTCTCTCCGGTGGTCACTCATTGACAGTACATGCAATAATAACTTTGGTCTTGTGGAGAGAACCACCTGGAAGGGCTTTGAAACTGAACTTGGTCATTAAAAGACCCTTTTCTTTATCCATTCCTGCTCAGGGAGCTTTGTTTCTGCTAGCCAATCACAACGTTACTGCTGCATCGCTTCCCGAACTACAGAGCGGCCCGATGCCCAAATGACAAAACGTGCGTGTTAATCGTGCATCAAAAAATGGGTGCCGTATGAAGGACTTTCCAGTATTTTCTTCTTTGTTATCGTGTTGATTTTGACAACCCTAATTAGAAATAGGTGTATCTAGCACCGCACACTTCTCTGGTATCTCAATAGTAACAACATTAAGTAAAGGTTAAGCTCATGTACAATAAAGGTATAGTTACCGATACTAAGAAGGATGTTAAATAAACTCATTTTGGCTGAAAGTAAGTAGTCAAATTTATAATTTTACTAAATTTAGGGTAACACAGACAGGCTACAGGGACTCCCCAGGAACTGGGATTGGTCATATTTGCATATATTTCCAACTGTTTTTAAGTTTAAATGACTCAAATTAAGGCTTTCATCTTCTCTTTGCCAAAAGTGTGATCCCATTTCCAGATCAAATATTTTCTTTTGTTATTTTTCGGCATCACAAAGCGAATGTAAGAGCAGAATGAGATGTTTTTCTTGAAGAATGACTGCATCGGCGTCCATTTATCATCATGTTTTAATATTTCACACCTCTACACTTTAGCATACAGTTTGTGAAGCTGAAGGAGAAGTGACTGCAGAGTTTTTGCACCTTATAGAACCTAAAAGGCAAGACGTGTTTTAAAGTTGAAGTGCACAGAAAATGCACACACAGAAATAGATTTACTGTACATCATGCCTGCAATGCAAATAAACAGAGGAAAGTAGGAACTGCCATAAAAGGACAAATCATGTGAGCTTTGTATTTCCTTCAACAAAATGCTGAAACTTTGCTGATATTATGGAGAAATGAAAGATTCTTAAATGTCAAAAGTTCATTCATACATTATCAGGCTACGCACATACAGGGATTGAAACCAAATGCATCAGATAATAATAGACACAGACACAGAAAAAACTGAAGATTTGGATTTAAAATGCTCCCTTTACTCACTGCAAGCCTTCAAAGGTTCAACCCTCACTCTCTCCACATTCATTGATTTGCTGTTTCTGCCTCAGTTGAAATAACCTTCAGGTCAAATCTCTTTTTCCTTCTCGCCAGCATGTAACTGTTCCACCCTCATCTTTACCACCACAGAATTCAATACACTTTATTTAAATGATCTAAGTTGCATTTTTACAAAATAAATCTTGGTTCTAGAACAAAAGATAAGTGCAAGACTGTACTCAAGGGGCAGGAGAATTTATGGATTCAATATCGACCCAGCAGCCATTTGGCGGACATTATAAACACACACCACAGTCAACCCCAACATTACAACTGGAAACCAGGTTTGAGCCATTGGTAAATCTCAATAAGACAGAAGTGGAGATGACTACTGGTAAGTTTACATATGGGAGTGTTATGAAGATTGCCAGCAGACAGAAAACAGCCAAAAATGGAAAAGCATTAAAGACCTGTCTTGTAGTCTGGGTAAATATGGACTGACTGACTAATCATGTGACTGAGCGCACACACACAACACACACACACACACACACACACACACACACACACACACACACACACACACACACACACACACACACACACACACACACACACTGGACTTTCGGATCCTTCCTTGTTTTCTTGAGATCTTTGAAAGCTTAATCTAAAAACAGAATATCACTGAAAACACCAGTGAATTATTCATTTAGGCTTTCTCTTCCATATGTGCCTCCATTTTGTGCCCACTTATATTCCTTTTACATGCAGTCGTGCAAAAATAGGATTTAAAAAAGGTTTTCCACCGGTGGCGGACCGTGTGAAAACAGCGACCCTCTTTCATCCATCCAACTACCTTCTTGAATATGTTGGCCTCGTGATGTTTGTGCATATCCCAAAAGATTTTTATGTTTAAAAGTAGGTGTGTTTCTCCTTCCAACCAGATGTGTTTTTTTCCCTTCAGGCATGTTAACATCTCTTCACCTGACCAGCCAGATGGCTTATTAACAAAGAAACATCTTAGAAGCAACCATTGGAAACTATTTGGAAAAGGGAAGACACTTTCTAAAAATACCTGAAGGTGATTGGATGAACCATCTGTCTATTAGGTACCAAGACTTGGTACCTAATAGACAGATGGTTGGTAACCAAGTTATTGTTTAGAATGAACGAATGTTCGGTTTACTGCTGTTCAGAAACAAACGCATTACTTAAATCCCGACAAGATAGATTGCTAACACTTTACGTGAAGTTATCTACATAAGAGTGGCATGACACTGCCATGACACAGTCTTGACACATGAACCCTAACCCTAGCTTGTCATGACAAAACCGAATGACACATACTATAAGAAGCGTTTTCATGTTTATGACACGTTCGTGACAGTGTCATGTCACTCTTATGTAGATACCTTCAAGTAAAGTTGAACTGATTTTTGTTTGATCTTGCAATTCTCGCCTGATCTCATGATACCACAAGAATCGAGCTGCCGTGCAAGGTAATTCATCTCTCCCACAGCCTTGTAAACTGTTATCTAGTCTAACTGGAGCAAAGCACAGAGCTGACTGTAAGCCGTAAACAGGCAAGAGCCTGGAAACTGTCCTGAAACTGCAGTTAAGCCCCTTGAGACCCATACTCGGAATCAGTTTTACCAGATGTGTGATAAATATATGTGTACGATCATTTTCAATCAATAAGCCAGTGACAGTGACTCACAGAAAGTGACTCAGAGGTGAGGCTTGAAGTTCTCACAAAGGTATGCTGTGTTTAAGTTGAGTTGTTCTGAATGCACCAGTTATTTTGCCTATTTAATTAGTTTAAGGCCTTAAACTGTTTTCATGTAGAATATGAACAGGCTTCCAGATGTGCTGTCTTGCGATTTAAGTGTGTTATAGTAAACAATCACAAACATTGTCAGATTGATAGACTTCTCTTTTACATGCATTATGTCAACTTGCTTTGAAAAAACCCCAAAAAAAACAATGAGGGTGGATTTGTATACATGTCAAAAGGTATTTTAAAAATAGAGATTTTGTAAAATTGCACATTTACTCCCATTTGCGTATGATACATTTTCTCAAAATTCAATAATTTTAAGCCTCTGGTACAATCTGGTACAACGTTTCCCATCTGGCAACGCTGTTCCAAATGCACTGTATACATCTCCAAAGAATGCTTCTAAACCTTTGTAATACCAGCATATCACACGTCTTTATTAGACATGATCAACATAATCGACATCTTAAAGGCCTTATTCTGAATATCCAAGTGGAACTTGCTCTTTACATGACCGCTACCAAATTCAGAATATTGTCCTATTTTGAATAATAGTGGAATATTAGTGTTCAGGTAAACCTACTGTGTAGATAATTTCAGTTCTTCATGGTATTGATGCTGTTACCCCCTCCATGGTAAAGGAAGTCTCTGCTTAAAATATTAATTCATCCCTTTGCAGAAGAACCTCCAATGAATAATGAAAAGTAGATTGAGCCTTCATGATGTCAATCATGCAGCCTCAGTCTGACGTAAAGTATTAATGTAATATAACGGTGTGCCTGGAGTAGATGATTGCTTGCTATTTTTAACAAAAATCCTTATTCAACAAAAAATCTGCAAGTTTGAAAAACACTGTAATCAAAGAGAAGCGTGGTTAAAACCTTGCACTTTGCTCTTGAGTTCTAATGTGACACAAACACTGTCAAAGACGTGCTGCAATTTTATCATAAGATATTTTGATGTGGCATTGCAGTCAGTGATTAAGGAGGATAGCGTGAGATAAGCAGTAATGGGCTGTCAGCGTATTATCTAGTGTCAGGGAAAGGTGATGCAGGAGTCGGGAGGAGCAGCAGAAGACAGCAGGGAAGAGAGAGGACAGGATCATATGGAAGAAAAGTGCTGCAGACACATCCATCTTTTCCTGAGGCCAATGCTATTTTATTAAATAGATTTGCAGGCACAAATCAGACAAAGCAGGAAGCCAAGCCGAAGCTTGGTTATTGAAAATAAACCCCTAAAACACCAGTGACTGACTCATTTACCAAGGAGGAGATAGAAGTAAGCAGAGCAGACAGTACATTTTCCTGAAGATGACAATATTAAGCTACATACAGACTTTTTCTCTTACTTATCTCCATCCCTTATTTACTGTAGCAATTCTCTCTGGCTTCCGCTGCAGGGCCAAGCCCCCCCCCTCCTCCTCCCCCCAATCCATTGGGCTATAATGCTGTCAATCCGACAGTGTGATTTTCTTTGGATCCGATCCGGATACGGTCACTTGGCTGCCTGATCTTCCAGCACTTGTCACATGACCAATTCATGTTTCCATAATGACCGGGCGGCTGTGGCTCAGTGGTGGAGCGGTTGTCTGCTAATCGGAAGGTTGGTGGTTCGATCCCTGCCCCTGCAGTCATCGTGGAAGTGTCCTTGGGCAAGACACTGAACCCCGAGTTGCCCCCGGTGCTGCGCATTGGAGTGTGAATGTGTATGAATGTTTATCTGATGAGCAGGTGGCATCTTGTATGGCAGCCCCGGCCACAGTGTATGAATGTGTGTGAATGTTTCCTGTAGATGTAAAAGTGCTTTGAGCAGTTGTTGAGACTGGAAAAGCGCTATATAAATACAGCACATTTACTGTCCAAAATTATGATGCCATGGAACTAGCACGGGGATTGTTTTTAAAAGACTGAAATATAGAAAATGTGGTTACACTTTACTTGAAGGTATACACAGACATAAGAGTGACTTGTTACTGTCATGAACACACCTGACTCCACTCCTGTAGTCAAACACAAACCCACGGGGGGGAGGAGAGAGAGACAACACTCTCAGCATAACAGAGCAGCAACACTACACAGGGGCAGAGTTCCTTTTATTTAGCAGAATTCCATTTTGTTGTTCCAATAGTACCTATATATTTTTAAGCAGATTATGCACATACCTTCAAGTAAAGCCTTACCAAAAATGTATTCAGATATACAATTGGATTTGAATGTGAGTTTTTGTTAAGGTTAGCTGACTTGGACTGTAATTGCAAAACTCAGACACAGAGACAGGGAAGTATCAGAATAGTAACAGAGTATTTAATGTGCTAGGGGCAGAGTTCAGAGAGGGATCGAGATCCGAGGACACAGGCAGAGGGTTATTGGAAAATCCAGCAGATTCAGAGATTCAGAGAACGGTATCCAGTTGGATCCAGTGTGTGTCCAGAGATAGTGTTCCAAAAATCCAGAGCTGTGTGCAGGAGTGGAGTGGAGGCAGGAGTCAGACCATGCCACCAGGGGACAGGAAAACAGTATTAGCAAGGTACAGATGAGGTAACAAGACAGTAATTGGTCTTTATTTATAATACAATATCAAAAAATAGTCTTGATTCACGCGGGTCACAGAAACGTAAGCCCACCCACTAGTGTTTCCTTAACCTAACTGCGTCACAGAGGACGGCAATAGCCCAGACGAAGTGTGTTTAGTTATAGCGGGTTATATTAAAGCGTGTTATATTAAAGCACGTTATATTACAGTGCGTTATATTAAAGCACGTTATATTAGTGCCTTATATTAAAGTGCGTTATATTAAAGTGTGTTATATGACACTAAAGGAGACTTTTAACGTCAATAACAATAACAAATGCACCTGACCAAGCGTCCGTGTTTTACGAGATGGGAGTGAGAATGTGTTGTTTCCACAACGCCCTGACGCACTAAAGACACTGAGGGGAAAGGGCGCAGCGCGGCCCCCGTGAGCAGCTTTCCCCCCCGAGCCTTACCAAGCAGACGTAGAGTCACGGTAACGTGGGGAACTACCCCCACACTGAACTGCAGTGAACAAGGGTTAAATCCCCAGGGCAGACTGTGCGGACCCCTCCTGTTGAGAAGTGTAAAAACATTTTCGCTTCATGATGGAACTGTGACGGGCAGATCTAGACAGTGTGTTGTTAATGGGAAACATTGGATTAGTCGTGGAAGATGAAACCGTGCAGGTTTTCCTTTTGTGTGATGCAGCAAAACAGTTGCATGATGTGTTTATTGTGACATTTCCTTTACCTGACTTGACATGCACATCCTGCAATGTGGCATGTTGCAATGTTGATGCTAAAACAATACATATTGTACAGCCCTATGTTCTAGTTTCCATCCTGAGTGTATGGTATTTAGAAATTATAGTGGTACAGAAGTGGTGTTAAAGCAAGAGTGCTTAGTTTCTGTCTCCCCCATGAGGAATTCTAAGTAATGACAACAACACTGTCCACATGATGCACGCCTTTAAAGATCGCCGGGCCACCCCCACCCCTGTCTCCCCAGTTGCTAGTAGTTCAAGGAAGAAACAGTGTTTGAAACTGTATGTACAGTATGAATACTTTTTCTCACCGGTGTGTTTTTATTGGTGTGTCTGATTAGAAAAACGATTCAGAAGATGTAATTATCTCGTAGTTTTCATGTCCTCTTCATCTCCAAAGCTTGTTCTTTCTGGGCGGTGACGTAACACGCAGCACTCAAGCTTCTGAGTGTGAATATTGCCGGACTACACCATTTCTTAAACATAGCTATACTGAGACTTTTTTGCAGCTGCTAGGCTTAATTAGCTTTGTAGCAACTCATTTGGCAAAGCTTGAATATGACAGATGCCCATTAATATAAAATAGTTGCAAACTATATCTTTAAAATGTAAAACTTAAAAACAATATGTCTCCACATGCTTAATGTGGAGACATATGCTTAGTTACAGGTTAAGCTAGGTAGCCCAGATGTCTCTTTTCAAAGCCACATCCTCCTGGAGGACCCTAAGGAGTTCCCAAAGCCAGATAGGAGATTTAATCCCTTCAGTGTTTACCCCGGGGTCTTCTCCCAGTTGGACATGCTCAGTAAAAGTCCGCAGCAAGGAGTCCAGGTGCGCATACTGATCAGATGCTTGAACCACCTCAACTGGCTGCTTTAAACATAAAGGAGCAGCCGTTTTAGTGCAGCTATACAGCCTTTTTATAAGGGTGATTGAAGACACACTCCCACTCCATCTTAGCCTACCCTTCTTTGTGAAGAAGATACTAAAATTCCTTTATTTTTACCCTTCACTTTCCAGACACCCAAACAGTTTGTAAGCCACTCTTTTTCCAGCAGAGTATAGGCTCAGATTGTAAATTTTCATCACACACTCAGGTGAAAACCACCCCAGTGGATGATGGAGGTCACGATGTAATGGAGCCAACAGAACTACATCATCAGCATAAACCTGGGGTTTTATCCTGATGACACATTCTGTCCAAAATTACAAACAAATGTATTAATAAAGCTCTTTGGCCACAAAGAAGGCTTTTGATTTGTTGCAGGAAATGAACACAATTCTCAATCAGGGTATGCAAAGACCACTTAACTGAGCTGGGTACCCTGTATTCTCATAACACCCCCACAATACACCCTAAAGCAGGGGTCTTCAACGTTTTTTAGACCAAGGACCCCTTACCTGAGAGAGATGGAGCAGGGACCCCCTACTACATAGTTTATAAAGTGACTTGCATATAAACTGGGCCAAAAAAAAATGTGTAGGCCTAAAGCCTTTACACATATCTTTGTATGGTGCATTCAATACTTATGAATTGTGTTTTGATAACCATACATGTAGCACAGTGAATCCTTAAGCTTCATTGTTTCTGTAGCCTTTCTTCAATGTTGTGTAAATTTAAAAAAAAGAAAATTCCAAATAGGTTATCTTTGCTAAGACTATGCTGGACTCATGTTTACGTATATTTTCAGACATTTTAACTTTTGAAAATGATTTATGCAGTATTTCGGACCCACTGTTGAAGATCTCTGCCCTAAAGGACACAGTCCAAGCTGTTATTCTGAAACCAGTGGCGGTGCAGCTCTGCAATTAAATGGATTTGTCAGCAGGAGAAATGGTAAGCGAGATAGTGGCTGTAAATTTGACAGCCTGTATTGCTTTTGTAGAGCTGAAAGCTGTGTTTGGGTTTGCACTTGAGGCCTCACAGAGCGTGGGCCCTTGGGAGTTGAGAAAGTGAGCCAGTGGCGCACTGCAACATCCAGACTTTCATTGGGTCTTTAACCTTCATAAAAATTACCCAGTAAAAAAGGGACCTGTGGACGGTCAGATGTGATCCAAAACCACTGAAAGATGATTAGAACTCATTCAAAATACAGTCGACTGAAACAGACCCCCCCTCCCCCTTCCAAAAGAGACAAAACCAATGAATGAGTAGCTGCAGCTTGATTTCTTTCCAAAACTGTGCACAAAAGCTTAAATGTTAGAGAATTAGAGCACATTTTACTGCTTAGCCCTATCCATATTTGAAAAGTTTATTTGTATCCTAGTGGTGCAAGCTGCTATTAAACACTGACACACCTATCTGACCCTACACACTCAGTTACTTCCCACCACTGTACATATGCCCAATATAGTCAACACTAAGTACATCTGTACAGTACAGATGTTGAGGTACTTGTACTCTACTGGAGTCTTTTCTTTTTATGCCACTTTCTACTTCTACTTAGCTACATTTCAGAGAGAAATTTATTTTTTACTCCACTACATTCATTTTACAGTTTTAGATTAGATTAGATAATACTTTATTCATCCCACAATGGAGAAATTTGGCAAAAGTGGCATTATCTAAAAAGTTTTGTAAAGTAAAGTGAGGTCGCCATAGTACGGAAAATATTACAATGTAAGTAAGTAAGTGATGGGAAATTAAATTGAATACTATGTAACTAAATAATCTAGCAAACATGAGAAACCATAATATAGTATAAATGGTATTGAAGTGTGACTGTGATATAAATAATATTGAAAAAGTAAGTACTTGGAATGAAAAATATAAATACAGGTAAAACAAATAGAGATATACATAAAGCCATGGTGAGTGGTGGGTAATTGAAACAGAAACTACAACATTATCAGGTGGTGCAGATGTTGTAGAGTCTGACAGCGGCCGGGATGAACGACCTGCGGTACCTCTCCTTCTTACACCGGGGGTGTATCAGTCTGCTGCTGAAGGAGCTGCTCAGGGACTCCACAGTGTGATGATGGATGTCAGCTTAGCTAACATCCTTCTCTCCCCCACTTTCTCTATGGAGTCCAGAGGACAGTCGAGGACAGAGCTCGCTCTCCTGATCAGTCTATTGAGTCTGCTCCTGTCCTGGTCCAGGCTTCCAGACCACAGCACAAAGGATGGAAGAGGTCACCACAGAAACAAGAAACGTCCTGAGGAGAGTCCTGCACACTCAAAAGGACCTGAATCTCCTCAACAGATGGAGGTGACTCTTGCCCTTCTTGTAAAGTGCATTGGTGTTGTCAGTCCAGTTCAGTATGTTGTTTACGTGAACACCCAGGAATTTGTAGCCCTCCACTTCCTCAATGTCCGATCCCTGGATGCTCACCGGTGAGAAGTGGGATGTTGACAATCTTCTCCTTTGTCTGGCTGGTGTTAAGCTGAAGCTGGTTGAGCTCACACCAGCTGACAATGTACCTGATGACCGTCTTGTATTCCAGATTGTTCCCCTCAGATACACATCCAAGAGCGGCTGTGTCATTGGAGAACTTCTGGATGTGGCAGTTGGTGGTGTCGGATGTGTAGAGGGTAAAAAGGAAGGGTGAGATCACCGTACCCTGAGGGGCACCTGTGCTGCAGAGCACCACGTCAGACACACAGTGATGGAGCCTCGCATACTGTGGTCTACTGGTGAGATAGTCTGTTGTTCATCCAGCAAGGTGTTGGTACGCTCTAACGCTCTCTATCTTCACTCTGAGCAGAGAAGGCTGGATGGTGTTCGGAGAAGTCAAAAAAC
Organism: Etheostoma spectabile; assembly: GCF_008692095.1. Lineage (NCBI taxonomy): Eukaryota > Metazoa > Chordata > Actinopteri > Perciformes > Percidae > Etheostoma > Etheostoma spectabile. The sequence continues at coordinate 19,326,754 of NC_045735.1, read as the reverse complement.
ATGACTCTCACAGTGCTGCTGCTGTCCTCCTGGTGGAACCGCAATCTTTGCAGCAGGTAGCTCACTGCGTTGCCCAACCCAATCCCAGGCTGGTAAGCAAGCTGCAGGGGGTCCAGCTGTGTGCCCACCCGCGGGTCGCAAATGTTGCAGGATGATCCTCTCCATGGTTTCCTTCAGGTGAGAAGCCAAGGCAACAGGCCTGGAGAGGTTTGGCTCCTTAGGGCGCGGCCCGGGACCACACAGGAGCTCTTCTACAGAGCTGGGACTTTCTCCGGGCTCAGGCTCAGGTTGAACATGTTCTTGACCACACCACAGAGCTGGTCAGCACAATCCTTGAGGAGTCTTTGGCTGATGCCGTCCGGGCCCGGGGCCTTCCTTGCCTTGATCTTCTTTAGTTCTTAAGTACACATCTGATCATCTGTTACGGGATGGTGGGTGATGAGAGTCTCAGGGGGGTGAGAGGGGGGTTGTGAACTTTGTGGGGGGGGGGGGGGGGGGATGGGCTGGTGGGCTGTGGTAGTTGAAGGTGGTCGTTAAAAGTGGCAGGCTAAGGAGTGGAGGGGGTGTTTTTGTTTAGTTAATAGTTACTTCACAAAGTAAGTTTTTTTGCACACAAAACACATGTAGTTTATAAAGTTTATGAAGAGTGAGTCGGTTCTTTGACGTATGGCACTCAATTTTCCCCGTTCAGTGACACGAGTCGGGTTAATTAACCAGCTCCTCGGTCAGTTTGTCATCGCTAGTACATGAGTGAAAAAAAAAAAAAGCCTATTTGTACATCTTAGCCAAGTGCAAACCAGAACAGAAGGCATCATTATATTGGTGGGGAGGGTCTTGCCTCTTTTCCCAATCATTTTGGAGGGTCAGAGAAAAATGTTTTACTTATGAAGGGCGGGTCAAGTCAATTTTGACTAAAGATCCCAAAACTCCACCGGTAGTCCCTTTAAATTAAAAACAAACAGTCCCTTACCTGATGTATCCAGTGAGGTGTTTTCAGCAGATTAGCAAAAGAACAAGCAAGATCCTCTGCTCATTTTTAAAAGATACATCCCTGGTACGATACACACAGACATCGTAGCTTCAGCGAGACGTCATCCATGCAACTTTGAAGTGTGTAGTTTTTCTTATTATGTATTTTCACAGTCTTCAATATACACGTATTCACAGTCCTCCAAAACTTTATGAATTTATGAAAAAGGAGCTGAAAACAACCACAAGCATGTTGTCCGAGACAGTGTGAATGAGCTTGTTCTGTGTCCCTTTGGTCCTTATGTAAGAATTACAAACATGTTAGTGTAGTGTGACTGCTGGACATCGCTGATCCTATTTACTACAGTCATTTTGCTCTGTGTTTCCACAATTTGGTTTTCAAATCAGGCAGAGACAGTGGAACTTGATTGCATGAAAATGTGGAGTGAAGCTTATTGTGTTCACTTGCAGCTGTTCTTTAGGATCTTCCTACAAACACTGTGGGGTAAGGCTGCAGGAACTGAACTTCAATACTTTCAGGCACCTGCCTTCACAGTGTCAAGTGTTGAAAAATGCCTTGTCATTCAATACTAAATGTTCAATACCTGTTGGAGTAAATATAATCGGTGTCTACTTAACTTATAGAGCGGCTCTCACATGTGTGTGTTGTATTTTGAGAGGCTTGAATACAGTGTGCGTGGAACAGGGGTAAAGGAGTTGAAAAATTAAAAAGGATTTTGACCGAAGTTGTCATGTTGTAATTTATTTTTGTTGTATTGTATTGATAGGAACCATTATCAAATGGTATGGGTATCACATTTTTTTTGTGTCGATACCCAGCCCTACTGTGGTGAGAACAATCTATTTTACTGAACAGGATCATTTTAAAAATTGATGATAGTTAGATAAGGCTGTATGAGACATTTTGTGAATCTGTCCTTTGTCTCTATCAGAAATGCGCACACTCACCCATTTTTGTTTGGTCTCTGCACGGTCCTATAGCCGGATTCTTTTCACCCCTGTGTAGACTGGTCAGTGAATGTGCCTCCTCTTATATTCACTCCCGTGGCCTCAGTGTAAACAGGAGAGGGACAAGAGCATGACAAAAGCCCTGAGGTGAGCCCAGAGCGAAAGATCAACACTTAGACATGACCCCCGTTTAGCCTCCCCCTTCTGAGCTTTTGTTTGACAGGAAAAAACAAACTCTGAAGTCTGAAGTTCAGGACACATGTATGGAATGACAACTGACCCATAGCCCTCATTGAAATATAAGCCTCGCAGACAGCCCCCCCTGGCATCTCAAAGGTGCACCAGAGGTGGCCCATCAACAGCAGCACAGACAATCTCCAGACTAAAAATAGCTGTGGATCCAGAGGAGCAATCAGTGGACTACATGCGCAGAAACAAGTGGGTGGGCTGATTACCTCCAGTTGTTTTCGCCATGGGAAAGTGATGCCAAATTAATTCTTCACTGTGCACCTTTGACAAATATGCTCCAATGCTTTTACCATTTGGAGGAAATGCATGGAGCTCTTCCAAAAGCACACGTATTCGGGCATTGATTTCAATCTGATAACTCTTTCAATGTGACAGCTGTGTCTGCAGAGTCAGATAGTGTGCTAGATTTGTCATTGTAACAACACATTGTCTGATGTTGAACCGCAAAATGAGAGATAAAATGGCAGGGAATAGGATAATGATTGATAATAATTGATTAATTCATTCAAAAGAAAGGACTAAAGGACATACATGCAAAAAATGAGACATCTGGACAAACCACAGCAGCTTTACTGCTTAAGACAATTCATAATCAAATTGACATTCATATATTCTTAAAAAAGCTGAATAGAATTTGATTATCTTTTATATTTCAATGCTGTGTTGGTTTTTGTAAAATAACTTAAGCTTTTGCTGTTCATATCCACCTCTTTATGTCTGATTTTTGTCTATTTGCCATTTCCAAACAGACAAACTGCCAAGCCAAAATGCATGTATGAGGCTTCATGTGAAACTTCTATCCTTGTAGTTTCTGGAAATGTGCTTGTTAAGCATGTGATTAAAAGACAACCTACACCGCGTCAGTTCAAAAAAAAAAGTTTTTATCCTTTTATCCGCCAGTTAACTAGCGATAGGTAAAGGTAACCGATATGTAATTAACAATAAACGTACGTACAAGGTTTGTTGTTTACCTTTGTCAGTTGTCACTGGTTAGCGAGCTAGGCTAAAGTGCTTATGCATAGCTAGCTCGACGGTAGGGTAGTGCTAGCGCTAGCTTCTTAGCTAGCAAGTTTTGGTCTATATTAAGTCATATTTGTAAAATAATAACTAAGACATGCTTTATGCCACACACACCTCCTATATGTTGTTAACATCACCTGTATAAAGTTTCAGAACTCTAGGCTTAACCTAATGTGAGCTATAGGGAGTTTTTTTTATCATGTGGTTCCACTGAGAAGGGCCTAAAGACATTCCTATTTCAAAAGGCCTTTTAACAGTCATATTTTAGTCTTATGGTGTTTTATTGCTATTTGTTGATTTTGTTATATTCTGGTAACTGTTTTTAACTCATTGCTACTGTAGCACTTTGAGATTTCATTTGAAATGTAAAGGGCATTATAAATAAAATGTATTATTATTATAATGTCTTGTGTCTCTCTCCAAAACATCTCCAAGTGACCAGATTGTTCTAAACACAACTGAAGCCTTGACATAACTTATCAGACTTTGTTACATTCATTCAAACTATGTTGATCTTCTTTTTCTCACAAAACTTAACTTTTAACTTAACTTCACACATTCGTCTAGACTGGCTGCCACTGGATGTTCCTATAATATCATAATTAAAATGGTAACTTTTGTTCTCTGTCTTTAGAGGTTTACAACCTAATTTACAGAACAGACCATTTAACTGACAAAGCAAAAATAAAACTAAAAGTGATTGAGTCAGAAATTTGAGTTGTCCTTGTGTCCTTTCGAAGTGGAACAAGAGGGCACTATACACCGGTACATGTACACCTATACACCACAATCATTATGATTGACATGCCAATGACAACCGGTTCTAACATGGCTGCTGTGAGACGTGATGCATTTCCACACCGGGAGTGCTTGCTGGACGTCAGGGGCTGATGGTAATTTGAGTTTATTCTGCTGTTGCACTAAAATGCTGTTCACGGGGGCAACAACTAAACAACTAAAATCCAATATGGCTCAAACTTGTGTTTTGTTGAAATGATGCAGAATGACAGCCTCTCTGTGGACCAGATGACTGATGACTTGATAAAACATTTTCTCGTTGACTGCATCTAAAAATTGCTTGCTTTGAAGGCTTGCAATCTGATTGACAGAAACATCAATTTACGCACCAAATCCTGAAAGAAAACTGTGATTTCTAAAGTCCAAAGTTTTGACTTGTGTGTTCCCACTTTAAACTTCTGTGTATTTTTCAATTTTCTGTACGGCAAGTAAATATCAGGAGTGTCAAACTGGAAGTGTAAGGGTAACCTGAGGGCACAGTGGTCCTATCTGGCAACACACAGAGCCCAGCGTGACACTGTCTCAGTCCACAGGAGCTGAAGGCTGATTGATGGTATGAAGTTCTCTCGCCGCTGAGGGAAGGAGGAGAACACCAGCAAGCATTAGAGAAAGAAAAAAGAAAAGGACAGGTATTGAGCATGAAATGAGCATGGAAGTCTCATTAAAAATCTCCACCTGGCTTGCCGATGTTTAACTTTATGATGGACGTTAGATCTCTGCGGTGTGCGGGTACATATTGAGGGGTGGTGGCGGTGGCGGTGGCGGTGAAACACTCCTCTGGCTAAATCAATTGGACAGGTATGAGATTAGAAGAGGCCGTAGCTCTTCTGTGAGGGAAAAGTACCCCTGTCAGCCATCCCCAGAGACAGAGGAGCCGCATGTGGCCCCGTGTGATACAGTAGGAGGCTGTCGGAGGTCCAGCAGCAGGTGACTTCAGCATCCACCCCCTCTGCTGGGACTTGTTTACGTACAGCTCCCCTTTTTATCACACCTCACCACAGGCCTAATTAACAGGCCCTTTTCAACCCAGCCCAGGGCCCATCCAACAAGGTGTGATGTGCATTAATGCACTACCACCGGTATCTGGAGTCCCTCACACCCCAGTCAATTAATCCTAATATAATTAGAAAATTCTAGGTTCAGGGAGTCAGATGTTTATATAAAAAATCACTGGTTTTCCGCTTGGTCATCACAGCAGCCTGTGGAGGCCCAGTTTGATATGAAAGTCTGGCATTGATTCAAGGATGTGTCCTTGGTTGAATGACTAGCCAGGTTAAGCAATTAAAAAAAAAAAAGAATGTTGGTGAAGGTAGAATTAAGCAGGGATGGGACAAGGTTGGAAGAGGATTACCGGGAGGCCAAACTTTATTGACAGAATAAATTTTCCTGTTTGCTTAAGCGGGGAAGACACTGTGCCTTTTTCACTCAGCTTGCACGCTTAACTCGCATTACCCATTTTAATCAGCCTTTCTTCTTCTTTTCCGAACTTTGGCCTCACACTGAACATAAACATGGGACCCCTGCTCGGTTTTGTCCATTTGCTGTTCCAATAAAATGTAGGCCTATTCAGTCAAGTCTTCGACAATGTTGACAAAAAGAGAGACAATATTATTTTAGGAAACTCTACTATACATACAGAATGAGATAAAAAAAAATAACTGAGTCAAAGCTTGAAGATGCCGACAGTCCGGGCTGTTCTGCAGGAAGTTCAGTTTTAAATCTTGTCTCAAGACCACAGTTTTAGCCTCAACTTATACTACAAAATATATACGTAATATTTTTCCAGTAATATTCAAACTACAGTTCATTATGAAAGCAGCCATGTGAGAAACATGGCTGCTGAACTGCTCAAAAAACCATCCATCCATCTTCATCCGCTTATCCGGTATCGGGTCGCGGGGGCAGCAGCTCCAGTAGGGGACCCCAAACTTCCCTTTCCCGAGCCACATCAACCAGCTCCGACTGGGGGATCCCGAGGCGTTCCCAGGCCAGGTTGGAGATATAATCTCTCCACCTAGTCCTGGGTCTTCCCCGAGGCCTCCTCCCAGCTGGACGTGCCTGGAACACCTCCCTAGGGAGGCGCCCAGGAGGCATCCTTACCAGATGCCCGAACCACCTCAACTGGCTCCTTTCGACGCGAAGGAGCAGCGGCTCTACTCCGAGCTCCTCTCGGATGACTGAGCTTCTCACCCTATCTCTAAGGGAGACGCCAGCCACCCTCCTGAGGAAACCCATTTCGGCCGCTTGTACCCTGCTCAAAAAACCGCCAACCAAAATGTGGGACATGCCAAAAATCCAGACAGCCGCCACTGTTGATTGTTTAGTCAGTTCATCAATGTAGAAGAAGAAAATCGGCAAAATAAAATTCTAGTAAAAGTAACATTCTAAAATTAACCAGGGGCGATCATTCAGGATTAATCCGGATTTACAGATTAAATCTCATTTCGATTTTAAAAGTGTTGTGAACATCAATATCAAATACCATGACAAAAAAGTAAAGACATCATCGGATCAATGGGCCTAAAAATACTGCAATTATTAGAAATCTTTAGTTCAGCATTTTACTTTTAACTGATTAAGCTCTAAATCATGTGTCAAACTCAAGGACCACAGGCAAATTTTTATTCGGCCCGCATATTAAATTAGGTTTACTATAAATTTGTAGCCCGCCAAACCAAAAAAAGGGGAAACTGCTTTTCTAACTGCAGATACGAGACATTCAAAGCAGAATTGCCGATTTTGAGACTGAAATTCCCACAGAACCAGAAAGTTGGCACATTCAGACAGAAACAGGTTGTTGTTAATTATTGTTTCGCTTCATTTGCTAAACTCTATGATGGCTGAGACGATTTTTTTGCTGTGTTTTTAGCGTTTCGTGTCGACCAAACTTTCAGTCAGAAGACCATATGAGACATGGCAATAATACCAAAGATATTTTACTTTTCCAAAATAAAAGCATGTCATGATGTGATTCTCCTTTTCCAGTGAAACTGACTTTGACACCCCGGCTCTAAATCAAAATGCCATTCACATCCTCTCTCTATTTTAAAAATGGTATCACCCTTTTGTGCAATCACCGACCTTCTCATGTGACGCACGTTGTCAAAGATCAGAGCCTCTGGTTGAACGCTGGGGAAGCTCCATCTGTAAGAAGAAGACCGTTTTATTCAACATGCCGCTGGATCAAAGCATTGAACAGCAGAAACTCAATTCTAAACGCACATTTTGAGCAGTCATTCCCATCAGACCTGTAAATCCCTCACAGATCTATTTGACATGAGCCTGCTCTATTAGTCGGATTTTAAGCCTTGAGCGAGAATTAAACGGAGTAGGTTTTTGGACAGGCTGGTGGTTTAAGCACCGGCACTCATTCTCTTCTCAACCTCAGCAGAATGCTTCAGCATGCTCGTCAAGGTTTTGACTTAAACCACTTGGCTTACTGACATCAGTTCAAGGGTGGGTTTCCAGTGAAATCGATTAGCAGAAATAGCTTTTGCATGTTGCCAATGGAAACATTTACACACAACATTTTAACAGCGACATTTGGGCCATACTTGCGACATTGCAAGTATGGCCCAAAGACTAACAACCCTAACCCATGTTGCAAAACTGTACATGGCTTTCTGAATCACAACTGGGCCTGAGAGTAGTTAGTCTGTGTGGAGTTGGGTTGGGAACCGGAGGGTCGTTGGTTCAAATCCCTTTACGGTGTGGGGATTGGTAGCTGGAGAGATGCTCCTGGGTGCTGCCAGGTGCAGCACTGTAACCCCCCCCGGCTCAGGGTGCCGGTCCAGCTGGCAGCCCACTCACTCTGACATCTCTCCATTTGTGCATGAATAGGTCCTGAGCATGTGTGTAGTGATTACTAACAAACAGAGTGAAAATTGTAATTTCCCCACTGGGGATCAAAGGAAGTATTAATAAATAATCCATATTTATTATATATATTCTTCCTCTTGATCAGTGATCTCCAGTTCCCCTTAAACAACTAGCACTGACATTATATTCAAGTTGCTTCACTGAACTATGGCGTAGTTTTGATGATGCTCTCACTCCATCCATTCTCAATGTGCCGGGGGGGGGGGGGGGGGGGGGGGGGGTGCTTTGACATGGTTTGCTGTCTGTCATAGTGTCTTTTTAATGTTACCAGGGTCGGACCCTCTAGACAGAAATGTTCTTGCTTACAGCGGTTTTGTTGTGTAGTGGACTTTTGTCCACTACACAAATACTGTTCAACTACTAGGGCAGGGACAAAATGACATATTATTGTTCTTCAACTTTCAGTGGAATCATCTTGTGAAGATATGATCATATTGTGCTGTCACAGTTCATCCTGAAGATTCTCTCTGTGTATTTGTAACATTAAACATGATTTATAAAATCATGCCGACAATTAGGCTTTAAGTTGCTCTATACGTTATTGTGGCCCCAGTTTAATATGCAATTTTATTTTCGCCAATATATGTAGTAGGGGGTCCCGGCTCCGCCTCTTGCAGTTAACCCTTGTGTTGTCTTTACCGTCAAAATTGAAACTCAACATTTTTGATGAGGCTTTTTATTGATTTTAAAAAATAACTTTTCCTTACGTTTTTGTCCCTTTTTTCAACACTTTTGATGTCTGTTTGAATGTTTGTCACTTTTTTGACGTTTTCAACACGAAAAAAAAATTTAGTTTTACAGTTTTTTGGGGAATTTATGTTCAATAAACCTCATTTATAAGAAATGAAACCAATTGTTTGAGTTAGAAAATCAGAAATTAGGAAATATTTGAACTAAAATGAAATGAATGTATGTTAATTGTCATGGTTTGGGGTTTTGTTAGGATTATTTTTTCCCTTTTTTGCCTTCTTGTGTTTGTTTCTTAGTTTTCTCCCTGGTCATGTGTGGTTATCTCTGTCTTGTGTTCCCCTGTGTGTCCGCTTGTTCTGTTTCCTGTTTTATTTTGAAGTCTGTTTTCTGTTTTCTGATGTTTCCCACCTGATTCCCTGCCCTCTTGTCACCTACCTCTCGTTACCTCAATACCTTGTGTGTTTAACGTCTGTGTTTCACTGGTGCCTTGTCAGATAATTTTGTCCTGTCAGTTTGTCCTGCAAGTCTGTCTTGTCAGTGTTCCCGATCCTCGTCCTCCTGCCACCGCTCCTGCTAGCCTCCGTGAGTTTTCTCCTTGAGTTTTCCACCCTCCCCTGTGCCCGTTTGGACGTTGTGTTTGGAGCCGGCAGAGACCGAACTCCGAGAGTCACCACGTACCAATCCTCACCGGGAGTCTCCGCGGACCGGCCCTCACCGGGAGTCGCCGCGGACCAGCCCCTCCCGGCAGTCGGCGTGGACCCGTTCTCGTCCTCTGACCCCCTGCTGGCACCCAGCGTTCTTGACCCCCTGCTGTTCACGTCTGTGTTCCCGTCTCCGTGCCGGTCCCTGTGCCGGGTTCTGTCCGTCTCTGTCCCTGTGTTTGTCTAGGTTCCTGTCGTGGTCCCAGTCCCTGTTACCATCACGGAGATGGTCTTCCTGTCTTCCAGTGGTGGTTCCGTCCGCACCGTCTGTGTTTAGGGTTGTCCCATCCATGTCTAAGCCTGACCCGTCTGTCTCTACGTTTGTCTCGTCCAAACTTGTCTTGTCTGTGTCTGCGTCTATCCTGTCTGTCTCTAAGCCAGTCCCGCCGGCACCCGTCCTGTCTGTGTCTAGATTGGTGGATAATCATAGACTGGAATGTGTCAACTTTTACTATTTGAAAACCACTTCAATTTGTTTTTCAAATATTATAAAATTAAATATGACACCCCACAATTAATGAAAGTAGAGATTTGTACTTGCCAAAGAGCGTTGTGTGGAATCAATCATGTTATTTTGGGTAGTTAAAAAGAACATTGAATAAATATATATATATATATATATAGATATATAAAATATGAATATAGAAATAAGGGGTCCTTAGCTTGAAAAACGTTGAAGATGCTCTAGTACAGTGCTCTACTTGTGATACATATTTCATAATATATCATAAAATCAGAAAATGTTCCTACTTTAATCAGGATTTTGAATTAAAATGTTTGCAAAGCCTCACTAAGCACTGACCCTGTCATTACAAGAAAGACAGAGTGAGTGAGGCCTGTTGGTTCTGCATCTCCTGGCCCTGTCTACCACACTGCACTCGCGCCCCCCCCTCTGTTGATAACAGCCCTTACAGCTCTTGTGGTGCGGTTTTGCACTTGAGCTCCAATCTCCTGCTCACTTCAACCTGGTTTCCCACCTCCCGCCGCGACTGGATCTGTCACCTACATTTCACTCTCACCAACATGTTTCCCCTCTGTTCCTCCGAAAGCCTCCTGTCCCACAAGTCATTTATCACCCTGTTTGGACAACCCCCCCCCCCCCCTTCACGTAGCAAAAGCATGATTTCTAATTAAACCTTCTAATTGTGAGGTTAAGAGCCAATTTCATGGACCTTACTCTTAAAAAATAGGCAGTGGACCCTTTAGTCCTTATCCCTATCTGTTGTGCCCAGGTCTTTAACCTGCTCTAAATTTCACTTCTCCCAGATAGGTTTCATCAGTAACGACGATATTATTCATCTTCCTTTAGAAATGTCCTTAATCGTGAGCCAACGAGGGAGCAATGAAGTGAAAATACATTACATTTATTGCTGAAAATATTCTAAGTAGGAATCAATTCAAACCCCTTCCAAACCCATTTGTGTGAGCTTCAGGGTCCAAAGTTTCAAACCAGAAAATTATTCTGCTAGAGTTCAGATTTTCTTACCGGATTGTGCTCGAGCACTTATCATTCGACTTTCCTAAGATTCATTGATTCCCCTCGATGGAATGTAAAACATGATCCAACAAAAATGGCTACTCATTTTCTGAAAGTAGAAGAATATGCCGAGGCATTGATTAGGGTCTTTGACAAATGTTCGTGCCTGAAGGCTCTGTTGGACTGGGGATTAATTACTATCTCTGCTCTGGAAAGGGAAACATTGATCTGAGTGAGTGAAGAAAAAGAGGATTAATGACAGGCCATTTTATGTTGATTAAGATAAAGTGAGACAGAAAAAAAAAAGAGTCAGATTTGAATGTCAGACACCTCAGAGTGCGATGATTAGGCCTTTCACTTCAAAGACTGCACACAAGCACACAAGCCGATACTGCACCAGGCGGATACTTAAAGGAGAATTCCGGTTGATTCCAACACATAACTCTGTTGTTGTTAAATTTAGAGTGCTGTCAGTAAAGAGAAAAACACACGTGTTATCCTCCTGCTAGCGTTAGCACCCAACAGGCTTGAACAGAGAAAGTTTTAACTGTGTTTTTAGCCTCTTAATATGTTCTACATGTCATTAAAAGTGCCTACCCATGTGCAGTGATGCGTTCCGAGTGAACACAGGGAATCTGACTGCTGTAGATGTGAAAGAAATGCATGAAAGTTGTTTGGTTCCTGTGTTGATACTGATACTGAGTGCTTTGGGACCATGTACAAACTACAACACTGAAAAGAGATACAAGATATTTTCAAAAATAAGCATATGCTGTAGTACAACTAGCAGGAGACACGTTATAATTGAGGTAAGTTTGGAGACATTACCTTGTTTAATCATTAAATTGATGGCCTACATATTTTTATTTTATCCTTTTTCGGTGTTGTAGTTTGTATACAGTCCCTAAGCTCTCTAACTGTATGAAGGAAAATATGGTGCAAAAGGTAAGAACTTGTAGAATACGATGTGAGCACTTCTGAAAAATCTGAAATTGTATGTAAAAATTTGCACTTGCAAAAACAAAATTTGCACTTGTAAAAATAAAAATTGGCACTTAAAAAAACCTTTAAAACATTCGCACGCGTGTTTTGAATTTGACGTCACACAAAGAAAAAACACACGAGAGCTTGTAAAAAAATTGGAACTCGTAAATTGAAATTTGCACTTGTAGAAAATGTTCACAAATGTGTAGATTTGTATTTGCATGAACATCATAACAGCTGCAAGGTGTATGAACATCTCGTGTCCATTTTTTTCTCGCTTCATTTTCCCTCAAAACCCAACTCATGTTAAAACTCCGAATTGTTTTCGCAGTCCTCTCTCAGCCAAGTCCGCGTCTCGACTTTTTCCACCTTTTTGAATACATTTGGTGAAAAATAATTTCTCCTGGGCCTTATTCGGGAGTTTGGCCACAGTCGTGGGGAAAGCAGGGTTTCTAAGCCAGAGGGACCATCTGTTGGCCATTTATTAGATGGGTAGCGTTACTAAATAGCGGCCAACCCTTTTTTAATTAAACTTTTAATTTTCCGGCCGGTCCTTGTCAGACACTGAAACCCAACCTTCTGATCGCGTCCAGGGTGATTTTGGAGTGTTTTTTGTAGAGTGTAGGGGCTACAAAGAAGTCCTTCAATTTTATATCTTTCAGGTTTTTATTGTTTTTGTTTATTAAAATTTTTTCATTTTGAAAAGTCTACATTGGTTAAAGTTTTAGACCCCGAAATGTTCTCTAAACCTGCGTGTTAACTCCTCCTATTTTCCCAAAATTACATTTCTGTTTTTACGCTTTACATCGTATTTTTTTATCTAATGACAATGTAGAATTATTTGGGCAAAAAAATGTGAAAGGGGGTTCCCATAGTGGCGAGCCCATGCCGATTGTTTTAATTTTCAGCTGCCCTTGGATTCCTCTGGGTTTAGCTGTTCCTGCAATAACGATTGGGGGGGGAATTTCCAGTAAATTTCCGTACTTTTTTTCTTGGGTCTTTTTTTTCAGCCCTTTCTATTATGCCACGCTCTTTTGAACAAATATTGTACTTACCCCACCCACAGAATCAAAAGTAAAAAAAAAGAAAAACGTTTTATTACCAAATGGTACTGTTTAATTTTCCTTTGGTGAAAATGCTAATAAAAAACCAAAAAATATTAACCCCTGCAAAGGCAAAAAAGCTAAACAGAAAACAATTTTTTATATTTATTTTTATATCTAATATATATATAATATTAAAATTAAAATTCCTTTGGCCCCGTTGGTGGGCCCATTGCTGAGGGGGGTTTTTGGGGTAGGGGTTTGGTCTTTTTTCCCCCTCCTTGGGGGAGAGCTAACATTGAGCCAAACACCTCCTCAACAGAACGGGGAAGCTGCGGGGGTCGCCCTTTTCCCCAGCAGGGGGCACCGCCCCAGATGGTGATTGGGGAAGCGAGGGGGACTCAGTGATGGCAATTAAGTGTACCCAAACGATTGTTTAAATTTTTCACTGCCACAGAAGGGAGCCCTCTGTTTGGGCTTTTTTTTTTAAGCTCCCCCTTTAGGGCCCGGGGGGATATGGGCCGGGAAAGATGGGGAAGGGCTGGAGTAGGGGGGTGGGGGGGGTGGGGTGCATCATCTTGGCCCCCAACCATCTCCATGTCCCAGAGCGTTTTTCCCCCAAGGTTATTACAGCATACATTTTTCTGACATCCTTGTTACTATTATTACAATTTTAAAATTCATTTTCTTTTAAATAATCTTTAACCTGGAGGTTTTTACAACCTGTGATTCTGGGGAGATCTGGTTCGAGGAAAATGATTTGTAAGTGAAAATTTATTCTGTGAACGGGGTTTTAAAAAAAATGAAAGGCCAAACGAATTGTCAACCCCCGCATTCAATTTTTATGCTTCATGTTTTTAGGGGTTTTTTACTTTTGGTTTTATAAACCTGTCCTTTTCTTTTGCTCAAGACCCCGGTTCCCCACAAAATTTTTTAAAAGTAAACCACCCCGTCTTTTACATTTAAACCACATTCCACTTGCGCACCAGAGGGAAATTTTGCAAAGTACCAGGACCCCAGACTTTAACTAATAAAACCCAAAATTGAAATTGTTGACCGTATTCTTTTTCTCAAATAATGGTTGGGATTTTTTTAGATTCCCCGCAATTTTTGGGAAAAAATCCTCCGTTATAATCGTCTCTACGTCCCGTACACGTTTCAGGTCAGCTTACCTGATTGTAATGAATAACTGAAATAACACCATTTTTCTGGTGTCTCTTCACCAAAAAAAGTTGTTTGAATCACTGGGTTGGCAGTTTTCTTTAGGGCAAACCCTAAGTTATTTTTTTTTTTTTCGGATATTTTGCAAAAAAATGTTTTAGTCTGTGATAATTAGCCGTTTTGTTAGACAGACAACTGGTTCCATCATATCTGCCTCATTAACACTTCTCAAACTGAAGACTAATGCCAATATCAGGTGATAACAGTAGTTTTCACCTCTAATTTAAAATACTGTTAAACTTGGTGAAACAATTTGGACTTGTCATTAATATGACATTGTTTTTCTCAAACTTGATATTCATAATTGATTCTTATACTTGATTGTCTATGTATGTACACGTACAGTATGTATGTATGTATGTGTGTACATATGTATATATGAATATATTTGTGTAAGTAACTGTGTATATGTACGTGCGCATGTGCGTATATATATGTGTTTATATTTGTACATACTATATGTATATTATTTTATTTTATTTCTCAAACTGTCTATATTATTAACTATAACTGTTTTATTGTTTAATATTTATTGGTTGGAATGGGAAGGATATGGGTGATTTTGGTGTAATGGAGAGCTTTTATTTTTGTTTGTCAGTATGAGCGTATGTTCGGGTTTAGGGATGAGCGAGTACAGCATTATCTGTATCTGTATCTGTATCTGTTTACCACATGAATTATCTGTATCCGTATCCGTACTCGGACTGGGCAGGGCCTAACCCGGAAGCGGTCCGATTCAACCCGGAAGTGGGTCGGGTTGTCTTGAAATGGGCGGGGCTTTAACCAGCATGTTATTTTAAACATGCAATTGATATGGGTTGATCAGAAATTGTTATATTTATTGCTGATTAGAAAACTATTTCCGTGACAGCATCAGCATTGAGCTTCAGACCAGTGGTGTTGTCATGGTAACAAACAAACTATATAGGCCTACAGTGTATAACAAGTTTTGCAACAATAAATGCAACAATGTGGTTGCAATTATTAAGTAAATTGTAATGAACAAGAGTTTTCATACTCAATAACATAACTTTCTTTTTTAACTCTAAATCATTTTTTGGGGGGGGTTCTTTTATTATTTTCACAGGTTTGTGTGAGTGTGTGTGTCTATGAGTGAGTAAGAGATACAGAGAGAGAGAGAGGGAGAGGGAGAAAGAGAAACAAAGGGAGAGAGGGTGGCGGGGGGTTGGAATGTGTTTGTGTGTGTATCTTAATTTGTAATATTATTTATTTATACCGCAACTGCCTTTTATTTTTTTTATAAAACACAGCAAGAAAGTTTCAGACACTCAAAAAAACTGGTTAGAGCCAGCAGGCAGTTTAAAAAAAACAAAAAACTCCGACGGCAGAGATGCAACCCGAGTCGCATTCTACCAACACCATGTCTGAACAATCCCCACGCTTACCAGAAGTCTCCTGGTTGCTAAGTACTAGTTTGAACCGAAGTATAAAACAAACCTGAAGCTGAAGAAACCCTAAATGTTAATGGAAAAGCCCCGCGGACCTGAGAAGAGAGACGTTCACTTCCCCGTGTCCTGAGCGTGTGTGAGAACAGCCGGTGGGACACCACAACAGGAGGAATCTTTGTGTGTAGGGAGGGGCGCTGGGACTAGCCTATCACAGAATAGTGTAGGGGAGGGACGCTGGGACTAGCACTTTGACTAGCCTATCACAGAATGGAGACACAGTCAGTGGAGACTTATTCAATCCGAGTACAGATATTGACTCGCATTACTAGTATAATACTTGTACTCGGCAAAAGTGCTTTATCCGTACCGGATACTCGTTTCAGCCGAGTATCCGGCTCATCCCTATTCGGGGTGTATGTTTTTATTTTTTTTATTTTTATTAGTATGTCCCCTCAAGCTGTTTTGTTAATTGTTTTGTCTAAATGTGAATGTACTGTATATTTTCTTTGCCTGTGAGGACCCCCTCGAAAACGAGATGTCACATCTCAAGGGATTATTCCTAATAAAGAATTTTCAATATATTAGATGTTAGGCTGTACGGCCATTTTGACAACAGGGAAGACAGACTGATGGACAGATAGCTTTACATAGTAAAGTAATCGCTCCTAGAGAACATGGGGGAGTCCAGCGGAGGAGGCCAGTTTGACGACAGGGAACACAGTTCTAAGGTGCTTTTCTTTCCGGGTTTAACTAACTACAGATAGCAGCATTTAGCGGTTACTTTACTAAGTAAAGCTATCTGTCCAAAACTATGCAAATCACCCTGGCTGTTAAACTGGCCTCAGAAGGTCTCATGACAGCCAAAACTAAAACTGTCGAAAGCAACGACTAAATGGCAGTTTAATGCAATGTTAATACGTAAGCTAATGGCTTCTTAAAGTTTGATAATTAAGCCTGCAATGACATATTTATGACAGGTAATGTTGTCTCGGTTATTGTCAAGTTATAAGTCATCACACAAACATTGTCAACGTAAACTTTGCATTGTCATAATTTACAGAATGACCCTTGATGACAACATAGTTATGACAGTGTCATGCCAGTCTTATGCACACACCTTCAAATAAATTGTTACCTTAAATTCATATATGTGCACATATATGCATATATATACATATGTGCATATGTGTGTATATGTGTATATATATGAATTTATAGTATGTATGTACTGTAGTATGTGTATGTATATAGTATGTATGCACATTTATGTGTATGTATATATATGTATGTGTGGGTATATGTATATATATGTGTGTGTGTGTATATGTATGTGTGTATATATAATGTGTATATATATATATGTGTATGTGTGTATATATGTGTGTGTGTTATGTGTGTGTGTGTGTATATATATATATATATATATATATATATATATATATATATATATATATATATATATATATATAGTGTGTGTGTTTGTATATCTATATATACATATATATATGTGTGTATATATATATGTGTGTATATACATATGTGTGTGTATATATATATACACACATATATACATACACAACACATATATATATAAACACACACACACACACATAAAATATATATATATATATATATTATATATATATATGTGTATATATTTATTGTGTGTGTGTGTGTGTGTATATATGCTAGGGTTATGACTTAGATCTTTTATTTTGGAAAGAAGTCTCATGATTCTTGCTCCTTTTTATGAAGGTTTGCCCTTGAATAAATACTTTGTCTCTAAAAATCTCATACCATGAAACCCATTCAGAGCCCATTATGTGCTCTTAAAAAATGGTATGCATGCTAATCTAAAACTGCAGCTGGTGTTCATTCCTCTGTAAGTCATCTTCTGAGCTCACAGCTGTAAAAGGGAAATCCTTTCACAGAGTTCTGTTATTGGAAAAGCGATGAATCACAAGCAGCAGATAATGACTGAACCCATTTGGGAGGATCATTTCCAAAATCTGTCATTGTTGAAAAAAAGAGAGACGGCCTGAAGTTCCCAGATTTATATTTATAGTGAGATTCCCTTGTACTGTATGTCCTTTGGTTTTTCACTTTGAAGCAAATTAAATCATAATTATTTTCTTAATAGGGTGACAAATGATTTAGGATGACGAAAAGGTCTCAAATAAAAAATGGACTGAATTTTAACAGCGAAATAAAAGACTGAATAAGAATGTAAGTTTTAGTAAAAAAGCAACAGCAGTAGCCACAATGCAATATACTATAAAGCAGGGGTCTTCAACAGGGGGTCCGCGACCCCTAGGGGGTCCGCGGAGGTACTGCATGGGGGTCGCGAAAGTTTTGGTTGATTAGACTTTTTTTTATATTCCCCCCCCTGCAATTTTTTCCACTAATTGAAATGTCTTTAAATACACATTAACATGAATTCAACACTGTAGTAAACAGATAAATGGAGGCAGAAGATGTCTTTCAGTCATCAATGCACACATGGCACTATAGGACCATTTTGATATAACACAATTTTATACAATATATATAATTAGGAGGTCCCCGCTCCATCTCGCCATCAGTTTGGGGGTCCTTGGCCTGGAAAACGTTGAAGACCCCTGCTATAAAGAGTAGTGCATTTCTAGGGGCTATACTTTTTGTCATATTTAATGGAAAAGTAATGTGCAACAAAACTTCTGCAAGGTGCTGACCACTGTAAGTAGATTTGGAAACAAAAGGACAAGCAGAGTCTGTCAGCCCAACAAATCTAACATCAATCTTTCTTCTAAAAGTATTTGAGCTAGCTGATGCCAGTATCCCCCCCCCCCCCTTCCCTCGAAAGGCCCTTCTTCTTTATTGCCCTTGTGGGAAAGACTTTTACTCAGACACTCTCGGTGTTGTTCTCCAAATGAATCACGTTAGACATATACCTACACAGTTAAAAGAGGAAGTCAGAGGCAATAATGGCCAGCTAAGCAGAGAGTGTCATGGGGGTCACTTGCATAATTGCTGGTATTTAAATGAAATGAAACCTGCAGCTTTTAAGTAATTTCTGTCAATTAACCCTGCTTGGTGCACATAACCTTACTTTTCATTCATGACATTAACCAGACATTAAACACATTGCTTCCACTTGGCTGGATTTATACTTGATGCAAAAGGTTGATAGGAATCCCCCCATAGATCCGTAAGCTGCAGATTTTAATTTATATAGTTCAGTGTTGGATTTTACCCATTAATAGCTTTGTTGCAAAACTATACAAACGTTTTGTGTGTGATCAGGCTGTGTCCTGCTTTAATTGCATTTCCCGAAGTAACTTTCATTTATTCTTAACACATATTCCCATGATCTGCAATCCGGCAGTACTACAAAGTTCCAGTATGCCCATAGGTTGCAGTGTGTCAGTGAAACGCTGCAGCTTCTAAAGACCAACATGATGAGGATGATAGCTTTGTGAGACTCAAGGTCCATTCAAAAACAAAACAATTAAAAGAGAGACTAATTAAATGAGACAGCTGTACTAGTGTTCCCATATAGGTGACAGGTATCGCACAGGACTGCTCCTTGTGTGGTGAGGAGTGGAATATTTAACTATGAATACTAAAAGGGGGAACTAATGATAACCAAGGGGAGGAACAAAGTTAGGAAACGGCACCACATGGGCACCCCCGGATATGAAAACCAAATGTTAATTTCTAACTGCTGGAAAAGTGAAGGGTTTAACCCTGAAGTAACAATCTGGAAGCAGAGCTGATGGAAAGAACATTTTACTTGTTGCTAAAGTAATAATAAACGCTAACTGCTGCTAAATGTATAACTGCCAACAGCTATATAAAAGTTATGTAAATATTCTGCCCCACATGCAGTTGTCATGAATGGGGAAATTAACATTAAAGACCAAAACTGTTTTTTTGGCCAGGCTGGACATACATGACAAACATAATTTTCAGCCTCTTGATGTATTACTCATTATTTTAACAAAAAATTACTTTACCTGACAAAAGCTAGCTCTAGGCTTATTTAGTATCAGGACAGTCACAATTAAAGCGGAACTGCAAAATGTAACGCAGTAAAAGTTAAAAGTGTGTACTATTGATTCTATTTAAGTAAAGTACAGATTCGGGAAAAATGTGTATCATTGTCATCCACTTGTTAGAAAATGAACAAGTATACAGTGGGGTTCGAAAGTTTGGTACCCCACGTAAAAATTTGTATTAATGTGCATAAAGAAGCCAAGAAAAGTTGGAAAAATCTACAAAATCCATCAAATGACAGATTAGACATTTGTATTATATGTCACAAAAAGTTAGATTTTGTTTCATATCATTCACACTTTCAAAATAACAGAAAACAAAAAATGGCGTCTGCAAAAGTTTGGGCACCCTGCAGAGTTTCCAGCATGCACCGCCCCATTTGGAAAGTATTACAGCTTGGAAACGCTTCTTGTGTCTTTCGATTCTTGTTTGAGGCATCTTCGCCCATTCTTCCTTCCAAAAGTCTTCCAGTTATTTGAGATTTCTGGGCTATCTGTCATGCACTGCTCTTTTTCATTACACTCCACCACTGCATATGAGCTGCCAAACATTTATTCCAAAGATGTAGGGGGAGGTCTGTAGAGAAACCTGGGAGCAAAAAAAGAGAAAGCAGCGCAGAAATGGCCAAAAACTGCACAGCGCCCCTTTAATGTGACCTCATGTCATATTGAATTCCACATGTTTGTAACCATACATATTGTAAAAGACCTTTTTCATCCCTGAAATGTTATTCCATGTTTCTACGTTTTGGCATTTCTTTTACACCCAAAGCCGCAAAGAAGTTCAGAAAATGTCACTTTTTCTATGACTCTTCATGGCGAGAACGGGTCACATGACCATGCCCAGATGGTGTCGGGAGAGTTGCATCTCACAAGTCAGATGTGGTATCTACTTATAGAGTAAAGTGTGATGTAGCTACAGAGCATTTGTACATACTGTATACAGTACAAATCTGATTTATTGGCCAATATGAATTTTCCTTACACAAATCTTTAATGTATAACAAGCAGAGATTTGCCATAACTGCATATTATACATTAAAGAGTAGTACTCACTTTCCGTACTTAAGTAGAAGTAGGGGGAGCGTATTGTGTTAAAAAATACCTGGTTTAAAAATGGCAGTGCTGATTAAACTTCTTTACTCAAGTAAAAGTAACAAAGACAAGCTTGGAATTTTCTTAAAGTTAAAGTAAAGTGCCGCAAATGACAAAAATTTCTTTTGCAAAGTACCTGGGCCACAAAATTATAGAAGACGGAGGGGAAATTCAGGGACATGGAGGACTGGTGTTATATGGCAAAGGCTACATTTTTTAAAGGGTGCAACGGGTAAAAAAAAACAAAAATGAATATTTTTGACCGAACGGGACTCCGGTTAATAGATTTGCTTTGGATTCAGTTGTGATTTGGGAAATTCAAAGATCCCGTTTTTTTTAAAACTTTCCCCTAAATTTAAGAAACTCATTTATGTGTGTGCTCTAATACAGCATTTGAAAAAAAAAAGGATTTTTAAAAATTTAAGGGGCTAAAAAAAGACATTAAGAAAAAGTTCCCCAGACATTGGCGGGGTCCTTTTGTTACTGTCTCAAAAAATTTCTTTTAGATAAGGTTTAGGTGAGGGAATGTTTGTGTTTTCTTCATTGTCCTCATGGCCCTTTTATACAAATATGTGCAACGTTAGAACTAATGCAGAAGCCTGAAATTTTTTTTTAGTGGAATCAAAAACAAAGTAAGTAAGTTTCCTGTCCATTTAGATGAAATGGGATTTAGAGTAAACAATAATAACGCCAGTGAAATGATGGAAAGTTGAGGGCTAGATTAGGACTGGATTAAAGGTGATTCTGGTTTCCAAGTTCACCCCAGGTGTGTCTGTTAAAAAAGACGGGGGACAACTTCTCTCTAGCTAAGTTTCCATCCACTTGTCAAGTGAATTACAGTGTCTAAAAAAAAAACTCATGCGAATAAAACTGGTGAAACTGTTGATGCTTCCTCAACGTGCAACCTAGCTAAGAGGTGAAGAACACACCAAAACCACTAGCTAACTTACTTTAAATGTGAAGAACTATAGACCGACAACAAGCTTAAGTGAACTGACAACATGAGTTATACGACTTACAGTTCTCAAAGACGCACACACACAATCTCTGGTCCGGACAGCTAGTCTCCCTTTTCATTTCTCTGACTTTTTCTCCGTGTGGCGCGTGCACCCGCCCGCGGTGTGAGGCGCGTGTCCGCGCTATTCTCCAACATAACAACCTCTTGTACAAAACTAAAGTAACAAGCCAATTTTTAAAAATGTAAGGAGTAGAAAGTACCGATATTTGTGTTAAAATGTAAGGAGTAGAAGTAAAAAGTCGCCACAAAAATAAATAGTAAAGTAAAGTAAAAATATCAGAAAAATCTACTTGAGTACAGTAAAGAAGTACAAATACTTCGTTCCCATCTCTGATAATATGTACTGAGTATCGCTCACTGTTGGTAAAGTTGTTCAAAGTTGGCCCCTCGCTGATAGGTGTGATGAAAAAGCGATGGTTGGAAATGAGAACTGGCTGCACACTGCGTGCTGTTACTGGCTGGGTGTTACACACCGACGTAGAGCTCAAATAAAGTGCCTTTGTTTGTTGATCCCCATAAATGCAAAGAACGATTTTGTACATTTACTGTAATATAGCAGTAAATATGCTTGCATTAAAATTCCCATAGCATAAATACCCCTGCTTCAATCCCATCTCTCTTCCCACATTACTGGAAATCGACTTGCATTTTTTCTGAGACAGCTCCCAGAAGACAGTGTAGCAGGGAGGCAAAAAAACGAGGAAACATGTGGTCTTGTTATGATGTTACCCAGCAGTCCTATTGACTTGAAGTGTTTGGATTTTACCAGGTGCACGGCAAATCTCTGGGTTGAAGTAATAACAGCCTATTTGCCATGTGGCCGTCAATTACAGTTTGTAGTTTCAATTGAATTTTATCTCCCAGCCAGCTATTTGCAGATCATTACACAGGGAGCGAAAGCCCTAGATTGCAACCAGAGCGGCGTCGGCCTTGTGCTGGTTTGTTTGCTCATTCATTTATTTATTTATGCTATTCAAATCTCAACACCGTCGCTGTTCATTTGGGATGCTAACAAACTGGTTCAAGGTTGTTGCAGTAGGACAAAACGAGAGAGAGAGAGAGAGAGAGAGAACTAGCAGTGCATTCAGTGCCAGCTTGCTTCATTTCTGTGCTGGCAAGCTTTATCACACTCCCACACTATGTTGCCATCATATAAAATGTTAATTTATGAAGTATAATGCTGTTTGGCGATGGCGGAATCGCTGCCAAAACACGCAGGGCCAGGACTGAGGGAGGCAAAGGCTAACGCCAATGAACTGGAGAGACCCAGAACTGCTCGGTTAACTGCTCGATTAGCTGGCTAAACATGCTCTAAACACGCCGGTCTCTACGCAAGAATTGGTATTTATAAAAAGTAATCTTGACGGGAAAGTGTGCGATCCTCCACGCACACTCTGACCCAGGTGTACGCACAGAAAAGGGAGAAATGACAAACGGCGACACAGACTCAAATTGAGACCATTGTGTAAAAGAAATCTAAATACTGCCTCTAATGAAGAGCATGAAGAACTCACAAAGCTGTTCTTTCAGTGAATAGCCTACACAAACATCTGTCTGAGTGATCTGCGATAAAAAAAAAAAAAAACTACAGCTGCAAGCTGGTATGACCGGGGTCCAAGCCTCCCCAGCGTGATTCCTGCCTGGGAAGAACAACAGAGGCGAGGCAAATGTCAGGAAATTTCCAGTGTGAATTGTAAAGTATGTGGTGATCTCTGCGATTTTACCTTTCATCGAGTAAAAGGCCAAAACCTTTAGCCGATCATCACAAAATCTGGTATAGAGCCTCAGATTGGCATGTCGAACAATAATCCCAAGTTTTGTGATGATGGCGTGTACTGCGGCAGAGATATTGCGATTGCAAATTTCCCATTTAAATGCATTGAGTTATTTGCCAAAACGTGTCTACATTCATGATAGCGCCCCCTAATGACCGATCTTCACCAAATTTGGGTACTGAGCCTCGGAGTGGGATGTCGAACAATACGTCGAAATCGTTTGGTCGTGAAATGCGCATAGTTTAACGTAGCAAAATTCTTTTGACAAGTTTTGGTCAGGAGCATTGTGGGAAAATAATACAATGACTGAGGTGGTGATGAACAGGGCACTCAGGAACGGCCACGTAAAAGCTGGCTTAAAGTATATGCTGAATTAACCAAAGACTAAATAAGAGTGTGTGTGTGTGTGACATATTATACATTATGCTTTGCAGCTGGGGTACAGCTAGGAGGGAGAGAACAGGAGGGCTATCTTAGTCAGATAAGCTACAGTGAGCACAGAAGAGGAGATGGTGAGGCCAAGGACACTGAAGTTCGAGGACGGTCTGATAACTCAGAGAACAGGACGTACCAACTTAGAAGGGAGTGAACATAGCTGTCTTGTGAAGTAAATGATAACTGAAAATAATAGACAGGCAAGAAGGAAGAGGCAGAGCAGGGATTGTACCCCAGCAACAGTATAGCTGACCAATCAGGCCCCACAAGGGGAACCAATATAACCCTGAGCACGCTATTGTTTAAGTGCCTTTTTGGGAACCTCTGTACTAGACAAGTTTCCATCTGGTCCGTGCACGTAGAACTGCTCGGAAACGCATTTCATCTGTTGACCACAAGAATAAACGCTGTGTTAATTCATCATGGAGTCAGTTGTCAGTTTATAGAAGGATTTCCCCAACAGCATATGTTTATGCTATGGACCAAGTTTCGTGCAGATCTGTTGCACGGCCTAGGAGGAGATAGAAAAAGTAGGTTTCGCGCATTGCGCGATATTGTAGAAAACCTTCTTATTGGAAATGGGCATGGCCAACATATCATCAGATTCAGCTCGATTCACGGAACAAGGAGATGTAAGGTTTTCTAATGTGCGATGTTAAATGTGGGAGTTATAGGTCAAAACATGTTTGATATCATTATAGTACCACCTAGTTGTAGATATGTGTAATTTTTGACATGTGCGGTCTATGAACCATTGTACAAATACACTGTAAATTTAAAATTGCTCACATTAGCGGACACATTTTTTTTGGTGAATCCAAACCTGGGTCCCATAGGCCACACCCACTTTGACAAATAAGTACCCCACTGCAGGCGTTGCGTCTGGAGTGGCCCTAGATGGTACCCTCAAAACTTCTTAAAATCGGATGAATCGTTTATGAGATATAAACTTTTTGCGCTTGTATCGCCCCCCTTGTGGCCAATTTTCATAAAATTTACTTTTATAGGGTCATGCCAAAGAAGATTCCGAAGTTTTGCAAAAGCTTTCATTTTGGTCAAGATCTGGCAAAGTTTGTGTTTTTGTAGCTAGCTATTCAAAATTGTTTCTGCGTAATTTTTGCAATTTTTATCCAATGAAAATTCTTTTGATACGTTTGTGTCAGGTCACTCTGGAGATGCTACGTACAGAGTTTCGTGCAGATCGGAGGATCACGGTCTAGGAGGAGTTCAAAAAATGTACTTAAAAAAGGAGAAGAATAATAAGAAACCTTAAGAAACCTTAGGAAACCAATAGGCTTCCATGGCTCTGTTGGATCTGCTCCGCTGGTTTGTACGTAAGATAAATAATGTAATATATAAATGATCTAATATATAAATATAACATTATATAAAGCAGAGGCATTTCACTGACTATTTACAGGCAACTAAATGCGTGACATTCAATTCAATTTCAATTCAATTTTATTTCTATAGCGATAAATCAGTTATCTCATTGCGCTTTTCATAAAAGAGCAGGTCTAAACCGTACTCTGTGATGTTATTTACAGAAACCCAACAATTCCCACATGAAGCCAACTAAGCTGGGCCACATTTAGAGTTGATTGTCATTCATAAAGGAAACCAGCAAAGGAAGTGCGTTTACATGGTTTCATAAATCAAAATAGTTCTGTGCGTAGGCACGTCCTATGTTTTGTCTGTACGCTACTTTTGCAGCAAATCTGCCACAGAGTTTTATAAATGAGGCCCCTGAACACAGATTTATATTTCTGAAGCACATTGACAGACAAGCATAATGTCTCATATCTTCATGGGACTGAATTCTTCAGTGTATTGTTGGGGCACACATCTCTAAACCTTATCACCTCCCTGGCTTCTAGTGCTCTTTCCTTGAGGCCACAGTGTTCCCCCCTGTCACAAAAGTAACCTGGAATTAGTCTCCTCACTCGCTGTTGAGCAATGGCCAACGTGAAGCTCATGCTCCAACTTCGTGAAACATTCCTTTTCAGTCACCACACCTCCACAAGTGTTGAGAAGCTGTCTAGCTTCAACGCTGGTTGCCCCAGGGAACATCTGGCACAATCTGAATTCTTCCCAAATGCAAATGTGTTGGAAGAGGAGGCTTTCACAATCATCGGGAGACAAAAAAGGGCTGATTACAGGTGGACAGTGGAGACACGTTCTATGGTTGAGCATGCATGAACTTGTGTGGAGGCATGGGCATTACAAAATAAAACCTACGGCCTTTTTTGTGAATGCACCCGCACAATTAGAACAGAAGAATTGAAAACATTGTTTCTGTATGTGAGAGGTTAAATTGTATAAGTAATGTGTAAATTGGATTGTATTGCTTGCTTTGTTTTTGTGGTGCCTAGTTTAAGGGTAAAAGTACTGATCTGTGATCTACTAAATACTCTTAATCGGTTAGCCTGAGATCCATTGCTCTGGTCTCCACCCGAGTCCCTGGGGAAGTCGCGGTCTTTTCCTCATTACACTAAAGTTCTCCGTGAGGAAACATAACCGTGTCGCTCTCGTGATTATTTCTCCCCTTTTCAGGTACTTTAGTGATATAAAACAGAGTTACTTTTGATGTAATAACTTGCTAACATGTCAAGGGTGTTTTAAGGTGTGTTTTAGTAACGTTTTGAGTAAGTTAGAGTTAAGTTTGCAAAGTGTATGATGTGTGTGTGAGCCGAGCCTCCGCTCCGTTGCAGCAAGGAGTAGCGTGGTACTGAGAGTAGCTGCCATTTTATGTTAATTGTGAATGAACGTGTACGCTGCTAATATTTTGCGGTGTTATTTGAACGTGTTTCAAGCACTTTGCTAACGTTGTTGATACAGGTAGTTAAAGTTTACTGAGCTAAACCTACGATGTGCTTGACAGTTATATTGAAAATTCGTATGTTTTAGTGAATTACACAGTAGGCTGTTGTGACTTGAATAAGCCTTGTATCCTACAAAACTACCTTTTTTCCTGTATGTTTGTTGTGTAACATATGGTACTTTTGTAAAATGATTACGCTAAAGTTCTCCATGACGAAACATAACCGTATCACTCTCGTGATTATTTCTCCCCTTTTCAGGGGCGTAACATGTACACAGAGTTTACTAATAAAGGGTTTGAATAACTCCCTTAGTCGTTTCCGCTTGCTGCCATCTTTGCCAGTCAAAAAGAATCGATCGCCGAATGCAAATGAACGGACTCCATAAGAGGAAATATCATTCTTACACAATGCTTTTTTCCCAATCCCATTTGTCAATATTGTTTTTCACTAGTTATTAGAGATGAGCCGGATACTCGGCTGAAACGAGTATCCGGTACGGATAGAGCACTTTTGCCGAGTACAATTATTATACGAGAAATGTAAGATAATATCTGTGCTCGGATTGAGTAAAAGTCCTCATTTGGTGGCGGACTGTTTCTGCGTTCTGTGATAGGCTAGTCCCAGCGCTAGTCACAGCGCCCCTCCCCTACACTATTCTGTGATAGGCTAGTTACAGCGTCCCTCCCCTACGCTATTCTGTGATAGGCTAGTCCCAGCGCCCCTCCCCTACACTATTCTGTGATAGGCTAGTCCCAGCGTCCCTCCCCTACACACACACAGATTCTTTGTGTCGCTAGGCTCGTTCGAGATGAGCTGCGCCTCGCCTGTAAAGTGGACGAGAGCAGGCGGCAGCAGCGGGGGGCGGTGACAGAAAGCTGCGGTAAAGTCGGACAGTTTCCAGCCGATTCCAGCCGCCTTCAGGCTGGACAGGAAGTGACAAAAACACTGTGGTGCGATTCCGATTTAATAAAATATAATCAGACCCACATATCAGCTTGTACACAGTCTCCAGTTGTTTTAATTATGACAGAGTAGCTGGCAAAGTGCTCTACATGCGATCTGTTGCTGATTTTAATAAACAACACACTGTAGATGATCCGTGATCTGATCAGATTAGTCTGTCTGACTTCTAAACGTAACTATCAGTCACACAACATGTGTTCTGGACAGAATAAGTCTTTAAATCAGACAAATAGTAATTCAAATCCCTTCGATTCAAAAACGATAAAAAAGTTTATATAAAACGTCATCATGTTGTAAACCAATCAGCTGTTAAATCAGCTGAGAAGCCGGCGTTTCCCAGCATGCTCTGGGTCCGCCTGGCTCTTGCAGTCGGGGAAAAGCAACTGCGCCGCCTGCGTCTCAGAACTGCGGCCGCCTTGCTCTTGTGAGATTTCCGTTGCCCACGTGTGCATGACGTCAGAGCAAGTCGGGATCAAGTCGGACACAAATCAAACCGACATGCAACGGGCGCCGATCGCCGGTGATCGATTCTGCGCAGACCTGGCTCATCTCCAACGAGCCTAGTGTGTGCCGCTCTGCTCACTCTCACTCGCACACATAATAAGGAGACGTGAACAGCTCTCTCTCTCCCTCAGTCACCTAGGGTCGCGGGTCTTTCCGTTGACATTTAGGGTTTCTTCAGCTTAAGGTTTGTTTTTAACTTCGGTTCGAACTAGCACTTACTTAGTAACCAGTAGATTTCTGGTAAACGTGTTGTTGTTTTTTCAGACATGCTGCTTGCGTTGCGTCTCTGCCTGTCGGAGTTTTATTTATTTTATTTTTTTAAACCGCCTGCTGGCTCTAACCAGTTTTTTGAGTGTCTGAAACTTTCTTGCTGTATTTTATAAAAAGAATAAACAAAAGGGAGTTGTGGTATAAATAAATAATATTACAAATTCAGACACACACATTCCAACCCCCCCCTCTCATGATCAGTGATACAGAATTATGAGCGATACAGAGATTACTTCAGCTGACACTGCACCACCAGTCAGAGTTTGCTTAACCTTGAGAGTCAAATCAGTGACGATGAAAACAGTGGCAGTACCTTCCTCTCTCTCTCTCTCTCTCTCTCTCTGTATCTCTTACTCAATCACAGACACACACACACTCACACATACCTTGTGTGGAAATAAAAAAAAGAAAAAAAGAACCCCGAAAAAAAAAAAAAAATGATCACACTGATCATAAAACAATTAAGTTAAAAAAAGAAAGCTATATTGAGTATGAAAACTCTTGTTCATTACATTTACTTCATAATTGCAACCACATGTGTTGTATTCATTGTTGCAAAACTTGTTCTGTATATGGTTTGTTTGTAACCATGACAACACCATTGATCTGAAGCTCGATGCTGTCATGTAAATAGTTTTCTAATCGGCAATAAATATAGCAACTTATGATCAACCCATATCGATTGCATGCTTAAAATAGCATACCGGTTAAAGGCCCGCCCATTTCAAGACAACCAGACCCACTTCCAGGTTAAATCCTGTCCACTTCCGGGTCAAATCCCGCCCACTTCTGGGTTAGGCCCCGCCCAGTCCGAGTACAGATACAGATACAGATAATTCATTTGGTTAACAGCAGATACAGATACAGATAATGCTGTACTCGCTCATCCCTACTAATTATAGAACAACAAATTATGCGTGCATTTACAAAATATGGAACTAAGTTTTAGGAGCTTTCCATATTTACTCTCCTCCCTGGACTATTTTTGACTTGCTAGATGGACGGCGACCGGAAAAACCAACACCTGCAGTGAGTTGTTAAAACCTTTCTTTTTAGTAAACTCTGTGTAGATAAACAATGTTCTCAATGCTGAGTTCATGTGTTCAGCCTCTGGTGGTACTTGGAGCAAAGTTTCATGTGGTGTCGAGCCTTCTTAGTGTTTTAAAAATAATTATTTTGATGCGATCATAGAAGTGTCCCCTAGCTCTCCCAATCAAAAGGCCATTTGACCCAAAATGATAATATGGTAAATCTTAAAAGTGGCACTTCCGTCCAAATTTTGCTTTTAAACGACAGTCTGACACGGGTACATTCACGAAAAATTTTGCATTTCGGCGAGAGTTAAGCCTTTAAGGAAGTGATATGCACATATACCGATATGCATAGACACATAAATGCAACTGTAAGATTTGTTCAAGGGTTGCCCAGAGATTTCCAATTTTAAATGATTATTAATTTCATCTAAAGAAAATCATTCATACCACAAGCAATAACACTTTTTAACACGCCATCTCTGGGTGCTAGAGGAGACTTTTGGACACCACACTAATGCAACCCTCACATTTGGTTTATTTACGTTTACATTTTAGCACATTTTAGCATATTATTTAAGCAGTTGCACATTTTTGTTCCCCCATCCTGTGCATATTCAAATATTTGTTCTTTTTACTTATTCGTATTATTATTTCATGTATATTGTATGTTTGTATATTTTTCCTAGTATTTCATTTATATTTATATTTTGTGCTTTGTGACTGATTTTGCTGCTGTAACACAGGAATTTCCCATTTCTCTTGGGATCAATAAACATCTATCTATCTATCTATCTATCTATCTATCTATCTATCTATCTATCTATTGTCATGTAAATATATTGTGAGTCACGTTTCATTTTATGTCATTTCTCCATTTTCTTTTCCTTGTGAAGCTCTTTTAAAACCTGTGGGACAGATTAAATGCACATGTTGCACAAAACGTTGATCACTGTCATAGTTAATAATGCAAATGTCAACACTGACTACGACCTGAGGTAAGTACTGAACCGTGAGCCGCCGGTGTTAAAGACCGTAGACCCCCAACATCACACTGCTTCATGCCATGCGTTGGCACTATGTGCTGCCGCTAAACCTAGATTGCTAATGCAGATCAGCTGCACCACTCTGCACATCCATCATCTGTGTGAAACCGGTGATGTCTGAGAGTCTGTCCTTGGCCATTTTATGCAAACATTTGTCCCGATGTCCCTGGCACCCGGTTTGAGATGGAACAGGCTGGAAAAACTGAATCCAGTTCTCATTTATTTTACTGCATTTATACGGGAATATGAACAGGATGAGATAGTTACACAGACAGATTAGCCAGATGTATTGAATTCTGATGAATGCGAGGCATTCTGTGTTTAAATCTTCATCACAACATTATTAAAGAATTGTTTTACATTTTAAATTAAGCCGATTTTGCCTTAAACGTTTAAGTTTTATTAGCCATGCACGCTAGTGGCGTAGTTCCAGGGATGGAGATGCCAGTCTTTCCAGACTGAAATACCTCAACTATTGGATGGATTGCAGTGAAATCTGATACAAATATTCATGGTTCTTTTGGATTTTGGTGTTACCCTGACTATTCCCCTAGGGCCACCAGGATCTTGATTTGTAGTTTCGAGTGAACTAGGAAAAAGAAAAAGAGAGACATGCACTTGAAATTTGGTGCAGACATTCATGTCCACCTCAGGATGAATCATAATAATAATTATCAGGTCTACATTTTTAATTTGTCCAATTCTTTGCACTATGACTTATAATTGTTCCATTTCCATCAGCCTCAGCTGTGCTTGGTGTTTATCAATTAATGTTAGCAGGCTAACACACTAAAAGAGAATGGTAAAAAGGGTAAAAAAAATACAGTATACTGTACTTGAATACAAGCAATGTCGTTCGGAGCATGTTAGCATGCTGTTATTAGCATTTAGCTCAAAGTAGCTCTGCGCCTAGTCTCGCTTTGCCGGACCTTCCTCCACCGCATTGCGGAGGAGTGTCTGGCTAGGCCACACCGCACACAGAAGTGAAACGTCGTAGATATACTGTAGACTGCACTGCGCCTCATGGCCGTAGACTCTTAGTATTGTTGTACCTATGATTTAATGTCATAAAGATGTTGTCATTTAGTGTCTTTCCTTATTCTCTTTTTGTTAATGCATCATCAACTTTATATAATAGTTAGTGACCTTGTTGCAAATGGGATTTCAAATGTATTAGATTGAAATAGATAGATGGATAGATATATAGATAGCTAGACAACAGTAATAGGAAGAATTATCAATAAACAATCTGTAAGACTATTAACTGAATAATTGACATGTTGACATATGTCTCACTTATATATATATATATATATATATATATATAGATTAACCGCTGATTGGATTTACAGTCAAATGCTTCTCGGCTCCTCCTCAGATATGGTTGAATGAAGGGAAGAGCAGAGAGAGAGAGAGAGAGAGAGAGAGAGATAACAGCTCTTAACAACCTCCGAAGCTGGATAAGACAAATGGTGCAACTGGTCAAGTCAAGTTTATTTCTAAATCAATTTCCAGAAAAAAACCCACATCTGTGACAAGGAGCTTCACAGACAATAAACAAAGCTGCAGACAAGGACACAGTGTCACAGACGAGACGCAGAGAGTGAGTGATGCTGGTTCAGTGGGTTGTCTTTAGTTGTACCATGTGCCCCTTATGGGCACTAGGGTGCAGATTGACTAATTGTGTGTGTATGTGAATAAGTGAATACGTGAATGATGATGTGAGTGAATATTGCTTTGTGGTTCAACGAGGGGCTCTTGCATCAAAAAACACGCAATAATAAAGGAGGGACAAACAAGAGCAAGAGCACCACTAAGTCAAACAGATGGGGCCAGAGCTTGTGTTTGGGGGAGGAGAAGCTTTGTGTGTGTGTGTGTGTGTGTGTGACAGGATGAAATCACACTGCAGCCCGTAAGTAATTGACAGACTGCAGGCAAGTAGATAAAGGGGAAGGAAGGGCTTGGGCTGATGCTGTTGAGGGAGGAGGCATTGTAGTGGAGGGCAGTCAGACGAAGTCCTCAAGTGCTTCTTGGCACGCCTCAGTGGAAAGAGCCCCCGAATGAAAGTGTGCCATCGCATTGACATTTTGTCATCGAGAAGGTGGAGGACATTGTCCATAATAGCAGACCGCAAATATCATTTTCTCCACCACTACCCTGAGTGAGTCTGGTTCATCCCCCACGGCAGCACTGGCTTTTCTCAATTCTCACCAACACGCTCAGAAATGTGTGTCCCCTGAAATGATACTACAAGCACCCTCAATCCTGTCAAAAAAGCTTATGGACTCAAGTCTGACAGGCTGTGGGATTAGCGCCGAACCAATTGGTTTAATAACAATCGATCAATGGAAAGCTAATCGACTTAAAAAGAAAATGAATTGATTAATCCTCTGAGTAATTTCGCCATCAATACCATCTTAAAGAGGCTACAGCCACAACAGCAACTCTGTGAGTACAGCGGTGCTAAGCGCTCAATGCTAATGGTAGGTATAAGGTCATAAACCAAAGTATTAGACAATTAGAAACGTTGACCTTGGACCATTTTTAGCCATTTTGCTAGCATTAAATGCTAAATATTTGTGGGTTGTCAGGTGGGATTTGCTTTTTCTTCTGTGTATATTTTTGACATTCTAGAGTTCTAATGATGGACTAAACAAACTGATAATGATGAAATAAACATTATGTGGAGCCGTACAGAGGATACACAGTCAACTTTTATTATAATCAGTGGGGGCTTTAATTATTCAAACATTTCAAAACTGCTCTGGAGTCAGAAATAATCTCATGGACTGGCGAAATAAACCTCAGCGGGTGGAACCAAAGAGTGAATCAAGTTGGTGAACTGCAAAGAACAAGAAAATGGAACACACAGAAATAATGTTAATTATATTTAGTCATCATGTTTCATAATTGTTTTTTAATTCAATAATTTTATTTCAGCAGGGTTAGCTCACTAGCTTACCTCATTATGGCTTAGCTTGTGTCATTGTAGTTTGTCAATAGAAGTCTCTTAGAATTTACTTAACGGTACTTTTCAGATCCTAGGCATTAGAGGGAGTAATACAATATTCATGCAACACTGTGTATTTGGCTCTGCCAATTTAACACAACCAAATGTATTATTTCTGTCTGAGGAACAAACTGGCCTCTGTGAAGTCTATTTTCAACTCAACAAGTCTGATCAATCATTTCATGCATTGCATGACAGTAATCTATTTTTTTTTTATCAAAGTGGCTCTCCAAGTGCTCTGAGGATTGGGCTTCCTCCACGTGGTGCCTGGAATTAGGGGCTGCTTGTCCCATCAGAAAATCTACCACCAAAGGTGGAAATTAATGTGTTCTATCTGCTTCCAGCTTGCAAATATATTCTTATGCCCCCAGGACAGTGTTGTCTGCTTCGGTAAGCAGCTTCTGTCTTCCATGGTCAGAAGCACGAAGAGTGTTTCCATCTATCAGCAGTGATGCCAAGAAACAGCTCCGATGACATGGTACTGGGATTATTTGAGGTGAAGAAACTACTGCACCCAATAACAATCTCTCATAATAAAGCAACTCACATAATATAATTTAAATCTGAGCAATGAATAATTTATTATAAGGCACAACTTCAGACAAATGTAATGAGCTGGTCTCTCATTCATTATCAGGGAAGCGCCTAATGGTTGTGCTTTTTGCTATTTTTTTTTTTTAAGGTTTTAAGGCTATGGTTAGTAATGGTTTTCATTAGGGATTAATCAGTTAATTAATTGATTAAGAATTTAGAAAATGAATCATCTCATAGTTTCTGCTTCACAAATGTGGTCATTATCCATGGAAGCGTCTGCAATTTATGCTTTTGGAATATCAATCATATATTTTATAAGCTATTTGGAGACAATTGCTCATGTTCATGCATTCACAATGAGCACATTTCTGGTATAAAAAAAAAAAAGTAGGCTGCCTATAATACATTCCACTTCACTATAATCTCTCCAGGACTAACCAGTGATGTGTTCATGTGAAAATGCCTGCAGCAGTTGTTTCTGTCAGGGAGCGTCTTTGCCACCAAGTGTCACTGTTGTAACACCGTGCTGTTGTCTCTGCGTGCTCCCCCTGTGTTATTGTGAGGAGAGGTGGAGGGGGGGGGGTGGAGACAGACAGGCAGACAGGCAGAAAGAGAGAGAAAGTGAAACAGAGAGCGGTAGAGGCAGATACTGGGCAGATCATCAGCCTGTCTCTAACTGAAGTTGTCTTCCTCCTCTCCCTGCCTCTCTCTCCCGTGGTTTTGCATGCCCCAGAAACAAGGTAGTTCCATCTAATTGCTCTAATGGTGTCCCATCCTCATTAGACTCTTGACCTTGGCTGTGCGTGATAAGAGTAGGTCAGCGTGGATTAGAAATGGCCCCCGAAGCCCTCCTCCTCTCGGCAGTTACAAGTCAATACCTCTGACTCAAATCACTCCCCTCAAGTCTTTCCCCATCTGAAACTGGGCAGCATTGGATGCATTGTTCTGTCTGTCCCCACTGGACGTGTTGAGTCCTGACTTGTATGCCAGGAATACCTCACAGCAGAGAGAGCGCACGTACCTGTCAAGGGCGTGTTTGGGACTAAAAATAAGACCGAAGAATATACTTTAATTTGATAATCTACGCTATTGATATTGGTATTATTATTAGAATTACAGTGAAGAACTACTATCTTACTACTAACTACTAAGTACTACACCTAAAATCAAAAGGAATGAGCTTTTGCAGATAAATTGGTAGGTATGTCAGCTTTTAAGATCAGTAACAAGAAATCTCAGCACAGACATGCTAAACAAGATTTCATACCAGTGTCATACGAGTATGTGTATCAGAAAGCACTGACAAGTGGATTTTCCACTTAGTGTGTATCACAATTTACAATGGAAAATAGATTTAAGAGATTTGTATTGAGATAGTTTGTCAACTTTGTATGTTTATCTAAAAAAAAAAACACACAATGGAGCACATGGTTAAACTCCCAAATCTAAATATCAGTATCAGGCTAAGAAATTGGTTAGGCTATAATATAATGTCAAAAGAGATTAGACCAATGAAAAAAATGACATTATTCAACTTGTTGGAACTGTCACTTTGTACTAGAGTTAGAACTGCTAACAACTATTTTATCAATCTGTGCAATATTTTCTAAATTAATCTGAACGATTGTTGTGTTAAATGTCTGAAAGGTGAAAAATGGCCTAAAGGTGTCATGTTTTTTTTGTTTACAAAAAAAAAAAAATGTTGATCATTTACATGTATAAAGACCAGTGCCAGATGCAGTCCCACAGTATTTATAGGCTAAGGTCATTTGAGGATGTACTGACCTGCAGGATCAGCTTCTGGAAGCAATGCAAGATGGTTTGATGCCAGTAATTCAGCCCCAGAAATGGTAAAAAACAAAGAAATGTGGGTTTCTTGTAATAGGATAGGTCATAATAAAGGGATGGAAGGAAAAGGTGGCCCAAATCTCGCTGTAATGATCCCTCGCAGTGGGGTATAATAGTCACACCTTTTTCAAACCGTACTGCATCTCAGCTCTGATAGATTTGTGTGTGTGTGTGTGTGTGTGTGTGTGTGTGTGTGTGAGGGGGTGGAGGACCGCACAGCAGAATCTGTGGCAAACAGACAGAGATAGACAGAAGATGTTGAGCTGTACCCCCTAAAGACAAAACACAACAACTACATGAAAAAATACTCTAGTGGAGTATCTCTACAGGCAAAACTGCAATAATTTAGTTCCATAAGACTGTTATTAGTCTCCCATTCACCTATGCAATTAAACTTAGTCCGGCTAAGCTCTCTGGGAGAAAACCACTCCATCGCTCTGCCTCATCTTCCGTGTACCTAGAGGATGTGCGTGTGCGCACATGTGTGTACTACAGTGTCTGCATTTATGTGGCTAAGTGTGTATGAGAGAGAAACAAAGGCAGTGGCACAAAGACAAAAGAGAGACAGCGAACCACAGAGAACGAGCTGGATTGCATCAAAAGACACCAAACGGCACTTTCATCCTCCAAATTCAGTCCCTTAGAAACAGAGTGCATGACAATCCTAGCAGCACTTCCTGTTTGCAGCAGACCTCTGCTGCTGAGTGCTTTGGGGCTCGTGGTAAACAAGTCTTAATACGCTACCTCGTCGAGAAACTCCGGCTTAATGAAGGATTTACTTCCTATGACCAGTGCTGGCAAGGGACCTGATGAATAAGAATACTTGTGGCCTTTGGCTGTCATTATGTCATGGCTGAAAATTTTCTCCTAGCAGATGTGTTTTCCAACTCCAATTAATTAATGCATTCATTCTTGCGTCCAAGCCAATACATGGACGCAATAAGGGATGTACTGTAATATGCTGTAGAATCATTAAAAAAGAGGTTGAGCAATTTGAGAGATGCTGAACTGTGACCTAGTCATCTGCGTACTACTACTACTGCCTCATGTTGTTCCCAGAAAAAAAGCAGTACTACTGACAGTGGTGGAAGAAGTATTCAGATGCTTTACTTCAGTAAAAGTACACTGTCAATATAGTTAAAAAGTCCTGCGTTGAAAAACGTTACTTAAGTAAAAGTATCTAATAAGCACCAGGAAAATGTACTGACAATATTCAAAGTAAAAGTACTCAATGTAGAAAAATCCTCCCATTTTAGAAAGTGTAAAGGATCCAAACAGATCCGATTTTATAAACTTTATGTATTTTGTGTGCAAAAAAAGAGTAAAAAGTACAATAATTCTCTCTGAAATGTAGCGGAGTAGAAGTAGAAAGTGGCATGAAAGGAACCTCAACATTTGTGCTCAAGTGCGGTACTTTAACAAAAGTAATTAGATTACATTCCACCAATGACTACTGAGTACTGCTAAATTCTGCTACTACAATCAAGTTCATGTATCCATCTTTCTTTCCTCCATGTTCATCCATTCATTCGCTTCTCAATGTAAAATGCATGCAGACATTCTGTTGGAAGATCTTCATGTGAATATGTCCACAGCAGAATGGGAAAGGTCTTCTTCCATTTGATAATATCATAATAGCACAATTTATTTGACATATTAATGATCTAAAGACATTTTAAGTATGCTTAATCGCCCGCCAGTCCTTAAATTGTGTTGTTTCACTTGCTCTATATGTTAGATTTAATTTGCATCAGTGCTTTTATCTTCTTCGTCTTCCTTCTTTTTCAAGAGACATCTGGAATAAAAGCAAAATGCTTCAACAAACAAGAGAAACGCGGCCTCGTCTCATTATATCAAATCAACAGGGAGCAAAACTGTCTGGCTAAATTACATCGCAGCAGTAATGACAAAGGAAAGTCCCTAAACAAATATCGAAGAAGAAAAAGAAAAAAAATAATTATTGCTGCCATAACATTGCATCAAAGGAGAAGTGAATCCTTTCACACAATGCTTTATGGCAAAACATGAAGCAGGATGATGTCCTTGATGTCCTTGTTGTTCAGATAATACCCACGGTTGAGAAATCTCCCATCGCTTTCTATTTCAATCTCTGTCTCTGTCAGTAGCCGTGCAATTTTTGTCATTTTTATTAGCGTCATGCCTTTTCTCCTTCTCGATCCCCCCCCCCCCCCCAAAATTAGCTGTGAAGATGTTTCCTATCAAATAGGAAGGCAAAATCAAAACAATTATCAACACTCTTCGTCTTAAATCCTCACCTTTTCACATATTTTTTGGAGGCGACTGCGTGATTATTTAAAATCTTTTCAAGGCATTCAGTCCCACATCACTGGCATAGCATAAATAAATAAAATCCATCTTCATCTGCTTCAAAAGGTGAACCTTTTAATAGCTTGCAGGAGGGCGGAATATTAATAATGTGGGAAACAAGTAAACAAGCCTTCAAAACAATTGAGGAAAGAGCACACCCTTACTGGTTGATTACAGCATAAATGTGTGTGTGTGTGTGTGTGGGTGGGGGGGGCAGACGGTTGCTGTGTGTGCTTGCATGTGTGTGTAGAGGTGTGTGTGTGTGTGTACGGGTGTGTGTGCGCGTGTGCTTGTGTGACAGAGGGTTGCTGTGTGTGTTTGCATGTTTGTGCAAAGATGTGTGCGTATGCATGTGTGTGTGTGTGTGTTTGTGTGTGTTTGTGTGTGTGGCAGAGGGTTGCTGTGTGTGCTTGCATGTGTGTGTAGAGGTGTGTGTGTGCGCGTGTGTGTGCGCGTGTGCTTGTGTGGCAGAGGGTTGCTGTGTGTGTTTGCGTGTGTTTGCGCGTGTGTTCGCGCGCGTGTGTGGTGTGTGTGTGTGGTGCAGGGGAGATGGACAAACCCAGGGGTCCGTTTATCTAAGCTGACAGAAACAATTTACAGCACTGCCAAATGGTGAGCAGGAGCCCCTCACACACAGAGTAACGTGGAAGAAAAAATCCATCCATTGTTTCGGAGGGGTATATCTATGTCTATATATATATGCTTCCTTTAGGCAGTATTATTAGGAAACACTCCATAAACTTTCATTGTTATGCAGATGATACTCAGTTATATCTATCAATCAAGCCGGATGAAACTAATCAGTTAGCTAAACTTCAAACGTGCCTTCAGGATATTAAAACCTGGATGACCTGTAATTTTCTAATGTTAAACTCAGATAAAACTGAAGTTATTGCTCTCGGACCCCGGCACCTCCGTGACGCATTATCCAAAGATATAGTTACTCTGGATAGCATCACCCTGGCCTCCAGCACCACTGTGAAGAATCTTGGAGTCATCTTTGATCAGGACATGTCCTTTAATTGCCACTTAAAGCAAATTTCAAGGATCGCCTTTTTTCACCTACGTAATATTGCAAAAATCAGGAATATCCTGTCTAAAAATGATGCAGAAAAACTAGTCCATGCATTTGTTACTTCTAGGTTGGATTACTGCAATTATTTGTTATCAGGCTGCTCGGAAAAGTCCATAAGGACTCTACAGCTGATCCAGAATGCTGCGGCACGTGTTCTGACAGGAACCAGGAAAAGAGATCACGTTTCTCCTGTTTTAGCTTCTCTGCATTGGCTTCCTGTAAAATTTAGAATATAATTTAAAATCCTTCTTCTCACCTACAAAGCTCTTCATGGTCAGGCTCCATCTTATCTTAAAGAGCTCATAGCACCTTACAACCCTGCGAGAGCACTACGCTCCCAGAATGCAGGGTTACTGGTGGTTCCTAGAGTCTCTAAAAGTAGAACGGGAGCCAGAGCGTTCAGCTATCAGGCTCCTCTCCTGGTTCCAGTTTGGGTCCGGGAGGCAGACACCGTCTCCACATTTAAGAGTAGGCTTAAGACTTTCCTTTTTGATAAAGCTTATAGTTAGGGCATAGAATCGAATATTGTTAGGGAGTAGTAGTTAGTCACATAGTTTTCAGATTTATCTATCATATAATCAAGAATATAATAAAACTAAAGGGAGACTTGGCATACAGCCCGATCCGGTTGGGGAGAGTTCTAGCCCGACCGGGCTGGAGCTCTCTTTACCTTGTCTCTCTTGGTTTTGCTATAATAATAGTTTTAGACAGCTGGGGACTTATTTTGATACACTAGTTACGGTATAGAATCGAATATTGTTAGGGAGTAGTAGTTAGTCACATAGTTTTCAGATTTATCTATAATCAAGAATATAATAAAGCTAAAGGGAGACTTGGCATACAGCCCGATCCGGTTGGGGAGAGTTCTAGCCCGACCGGGCTGGAGCTCTCTTTACCTTGTCTCTCTTGGTTTTGCTGTAATAGTTTTAGACAGCTGGGGACTTATTTTGATACACTGAGCTCCTCTCTCCTCTATCTTTCCATCTTTTCATTTATGTGCATCCATGTCCTAGAAATGCTTGTTACTAACCCAGCTCTGGGGAGTCATTCCCCGGAGTCCTTATGTTCTTTTTTTCCCCAGCATGTTCCCTTGGATCAGAGAGGCTCCAAAATCAGGGTAGCAGCTGTCGCCTTGGTCCCGCTCCATGTTCTGTGATGCCATGTTCAACTGCTACACTGCAGTGCCCTGCTACGTCCTGCTACGTCCTGCTGTGCCTTGTAATGCCACACAGCGTCCTGCTATGCCATGAACTACTACAAAGAACTGCTACAAACTACTAATTTTTTCTATTTTTGTTATTGCCACTCTTCATTCTAACCCCAACCGGCCCGTCAGACACCGCCTACCAAGAGCCTGGGTCTGACCGAGGTTTCTGCCTAAAAGGAAGTTTTTCCTCGCCACTGTCGCACTGTTGCTTGCTCTGGAGGAGACTACTAGAACTGTTGGGTCCTTGTAAATTCTGGAGTGTGGTCTATCTGTATAGTGTCTTGAGATAACTCTTGTTATGAATTGATACTATAAATAAAATTGAATTGAATTGAATTGAATCTGTTAAAGTTAGACCACTGGCCATTGTGATTAGTTTTTGCTGTTTGGTGTTATTGTCTTTTTTTCTGTAAGGGCTGGCAATAGTTCATCCGCTTTAATAGATACATGTTTTCCTGTCTAATTTCAGTAGAATCACATCAGAATCAGAATCAGAATCAGCTTTATTTGCCATACAAGGAATTTTTCTTTGGAGCATTGTTGCTCACACTGTGCTTACACACAAAACAACCAAAACAAAAATACCACACCATATATCATACTCTAAACGACACATATAGAGGCTGGTTGAAAAGCGCTCATTATAAAATTAAATTTCATGGAGCATAGTGCAAGGATACTGGGATATATATGAGTGTGTGTATTTGATATTAGTAGAACAGTATGACTTATGGACAGTTCTGAAATTGAAATGAAATGATAGAAAAATGAGAATGATAGAAAATGAGAATGATAGAAAATGAGAATGCATGTTGTTCTCATGAGCCATTCCTACATATACTGTAGCTATGAAAAGTAATGCACTGTAATTTGTATGTATTCCATGTATTTATTTCTCCACGCTCCACATTGACTGCGGCTCTATGAGGCCGCGAGGAGATCCGCGTAGGGATGAGGTCGGGGTGGATGGATGGGTCCTCAAATATAATGCTTAGTGTCCCGGAAAACACAAGACTTGTGGAGTGTTTTAACGCAAACTACAAAATTTTCTTAACTAGCCAATTTGGTGCCGAATCTTAACTGTTGACCTTTTGTCGGCCACTGAAATGACTGTAACATCACGGTGCTCTGTACCCGGCTCGCTGTCACCTTTCCTCTGTAAATGGCACTGTAAAGAACGTTAAACGTAACTGTCATGTGACCAATCGTCACATGCTTGCCGTGATACAAACTCGTTAATGAGGATGCGTTGCATCACGATGATGATGTTTTTAAATGTGTTTAGCATTTGTAAGCATGACAGATGATTCTTGACCTTGAGAGTGTGCAACAGTGATGTAATATTTATGAGCTTCCAAACACAGAAACACATATTTGCATGATAAAACAACGAGATGTGGCTGAAAGCTCGTGTGTATGTGGACCTCTGGCATGAGATTATATTGTCACACACACACACACTGTTTTCACTGTGCTCAAATCCCAAGCCCACATGAAAGACAAGTAAAAGTGAAAAGGAGATCCTGACTAATTTGGATTTGTTAGGCTGACACTGGTAGTAAGTAACAAAAACATGAAAATGATACATCAGCCGATACTACTTGTTTTTCATGAGCATAACATAAGCAAACATTTTGGACATGGATCCCATAAATTTAAAAAGGATCGGAGCAGAACATTTTACTGGAGAAAAATAAACATTTCAGTTCTCTCCAGAGGACAAATGTTGTGTTTTTATAACTTTTTTTTGGCATTTCTCCACTAACAGTCCTTGTTACTGTTAGTGACTGAACTATACATTATGTTGATGCAAATGCATCTGCAATAATCTAATACTGGCCCTCATGTCAGCCTGGACACCACTTTGAATCAAGACAGGGTTTACAATCCTCATCATTTGTCACAACGTCAATTTGGTTATTTTATATCTGATTTTGACATACATGTGTTGTGCAAATTAGTTCTAAAATTGCTGTTTTCAACCATAGTCTGCTAGTTCCATGGTCTATTTTAAAAAACAACGTTATAAGAGGATGTTTCAGACTTCACGGAGAGTTGAATAATAGGTGCATTCAGCACTGGACTTTCAATATGAATATTTAAAACTAACGTATTAACGCCTTGGGCCAAAAACTGTTTGGTTATAATGGATGATTCATGTAGTAGATCTGGCATACAAACTGAATTTATTGTGGAACGAGAATCTATAATTGCAAAGAATGCTTTAACTTTCACCCAGGAGACCTGGGGTTTGTGTCCCGTTTGAAAATAAAACAAAATGGCAATTATTATTATTATTTTTACTTTACGGAGCAAAGAGCTACATCATGTTCAGCGCCGCATGCGTAACAGGAACTTAAGTAACATCTGATTTAAACCCAAACCGCAATGCTTTAAGTAGTTTTGGTGCCCAGGCCTAACCAAACTGCAACCGTTTCACAACGTTTTTATAACCCCGACCGTTACATTCTCTGGTTTAGATATGAGGACAGAAAATTCTCCTGTGGGTCGTGTTAGAGAAAGAAATGACCCATGTCATGGGTTTGGAGGACTTGCTGTCTACAGAGGTGGGTAGAGTAGCCAAAAATTGTACTTCAGAATAATACAACTCAAGTAAAAGTAAAAAGTAGTCATCCAAATAATTACTTGAGTAAGAGTAAAAAAGTGCTTGGTGAAAAAAACTACTTAAGTACTGAGTACCTATTGAGTAACGTCTGATTTCTTTTTTTTTAACAAAAGCATTCAATTAGACAGATAAAAATACAAAATAATCATCTTCAGGCATAGTTCATCCAACCAATAAAATAATTTAAAATGAATTACAAAATAGCTTAAATAAAGAGACTTATCACATCAAATTTTAATATATACATACATAGGAAATGTTAAAAACATATGTAACCTACAGGACAAACATTAGCCTATTCACAGCAACAACAAAATTATCGTTTCATGTTTTCTCAAGTTAGATGTTGAGTTTTTGAATGCCAAAATGTCCGTTTGTTTTGGTCGATACAGAAGACATGGCATGATGTAGCTGCTGTTTCGCACTTTTACTAAAGTGAACATGCTTTCAAAATGAGACCGGGGGGGTTCCTCCTCGTCTGTGTTGCCTTGCCGACGGTTGGTTCTGACATTTTTTATGTTGCTACGACTGTAAAGCTAACGAAGCTAACCCGTCCCACCGCTGAGATTGAGTACGGTCTCGTGACGAGACGTCAGGAAGTCTCTCTCTCTCTCTCGGTCTAAAACCATAAAATAAGGCGTAGAATACCAAAGAGGTCAAAAGAAAAGTAACGAGCTCATTGTAGCCTAATGTAGCGGAGTAAGACAGTTTCTTTTTCACAAATCTACTCAAGTAAAAGTAAAAAGTAGAGTGATTTAAAACTAGAAGTATACTTTTTTTCAAAAACTTACTCAAGTAAATGTAACTCGTTACTACCCACCTCTGGTTGTCTACATATTACTTATAGTATTATACTTATAGTACTTATATTATGGTTGCCTACTTTTGCTTTATTACTTTAATTACACATTCAATTTAATTTTAACGTCACTTACTTACACTGCAATATTGTTTTGTTTTTTTGTACTATGTCAACCGCACTTTACTTTACAATACCTAAAGTGATGCCACTTTACTTCAGTCTACCTTCAGCTCATTGTCTACTGTTTGCCTGTTTTTCTTGTGTGTTTACTTGTTTGTTTGTTTTTTGCTCTTATTGTTGAGAATGCTACTGTAACTAAGGAATTTCCCCGCTCTGGGATGAATAAAGTATTATCTAATCTAATCTAATCTAATCTACATGTCATGGACACCACTTTTTTTGTATTCCGTGAGGCACCAGCGGTTCAACTCGATATCTGAACGAAGCGACAACACCGAAACTAGAGAGAACAACTCTTGGCGGTTAAAGGAAGAAACCTTTCTCATGTTTTCACTTGTCTCTTGAAATAGTTTTACTCCGTGTGTTAACAAAACGCCGTTTTCCAGAGTGTGAGCGGGGGTCACTGCAGCTTCTGCCTCCACCGCGCAATGAAATGGAGAGAGAAAACAAAATACTGTCAGAGGAGGGTGAAAGGGTCTTTAAATGGCCTTGTTTTTCACTCCCAGTCTCCAAAGCCTCAAATTAGAGTGCACGATTACTCTTCGCCCATAAAAAAAAAAGAAAAAAAAGAAGAAAAGAAACACAGTCTGTCTCACAGAGCCGGTCCACTTTCGGTTGCATAACAACTTGCCTGAGGG
Organism: Etheostoma spectabile; assembly: GCF_008692095.1. Taxonomy (NCBI): domain Eukaryota; kingdom Metazoa; phylum Chordata; class Actinopteri; order Perciformes; family Percidae; genus Etheostoma; species Etheostoma spectabile. The sequence goes on along the minus strand of NC_045735.1, from coordinate 19,282,104 downwards.
AAAACCTGGCTGTGGGAGGTAAAGCTTGGCATTTTAAGACATCCGTAAAGAAATCTGTACATTTGCACGCAGATGCTTTGATGTTAATGTGATTATTAGAATGGGGAGGTAAACTCGCTGTGCATCACGTGACCATGTCAATCTAATTATGTTGCTTCAATTAGGGCCATATTGAGAGCATTAACGACAGCATTAAGACATCCAGTTCTGCGCTTTATGGAACAGTGTGTACAGATGTCGAAGCCCTATTCTGAGTCACACCGATCACGTCTTTCTCCACAAGTTGTGACACTTGCCCAACATCCACCGGGCTGTCCGTAGATGTTTGCAGCCCCTATCTGCCTCGAGCCTCGGCACTGAATCACTTCAGGGAAACTTGCAGGGAGGGGGAAACACTATAATTACATTGCCAAGGGGAAATGATTGACATGGCTTGTGTGCTATGGGCAGCAATTATATGACAAATCTATTGAATTGCAGTGTGGACGATTAAATGCATTGCAGTAGAATGTCAATCAAACAGCTTGCTGAAATTCTTCTCATAAGCAACGTAAGGCACACATGATTGTGTCCCAAAAACAATGTAAGACAAAAGCCACTTGATGAGTTTCAGTAAATCACTAAACCTCCTGCACAGAAATGGAAAGACATCTGCAGGAGTCAGTGCATCTCTTCCATTTCTATTGCAGTAATGGACTAGAAGAGCAATCGCAGCCTTTTAAACCTTTTTTTTTTCTCTCTTGGGAAGCAGTCTCACCATGAATACATTTTGCCATTCAGATCATGAATATGAAGGGAATATATAGGGCTAATATGGAACAGCTTTATAATAAAAAAAAACAGGCAGAATACTGTTGCTGCAGAGGCTTTAGGAACCACACAAAACATTCAAATTTTCTTTAACGATTTCTTATTTCACCCACCCACATTTAATCAGTAACGTTAATTTTATGACCCGGCCTGCCCGATGAAGCACATGCCCATGCCATGGGTGTAACTGCAATCCCACATCACTACTGTCCCTAATACGAAGCTGTGGTAGCTAAGCTTATTATAAAGACTGGAATCAGTGAGAACAACGCATTCTCATGAACGGGTTCGTATGATATCGTACGAAATTACTGCAACAGCAGGCCGGTGACTGTGAGCACTGTCAAAAATTGCAGTTGAGGTCAGTCGACAAAAGCAGACTGTTCTTTAGGCACCAAAATGACTAGTTCAGATTGTGCTTTTCCCCTTAAGTTCTTCACTTCCGCACCTGAAAGCCCTGCGTTTCAGGAGCCAAACATCCACCCTGACCTTCTCCATGAGAGGATCTTCAAACACTTACACAGCGCCATTCAATGTGGTGTTGCATACTGTGATAAATACGTGGAATACATACAAATTACAGTGCATTACTTTTTTGTGGCTACAGTATATGTACAGATGATGAAACGCAAGTTGATTTCCAGAAATAATTTTTTTTTTTTAGATTACAAATAGCATATGTTAGCCATGATTTTAACACAAGATAAAACTATTGGCTCAATTTAGGATAAAACCAAGCAAATAAATAAAAAGGGAACAGCTCTGTTGATTTTCTTTGACCACTCTGACCCCTGAGGTCATCGCGACAGATTTACGCCATATTAGCGACAGAATCAGTTGTAGCAGGTCAGTGTGCAGCGCGATTGAATGTGGAGGACGATCTCCGAGTAGCGGTCTCCAACCAAGATAAACCAAGATTGGACTTGCTGTGCTCCGAACATACTGCACGTCCATCTCATTAGATGAGGTTAAGTTCAAATTAAAGTAATGAGTAAATTACTGTAGAAGAATGTTATGGCTGTTGTGTTATTTTGTGTTGTCAATATGCTCGTGTTTGGAGACGCCTTTAGTGCGTGCGTGGTTGCGCGCAATGTTTATCTACGTTTTTAGTGGGGGGGGGTCGCAAGTCACTTGCACCGCTACTTTGGGGGTCGTGGGCTGAAAGTTTTGGGAAGCCCTGTACTAGCAGATCAAAAATTATTGTTTGGTTTAATTTTTACATAAACAGTAATGTACAAACACAGTTTGTGGTTTTACCGAGGGTTATTATTGTCGTTATTCTTGGCCAGGCACAATCATCATTGTCATCATCTCATATTCCCATTAACAGTTACTCAGTTACTCAGCACTGATAGTGATCCCAGTGCTAATTTCACTCACTCTGTCTCCTAGAAGTTTTAATGCAAGAGCAGCTGTGTGTAAACTGAGATTATGCACACCAAATCCCAGACAATACTGAATCATGTATTCTGGAATCAATATTGCAGCGATACATTGCTCTTCTTCATGTTTATTGGAAAGATATGCACTGTGTATCTTTAAACAGCGTCTGACCTCAAACGGATGTGCTGCAGTCGAACCGTTTACTGCGAATGGATGGAGAGAAAATCAATAATCATGCTAATGTCACAATGTGACCTCATCTGCATTGTGGCCACAGGTGCTGAGCTTTAACACTCGCAGTCCCTGTCGTACGCTGAGCGATGGGAGATGAAACATGCAAATGAGCCAGTCTTTCCCCTAAGCAAGGTCCTGTGCCCTTCCGCCCACAGAGCCTCTCACGCTCATATTTTGATTTGATCAGGAAATGGTTTATCATAAAGAGGTTCTTCATGTGTTTTTTTTTTAAAGAAATGTGAATGACTGTGACATTAAAATGGAGCAGATGGCAAAAAAAACAAAAACAAAACAGTGACCTGAATTCCAGAAAGGATGAAATGTACAATCACTGTTACTTCTTCCATTTAATTATAGCCCACAATACAAAAGCTGGAGTGAGAAAATCCACAGCCACTGTGGTTTTTTGCTTTACTGTTACACAAGTGCCTTCACTGAGCCTTTAGGTCCCACGCGCCGTGGCGAGATTATCTTTTTTCGGTAATCGTGTAGGATGCATGTGGCCTGACAGGGTATGTATTGGAAGACAAGTATCTAATAAAAGAGTTTCCCTTGCTCTTCATTTCCATTTTTATAACAAGTTGTCAGTTTTGCCCCCGTGTAATAAGGGTATTTACTCCGCACAAAAGAAAAGGAAGATTAGAGCATCACAGGACAGGATTGTAAAAAAAAAAAACTGAGACCACAAAGACAGCCAATCTCTTCTAGAAAATCCTTCAACATCTTTCATGTGCCGTTTCCCTGTTTATTCTCCGCAGTGTTTCATCCCTCTGCCTGGCTTTGTTTCTCTTGGTCTCGCTCAGCTCTTTTCATTAGGAAACGCCTGTGATTAATAAATACATAAAAATAATTTACCGTCCAGTGAGAGTAAACCGTTACACTGAACACTGGTTTTTGCAAATACATTTTTCTTTTTTCCAGTATTGACACTATCTGACCAACACAGATTACTGCACCTGCTACAAAACTGGCCGGTGAAATGCGAAGTCACTTGGGTGCAAAGGAATATCAAGGACACCGAAAAACAAAACGTTGCAGAAGCGGTGATAGCAAAAATGAAAAATTGCCTACAAAAACAGAAGAAAAACAAAGAAATACCCCAGAGAAATGGATGAAGAGAAAACAACTCCACTGCCTGACTGCATGACCCATCCACAGCTAAGACAATATCAAGGCAATTTCAGTTCGAATTTAAACTGCCCACTTGTCCCCTTTTTCATGAAGCAGAAAAAAATCTTAAAGCACGGGCCCTGAGAAAAGGTCACAGATAAGACCCGGCACTCAAATGATACACAACAACCTCTGCTTCAAGCCCTTTTTTTTCTGTAAATTGATCTGGGAGAAAAATCCACTCCACTCTGATAAACAAAGTAACTGTGGAACAACAAGACATACAAATTAACAACATGTGGCTTTGTCGTTCTGTCATAAGGATTCATCAGAAAGTGATTGAAATAGCTATTTTGTTGAAATGAAGGGACCGGAATTATGCATAATCTTTATTAACTGACAAAACGTCCTGTCATTTGCGGGTTGCAGCAATCTGAATATCATCAGAAAAACAGGACTTGATGTCAGAATGGTGATGCTGACAGTGGGGAGTGTACAGGTAAATTAATGAGAGGAAAATATTCATGGTTTATGAAGTTCTTGGTATTGCACAATACATATTCAAAGCCTGTATTGCACTATTCACATGGGATTCATATCCCATGTGAATCCTGCTTTTGCTTGAATTTACAGACCCGGTAGCCGGAATCCCAGACCTCTGTAGCTGCTAAATACAACCAGCAACAGCTGCTGGGATTTTATTGTCCTACTCTTTTATTTTAGATATATAATTTATGGTATATTGGTGAAGTAGCATTGATCAATTTGAGCTGTCATAAATAATTCAGAAGAGGCAGGGATATAAAGACCAGAAAGGGTAAAATCCCATGCAGCTCTCCCATTAAAATTGAACCTTATATGTCAGTATATCAGTGTCCTGCATTGTTCAAGTGACCTTGAACAATGCCCCTTACAAATGCAAATACGTAGTCAGAGTAAAACACATTATTCCAACAGGTGGTGGAAGTAGGGCCAAGTTCATAGGTGCGAATTATTGCCTCTGTATGTGTTGCCTTCAAAGCACCTTCCTCCAAACTGTAACTCTAATTGGTCAACTTTGGCTGCTTCTATTTTCCTCCTACAACTTTCTCATGTCAATAGAGATTGTTGATAGTGAAGACAACACAAAGTTAACTGAAGAAAAGCTCAGTTATCTTCTCCTTTCATTGTAACACACGCATAACAGACATTTCCACAAAGACATCACTCACCGTGCTTTCTTCCGTGGTCTGTAAGATATTGTACAAAAACGTTTGCACCACAGTTCTTATGATTTATGAAATTCCGGCAACTGCAGGCTGGTCATGTAAGGACCGGTATACGAAATGTAAGTGTCCTGCGGTGATGACAGTTAAGATTAGGCACCAAAACAAAATAAGAGAAATTACTAAGGGGTATGCGATAAAAGCATGATGCTCTGGTGCATTCAAGAGAAAAAAGTGAAATACTGAAACTACAAATCAAAAACTATGCCATATGTTTACAGTATCTACAGTGGGACTTTTTTTTTAGAACTAAAGAAACTGAAAAATTCCGGGAACTGCACTAACAACGAATACCTTGTTCCAACCAAATATCTTTGAAATCTATTTGCGGATTTTTGACATACAGTACCCTCGCACAATAAAAGAACAAAGGAGAAACACTTAACACAGAAAAGTATGTTTACAACTACTGGCATTGTAGTCTATGTAGAGGATGTTCCACTTCTGGGATAGTTCAAGTGGCGCCATGAATTCCACCTTCCTCTTTCTGTGTCTTCATTCACAGCGGTTAAAGATCACCTAAAAGTTTTTTTCCTACATCGCCAACAATCCAAGGAATTAGAATATCCAAGCCATTTTGTCCAAATCGAGCTGGTCCACTCAAAATCTTGTAGTTTCTGGCCGAGTTTCAACGGAAAGAAAGCTAAACAGTTTGTCATTTCTGGGTTTTGATCGCTTCTCCCTTCTCCCCCGGGGATGCAACACTGTTCCTGAGCACACCGGCGGATTCTCTGGCGTCTAGGATTCGATTGACAGGTCGTGTCAGCCAATCCATCTAGTGTAACCCGAGATGGCCCTAATAGAAGCCAATCATGTCGCAGAGTTCAGGGAGGACCAACGTGGGAAAGATTGACATCTATTCCTTCCAGTTAAAACTAGATGTTACAAAACTGGCCTACCTGTTTAGCCAATAAGAAGACAAATTGATTGATACCCAACTTGACCAGTAAATGTTAACCCTGTGATGGCTGCAGCTGTGTCAAAGCAAACACAGGGCCGTAGTTATTGCATTTCACCATATAATCAATTGATAATTACTTATTTCTATAATGTGATGTATATGTATATAGTTATTTCCAGTATGGGTGTGATTGATGTGGATGTGTTTTTGTATTTGAGAAGTTTTGTATTTTGCACTTTTTTGCCGTTTTTCTTAAAGGAAACAAGAAAAACGCACAGACATATTTGTAGAAATAACTTCAACAAATATCCATTTTCTGAGTGTTTTTTCTTCTGGATTTCTTCTGTGTTAAGTTGAGACATGTGGCTGTGGTACTAGTTTTGAGTGTAGTCCATCTGATATGTTCACAGTAGTGTTTTTTAATCATTTTACAGATGATTTACTTGGACGGAAGGAGACATTCTCTATTCTAACCTCTTTAGCTCTGTGTCAGTAAGGCCTAGAATCAAACTGACACTTGGAACAAAACATTGAGAGTGTTAACTTCCCAATGACCTCAGGCACATCCCAGAGGGCCAAAGTATGTGGGAGCTGTATCACTTTTTTTTTGGTAAACATTTAGGCGAGAAAAACATGGATTTTCAAGTGTCTCTAAAGAGGTTTTAAAAAGAATTCCAATAAACCAGAGCACATTTTTTCCTTGCATCACGGAACGCTGTGTGGACTAGCCAGAAAATGCGAGACTACCGACATTATGATACTCTATATGCTCATGCCCATTTGACAAATACTACGAGCAGCTGTTTTGTATCTTTTCATTCTCCATGCCATAATACCCTTTGCTGCATTCCAGACTCAGCAGCATGAAGACGAACTAGCCGGGTGTCAGACATGAGGCTTCACCCGCTCTTTCTAAAACACCTTTAGCTGTGGAAATTTGTTGTCATGTGATTGCTGAGCACAAAGCGAGCTTGCGTGATGAGAATGAGTGAAAGAGGGAGTCACTCTTGGGTGCGCCTCCGCCTGTGAATCTCAGCACGACGGGTAGGCATCACGCAAAACCAATCACTTTGTAAATGAGATCAGTTGGAAGCTAATAATATATCCGCCCCAGTGTCATTGTTTCAGTCTCCCACTGTCGGCGTCTACAGACTTTCTTGTCATCTACTTCCAGTATGACAACAGAAAATACCTGTAATAAGTCCGCCGAGGAGGGCCAGCTTGTTTGTTGCTCTAGTTTCTGGTTCAGTGCTGACCATGATGGACAGACAGCAGCTTCAGTACAGTAGCACACTCTTATCAGGTGATAGCTGATGTGGATCTGCACTGGCCACTCGTCTGTCTGTCACTCTCTGAAACACAATATCTAGGACACCACTGATCAGATTTAATTTATGCATACATTCATTATATTTCCTGCCATATTCCAAATTGTTGGCCAAAGGGATGTAATCATCACATTTTGTTGCCTGCATTGAACGGCTCTTCTCTCTCCCTCCCCTGGCGCGTAAGAAACACCAGGTTTCCACTTCTTGCCCCATTACCACTCTGCATCATTTGTGGGAGATCATGTGCTTGTTTGTTGTGAATTTTCTTCTTCACACTCCAGCTGCTCCTACTGTCTCTTTTGTTTGTGGGTTTGTCTTCCCTGGGAGTCACTGATTGCCGTTGTTTCCAAAAATCCAGCATCACGCCCAGCTTTAACCTACTTTACACACCTTTATTCTGTAAAATGTGACACAAACGCTCAGGGGTGGAGCCAGATGTTGTAATCATTCTGGGCTCCGCACTACTTTTTCACATTCATATCTTTTGGGAAAACTTTATAGTGGCCAACTAAAAACAATGTACTGTAGAGGCTACATCTAGGGCTGCAAGTTAACTAACACAGTCCACTAATCTGTTGCTTACGTTCTCGATTAATCGAATAGTTTTTAGTCTATAAAATGTCAGAACATTGTTTTTTTTAAAGCAAAAAATAACAAAAGAAACGACACATTTAACCCTCATGTTGTCCTCGGGTCAAATTGACTCGTTTTCCTATATCAATGTTCTTTAATGCCCAAAATAACATGATTGATTCCACACAACGCTCTTTCATTAATTTGTCTTATTCAATTTGATAGCATTTGAAAAATAATTGAAGTGGTTTTGAAATAGTATTGAGTAAAAGTTGACATATTTCAGTCTGTAATTATCCATCAATATACTGTAGATTCCTTTAATTTTAGTCTAAATAATTCCTACTTTCTGCTTTTCAAACTCAAACATTAGGTATAATTTCCTATAAATGAGGTTTATTTACCGTAAATTGTGTTAAGTGTTAAACATCAAAAAAAGTGACAAACATTGAAAAAAGGTACAAAAACTTAAGAAAAACTTCAAAACATTGATAAAAAGCATCAATAAAAGTGTTGACAACACAAGGGCGCTGGAATTAGTTTGTTTCTTACATTTCTTTCATTGGACTCAAACCGGTTAATGGATTATCAAAATAGTAAACAATTACTAATTACTAATATTTGAAATCTAATCAACATATTGATAAATCTTTGGAGCTCTACCTACATCCTATTTTGCATCTAATTCTTCTCCAACTGTCTTCATCCTTCTAAAAAACCAGAACACAATAAATGGTGAGGATGAATCATATTTAGGTCACAACAGGTTATTTTATACAGTGACATCAAGTTTCACTACAATGATATAGTTGTTATTATTCTCATTATGGGGTGTACGTCTCAGCTTTCCAGTCATGCCAAATTTATGCAATTCTAAAACTGTTTAGGGACCCCAGTATGCAAACATATTCAAAACACACCATTTTAGAATCTACGAAAATAACACAATTATTATGCATGAGAGAAACTGCGTGCTTTTTGCCTCAAACTGCATTGGATTAGCATAAAGCGTGCCTGTAAAGAGGAGCCTTGTCAGTACACATAGAGCCCATTTTCATTCAGATAGCTTGAGGTGAGAGGTCAAAGGACCCCTTTGAAAATGCCCGTTTTTACCTCGCTATAATTTAGCCTAACTTTGGAGCATCATTTTGCCCCCTTTGATCTAACATGTCGGTACCACTGGATTCCTTAGTTGGTATAGATTCATAGGATATCAATATCCCCAAATGCACTCTAGTTTAATAACTGAACCTGCTACAGCCTCTGAAAGACATGAAAGTCCCCCCAATTTCATACTAAACAAATGTCCTGTTGTGACTTAGCAGTATATTAACATAATTTTGTAATAATAGAGCAAAATGCCAAATATTTGTGTTGTATTCAGTTTTACTTTATCAATGTTACCTTTCTCTGCTTTGTCTGTTTTAGGCCAATGTTAAATGTATATTTTTGAGTTTATTTCAAACAGACTAATAGACTAATCAACAACAAACAAATCAATGGATTAATCAGTAGTTCAAATAGTAATCAGTTGCAGTCCAACCATTGAGTTTTTTCTTATACATTCAAACTTCATAAAGACTGAAAATAGAGATTTGGGGATGCATAAAAGTCCACAATAGATTGTTGCAGGTTTGGGCTCCTCATTGTACAGTACAATAGGAAAAGAAAACTACTTTCCTTCAAGAGTGAACCCTGCTGCCCCCCTAAACACCAGTGCACATCTGTCTCGAAAAAGAACTGGACTTGTTTTGGCTTTGTCTTGTGTTTTCTGTTGAAAAAGTAGCCTGCTTGGTAAATATACAGCAAGAGTACACTTTTTGCAGTTTATTGATATTGCATTAAAGCGCCTATATTATGCTAACTTTCAGGTTATAAAAGTATTTTGAGGTTGTACCAGAATAGGTTTACATGGTTTCATTTTCAAAAAACACCATGTTTTTGTTGTACTGCACATAGCTGCAGATCCTGTTTTCACCCTGTGTGTTTAGGTCTCTGTTTTAGCTACAGAGTGAGACATCTCACTTCTTTATTATCTTTGTTGGGAGTTGCACATGCTCAGTAGCTAAGATCCCATCAGCTAGATAACTCTTTCTCCAACTTTATTCAGTCCAAGACAGTATTAGCTGGGAGACTTCTTCTAGACGAGGGACACTTGTGGAAGACCTGCAGAACAGGGACAGGAAGTAGTTCTTTTGGAGATTATGGTCAACTAGTGGGTGTTGTAGCAGTGGTTTGCCATTGTGAACAAGCTAGCATGCTAGCGCTAGCATGTGCTAGGGTTAGCCACCTCATCTCCGCTAGTGACGTAGAAAGCCATGCAGATGTTGAACACCTCAGACTGAAGGCAGAGGAAATTCAGAAATCATTTCTCACTCAAAACAGCATGAACAGTTTTTTTTCCAAGTTTGTATGCTTGTGGAAACACCAGAGACACAAAAATAACACACCAATAAAAAAAAAGAGTTTATTTTTTCATAATATGGCCACTTTAAAATGTTTCTGAGCACTAAAGGTCACATTTTAAAACACTTACCTCATGTTGCCAATTGAAAAACCCCCAACAATGTGAAGTCACATTTGTCAAACACTGTGTTTGAAGTCACTTACCTATTGGATACCCAGTGCACTCCATTTGCTTTTTGCCATTCTATTATATGGCTGGAAGTCAAAGTGTTGTCTAAATGTACTGCAGTTCATGCAGAGTCCATAGACATGACAGATGTGTAAATGACACTAATGGAATCCTACACATGCTAGGGTTGATGCAAAACAATGACCTTGGTCTAACATCTCCATGGCCCACTATAGAATACCATATTGAGTGTCTGCTATGTAAGGGAATGGTGTAAATGAGTGATTTCTGTCAGTGTCCAAGGCAACATAACTGATCTCAAGCTTTCACCAGTGAAGAATATTCATGTCAGTCAACTAAAGGCGCCAAAGCAACACATCGCAGTAAAGGGTCATGGAAAGTCAATAGTATGTTTATGCCTGATTTATCCCTTTTATTACATAGAGTACAGTATATGCAGGCAAAATAACAGGAACAGTGTTAATGTAGAGCATTCATTTGATGATGAATTTAGACAGGCTTGACACACAGAGTTACTCAAGGCCATCACTGAAGGCGTCAGTCTGCCTCTGTAATCCCATCCCAAAAATGTCACTTTGTGCACACCTACACTGCTGTGTTTGGGAAAACTGAAAGAAAACCCATAGTGGAGGGAGGTGGGTGTCTCAGATTGCTGCATGTGAAGTGGGGAAGAGAGAGGTAATGGGTGAAAATAAATCAATACACAACATCTTCCTCTGCACTCTGATTAAAACAAAGCAATTCTATTTTTTTCTGAGAGGTTACCCACATCCTTAAATACAGAAAGCAGATTCTCAGTCAACAATACAACATGTCCTCTTTCACTCACGGGCTTGGTAGCACATGCAAATGACATCAAGCCCATCCTAAATTCGATGACACTGCTGCTATAAATGCCAAAAATGAATCGGTGTCATACATCCTTTTTCACTTTTTTTCACCATGAATTCATTTCACATCTCTGGATAAAAGGCCTGACTATCTCTTAAGACTACAAAACCTTTACCTTTGATTATAATGCAAGATGTAAAATATCTGTAAGGATCACTGTATCACACACACACATTATTATGAAATATGGGGGTTTGAGCCAGGATAGTCTGCAAAGGGCTGAAATGGGCTCATTAGTGCTGTTCTGGGTGGCCACTTTACGATTCACTGCACAATTCACTGCACAACATTGAGAAACCCCTGCGATTGCTACAGTATCAGAAATACAACTTTAGACATAGCTCATGTGTTTGTAATTTACCTAAATTAACATTTTAATTTAGTTAAATTGCAAACAAAATTAATCTGCAGGCTTATCACTCTGTTGGTCTTTTTAAATAGCAAATACATACAATCCCTGTGTAAAAATCCTCTTTGAGAAGCATCTGATAACAACCAACTGTTTTGTAGTTTGGCTTACTCAAAAAATAAATGTTAATGCAGGTTTGTAAAATCTATAAAAGACTAGTCAGTTAACAGTATTGATCTTGTCTTTGATTTCAAAAGGATGAGTCGGCGCAGAGAGGCTGTTGTAATAATTCATTCCAATCCTAGAAATATGTAAACCTGACTCATTTTGGTAGAAAAGCTTTAGAAAAAAGAGCATCTGTGTTATTTAGTGATAGTAAGTTTTAACATAAACAAATAGAAAGTTTTGTTTTTTGAAATTTGAGAAAGGCACCGTGTAGATGGCGCAACAGCCAGCCAGCGTCTGCGGGGGCTAATAGCTAGCTGGTTTTAGTGGACAACATCATCTGAGTCTGGGTCTGACTGATGCTGGGTTCAGAAAGAACACCAATAACTAACTAACTATAGTAGAAGACAGTAAAGTCACAGAGCTTGGCAAGCAGGCCGCCCACCCATGGGGTCCCTTAACAAGGGCACCCGGAGACCCAGCATGATGCTTAAACATCTATGCCATGACTGGAACTCTCCAGTGTGTCTAGCCATCGTGATGCATGCTGCTCTATTACCGGTGACCCAGATGCTAGAGTGTAATCACAGAGTGCCAACCTGACATGAGCACCGGTGGTGGGCGGGCCAGGGTCAGATCCAGAAATTGAGAGAGAAAGAAAAGATTTGCTTCCTGCCTCTTTGAGCTGAGAGGTCAACTATGTTAAACCAAATATTAGTCATAACATAGTATTTTACGAACTTTAAAATGTGTCATTAGTGGGACATTATGCTCCAAATTATTCATCAAAAATGTAAGTTGAATTTCAAAATACTACAAAAAATGTAATTCAATCAGGAGAGACTTGTTTGGAGATATTGTTGTAGTGCTAATACGTTTTTTAAATAGGGGTAGAAAACTATGTCATAACCCCCCAATGGAATCCAGACAGGAGAAGGAACCGGAAGACAAGACCGAAGGAGGCTTCGGAGCGGTCAGCCGGAAAAAGACGAGGTGGAAGGGGAGGTGGAGGCCCCCCGCTTTGCGTGAAACATCAACTGATAGCACAGGGAGAGAACAGATTTAAAGCAGGGTTGTGACGCTGCGATTGGTTCTTGAACGTCGTGGGCGATTCTGATTGGTTTAACAGGAAGCTGAAGTCCTCCCCTAGCTGATTCGATTTGGAAGAGAGCATTGATTAAGTGTTAGGTCTTCCTGAAGGAATTTATGCTGAGCTAAATCTACGAGACTTGCTTTTGTGCCAGAAACCAAAGGTCACCAAAACCTCATTCCAGGTCTCATTCAGTTTTTCATTTAAGCATGTCTCAATTTTGCACTCCTTGCTATATTTAATTTAAAAAAAGTGGAAAATGTCACTGGAATGCCAGATTATTACCAGCAGTTAAAATTTAAAGGTTCCCTCTGTGCTCTGTGTAGGACGATTTTGGATTGTAGAAAGCAAAATAAAATATTCAGTTAAACCTTAATCAATTTTTGAAAAACAGTTTTTTATCTCAAGGATACATCTGAAGAACAGCCAGTGTTTAAAGCCGCAGTGGGAGCCAGTCTATGGATCTGGAAGATGGAATCACACTGACTGGGGTCAATGTGAGTACTCGGAGTTCTGAAAGGTTTGAACAATTTGTTTCTGTGAAGCATGCTGGCTGGTGCTGGCTTTTGAATTGTCTGATTTATTCACAGATTTGTTTATTTGCTAGTTCCTTTGTCTTTGTCTTCTGTAGCACGCCAGATGTTCATGTTCACTCATTGCTATGTCAGTTTTTTATTGTTTGCCAGGATTTTGATCCTTGTGTTGGCTCATTAGTTGGAGTCTGTACAGTAGCATTCTGCATGATAGCGTTGTTAGAGGTAGGATGCTGTGCTAGTAACGTGGTTGCTATACTGTAGGCCTTTATTCCTCAGAGTGTACTCAGGGTTTGATGCTAAGACTTTATAAGTGAAGCCAAAACAGCTGGATCTTCCCCTGGTGGCTGTTTGACACATGGACCAGAATAAAAAGTACCAGTACACATCCAATAAATTCTGATACATTTTTTCATCGGGCTAGACGTCATGATCAACAGCTGTGATTAACTGGTGATTGGTCAGGCATGTGTGTGGGCGGGACTTCGATACTGTCCCATCGCTATTGTGCAGACTCTTGCACCGAAATGACAAGATGCAGCGACCTTCTGGGAGTTTGCACATGGACTGAATAAAAAGTACCAGTAAAATTTCCATAAATTCATACATTTTTTCATCGGTGACGTCATGATCAAGCTTGATTATGGTGATTGGTCAGCATGGGTGGGGGGATCGATAGCTGTCCCATCCTATTGTGCAGACTCTTGACCGAAATGAAAGTGCAGGCTATCGGAGTTTGTCAATTGTACAAGAGGCGAATTGAGATGTGCATATTCAAAAGTTTGATAGGACATGGTGGTTCTAGCTCTCTGAAGGCGTCAATGCATCTACACTATTGATGACTATAAGAGCTGAATGAATTCTTGTCTATGTGCAAAGTAAATTCCACAAACATCACATTATGTAGTAAATGTGGAGTGGTTAGAATAATCAGCTGAACACAATACAAGACACAATCGCATAGACCACAAGGCAGAATGTGTGCACGAAGGGACAGAACGTACTAACACTGTGGTCAGTGCTATGCAAAAGCCAGAAATAAAATATATGTAAATTGAGGGTGTAGTAATCAATCATTACCGGATCTTATGCCTTTTTAAACAGCAATGCCAATCACAATGACATATGATGGAAATGGCTCACCAAGGGGAGGAAGAGGGCAGATTGTCCTCTCCTAATGGGAAACTAATTCATGTAGTGAAGGTTCTGATTGGCCCTACACAAGAGATTTATTTCTGTAAATTTAGTAACCATGTTTTCTGTGCAAATTATGTATATTGTAAGACCCGTTTAAATTAGTTTTAGTTAAATCCTGTAATGTTTATGGTTCAGTTCTATTACATTTTATTCATAGTATCAAATCATAAGAAGAGTTATCGCAAGACACTTTACAGATAAGAGTAGGTCTAGACCACACTATAATTTACAAAGACCCAACAATTCCAGTAATTCCCCCAAGAGCAAGCATTTAGTGCAACATTGGTGAGGAAAAACGTCCTTTTAGGGAGACTCCCAGGCTCTTGGTAGGCGGTGTCTGACGGTGCCAATTGGGGGTGTGATGTACAGTGGAAATAATAGTCACAGTAATGACAACGGAACTATTAAGAAATAATAGTTGTAGTAGTTAATGCATAGCGGGGCACTGCAAGGTGTTAAAGGGTGTAGCTTGACACTAAAGGGCATAGCAGGACGTAGCAGGGCATATGAGGGTACTGCAGGACCACGATGACAGCCGCAACCATTACTTGGGTGTGGCCCTAATCTAAGGAAAACTGCCGGGTGAAAAACAGGAGGAAAAAGGACTCCAGGGAATAGTATAGCATTTCTGGGGTATGGATGCACACAGATGGAAAGAGTAAGAAAAGACTGCATACATGGACTAGTTTTTCAGTATTGTTTTGAGACAGGATGTGCCTAATTTTGGCAATGTTACAAAGGTGACAAAAGGCTGTTCTTGAGATTTGTTTTAAGTGGGCACTAAAGAATAAATCCTGATCAAATTCACAGAAACATCTAGAGTTCTGACAGTAGTGCTGGAGGCCCGGCCAATGCCCTCCAGAGTAGCTACTGTATATCTTTAGGTAATGAGGTTCGGAGGTATTTAGGGCCCAGCCCAATAACTTCATTGTCTGAGTTTAACATCAGAAAATTGTAGGTCATCCATGATTTTATATCTTTAATGCATGCTTGAAGTTTGGCTAACTGACTGGTTTTGCCTGGCTTT
Organism: Etheostoma spectabile; assembly: GCF_008692095.1. NCBI lineage: Eukaryota > Metazoa > Chordata > Actinopteri > Perciformes > Percidae > Etheostoma > Etheostoma spectabile. The sequence continues at coordinate 19,266,652 of NC_045735.1, read as the reverse complement.
CAATCATCAATAAAGAAGCTCATTAAGTCGTCACTACTCAGAGATATAGCAATAGATGGCTCAATAGAACTGGGACTCTCTGTCAGCCTGGTTACAGAGCTGAAAACAAACCTTGGGTTGTTCTTATTATCTTCTATTAGTGATTAGTAACAGGCATTTCTGAGGGCCTCCTATAGGTTTTCAGACTGTCTTGCCAATCCAAATGAGATTCTTCCAGATTGTTGGAACGGCATTTACTTTCAAGATTTTGCGAGTTTGGGAGTTATACCAAGGTGCTAGTTTCCTTCATTTTCTTCTTTTTGAGAGGAGCAACAGAGTCTAAAATCGTCCATAGAGAGGCTGGATGACCATCTAAAAAATTATCAATTCGGGCGGGACTCCGTAAGGTTTATGTTAAGGAACGGCATTAAGTTAAATGCTGTTGGAATATATTTATTAAATTTAGCTATAGCACTTTCAGATCTAGTGTAGAAGCTTTTATCAGATTTTGTATAGTTGAGTAGTAAGAATTTGAACGTTATTAAATATAGTATAGTGTATATATATATATATATATATATATATATATATATATATATATATATATATAGTCTAATATAAAGGATTCTGCGGAAATACTATTAAATCTTCAAATTTGATGCCATATGCCAGCACAAGGTCGAGTGGTTAAAACAGTGAGTGGCCTTATGCACATTCTGACTGAATCTAGTAGTGAGTTGAAATCAATGCTAATGCTATAGTTGTCAACGTACACATGGATATTAAAATCACCTACAATAAGTACTTTGTCTGATTCAAGGACTATACCTGATAAAAAATCCAGAATACGGACCTGGAGTTTGGTTTACAACAACAAATATAATTGGCTGTAATGTTTTTCATGTAGATGTTGAAGATTAAGAACGAGGCTTTCAAACAAGTCTCCCCCTCCTCTGCCAGAACCTCGAGGAATTGGAATCATTTAGACAACAGATTCTTCATGGCACATCCCTGTTTTGGTAAGACAAAACAGATAAATTTGACTATGTGATATCAAATTGTTTACTAGTACTTCTGTGGAACAGTGGTTCTCAACCTGGGGGTTGGGACCCCCAAGGGGGTCACAAGAGAATTTCTGTGGGTCGCCAGATAGTTGTGGAGAAATTAAATATGAAGTTAAATATTATATTCTACACTGGGGAATGGTTTTTAAATTACTGTGTAAGTTTGTTAAATTCCAGGTAGTGTTTTCAGAGCTACAGTTCTAAATAAGGAGGTCCTGAAACACAGAAAAGGGGTCTGAAGGTGGGTTCATCAAAGATGAATCCACAGAGCCTGGAGCACATTGGACCAGGCTAGGTGCTAGCTGCTAAAACTCAAACAAAAACTAAAAGTAAAGCATTTGTTTGCTAATCAGAGCATTTACAAAAATTAGCTCCAAATCCACAGGGGGAGGCGTGTAGAAACAGCTGTTTACAGCGGTTAGCAGCTCTCTGTGTTTGTCGAGGGGGGTGGGGGGGTTGCAAACACCAACTTCATTATTTTGGGGGGTTGCGACTCAAAAAGGTTAAGAACCACTGCTTTGGAAAACAGATATACAACATTTAATAGTCCACATTCCCTATTCTGTTTGAACATTGCAATGGTAGTTTTGATTGTAATTAGATTCTTAAGTAGTAGTTTGTTTACCTTTGATTTAACTGATCTGAGTCGGAGGACATTATAGTCCTTACGGGACTATGAGTGGGCGACTGGAAGCACAGAGAAGCACATAGCACTGCACAACTGATCACTGATTTCAACCTCGGGTTGTCATGGTTTGTGACCGATAATAGACTCGGTCAGATTTCTTGATATGAAAAAGGCTTCGTCCCAAGTGGGATGAATGCCATCTCTCCTGACCACCCCCAAAACCAGCGGAGGAAGGATGACATGCGGCTCTACATGTACATACATTGCTGATGAAGTTTGGCAGGGGTCCAGAGAAATCTACTGACTTCGACATTGTCTTTGCAAATGCACAAACTGACTTAACATAAATTTTTGTGATCTCTGAGTAATCTCCACGTAATGAGGTATCTTTACCACCTACGTGAAGTATAATCTTACTGTATTTACGGTTAGCCCTAGCCAAGATGTTCAAATATGATTGCATATCGACTGTGGCCGCTGGAGCCGTCAACTTCATGTTCCATAGTGTAGAGCTCCCAATAACCAGAGTTGGCTTCTCTGCGGGTGTCATTGAGTGGGGAGAAACTGTTAGAAAAGCAAAGATGTTGGTGGTTTAGAGCTAGCGCTTCGCTTCCTTCGAACAATCACACACTTGCCCGGCTTCTCGTGGTCTGCCGGGGGAATACTAACAGAAGCTGCAGTACATTGGCCTGCACCAGTTACGGAGCGCTGGCTAGCTATGGGAGCATATGATTTTGATTCCATGGTGCGGAGCCGTGCCTCAAACTCACTAAGCCTCACCTCCAGAGCAGCAAATAAACTACATTGATTACATGTATCTTCATCACTAAAGGAGGCATAGGACCCACATTGACAGCTGGCCCGCCCAATCCGAAATTCAAAGTTAAGTATGTTGGTGTGCAAAGCGCTGCAACAAGACTAGCAACCATGGATTTCTGTTGTGGCCAACAACTGGAAACTTTATACATTGCTCATCTGCTATTTCAGTACTAAATTCACTTCTAAGACTTTTTCATGCAAGAAGTCAACTATGTAGAGCTCAAATATGGACCGTTTTACAAAGATTTGATGGCTAATGGCAAATTTGGTCCAACTGTGTCAAAGATCAGAATCTCCAAAGTCGGACGTGAGAGCCAGCGGGTCCCTGCCTGGGTTGCTGGCTTGCTGCCAGGCCTGTCCACCTTCAACAACCCCGCTATGAGTTGGCTGGAGCTCCATCAGGATATTTGCGACAAGAGGCCCTGATTGTTTATTTAAATAACGCAACACACATATCCATTTCAAGATTAACTGGAACCTGTGGTTTTCGAAGTTATAATTCTCCACAAGAGATGAGTCCGGTATTGTTGCAGCCTGGAGACCTCCAGTCTCATTCCTCCCATCTCATGCCCTTCCGACTGGTGGCATTCTCAAAGAAAGCAACTCCAAACTTGTTTTTTTCTGTCATGTTGGGATTTTTGTTGGGTCACACCCATCTGCTAGCAATGGGGGGCCGAGGGAAATTATCCAACAAACAAGCCACTTTGACTAAAAATCGTTGGGTGACCCTCCCCTGAACAAAGAATAAAAAGACATGACCCTCCCCTATTATCCTCCGGTGGCTCATGCCATGAATACCAAATGGTCCCTAAGCTCTCAGTTTCTGTTTACATGAGATTCATTGTGAACATTGTGTACGGTCCTGCTGCACAGATGCCTACATTTAAATAATTGTAAATGTCGGTGGTTACCTTGACATGATAAACACATGCATACATAAACTGGTCTTTAAATATGCATGTAACAGTCAGAGGAAATATAAAAATAAGTATTTACAAGACGTTTTAGTTGATTTCATTTATTCTATTGGACAGGTTCCTAATAGATTAATTACACGATCTAATGGGCCCTGAAAACTGTACAATCCTAGCAGACACTTCATGGTAGCATCCCTGCAAGACATCTCAATTTAGAGCTCTCACAGTCATTTAGAACTCGCGGGGGGGGGGGGGGGGGGGGGGGCGGTCAACTGTTTATATAGAGATGTACATGTGTAAAATAAACATACCTGTATTCGTCACTGTAGAAACCTGAGAGGTTTTGAAAGTCAATCGCTAATATTTGCCTTTTTTTTTTAATATAACAGTACAACCCACTACCAGATAGTATTGTTAATACAACAATAATAATAAGTGTGACTGTGCTGTGCTACTACCTAGACAAAGAAATCAAGTAATCGTTCATGAATTTCACTAGTGAGGACCACACCCTCAACCAGATATGTTTTTACAACAATTTAATAATGAAAGATGATTGGAATGCGAGACATAAAGTCGCTTGTAGTCATCAATGGACTTGACGTTGACAGCGTTGTAAGGAGACTTCGGTAGGTAGTGCAGCGTAGCACCCGGTCACGATGGATGCCTTTAGGACTTGAAGAAGAGGAGAAAGGAGAGGAACAGAAAGAGGGTGGGAGGGAAGGAGGGAGGGGTGTAGAATGTGGCAATCAAATGAGAGGAGAGGGTTAGGAATTTATATGAATACTGGATATATAGGAATACTGGAAGATGCGTGTTTGAGGTGTGGCCCTGCTCACGAAACTATAGGTTAGGCAATATGTCAAGGTCTCATCACTACGCCCCTATTATGGGGAAAACAATCATACATCAACAGCGTAAACAACCGTGAAAGTTTAACATTGCTTATAACTATGCCAAAAAGTTGCTAAGTAGTTGGTTACACCAACACTACATCCAGGTTCCAGGCTATAGACCAGACCGGCATCGCCAAGGAAAAGTTTCTTGCTGTCACATCGGGGAGTAAGGGGAAAATGCTGAAAGCTGTTGCGTAGCGGGTTGATCAAGATTTTTACACTGATATCTGAGGTTCATAAGATACATGAATATTCTCAGTTATTCTTGTAACTGATGCTGGTGATGCTAATGGTAGCTTACGTGGGAGGCTGTTAACAGTTATAGCAGCATCACACTGTCTCTAAATCTCAGCCTATAGATCGAACGCTTGGTTATTAATAACAGGTTGATTAATTAAAGATTGATTTAATCAGATATGTATGTATATGTATATGTTACCACATGAGCAGTTTGTGGTCACCGTGTTGGGTCATTGATCCACTTATAGAGGGCAAGACTGAGGGGACATGATGGCGATCAACCTTAATTCATTAATGTATCGTAAACGCAAAGTCAAAGTCACAAAATAAACATTAGACATATTCAATTCAATTCAATTTTATTTATAGTATCAATTCATAACAAGCGTTATCTCGAGACACTTTACAGATAGAGTCGGTCTAGACCCCACCCCAGAATTTACAAGGACCCAACAGTTCTAGTAGTTTCCCACAGAGCAAGCAACAGAGTGTGAATGTGTGTGAGTGTTTATCTGATGAGCAGGTGGCACCTTGTACGGCAGCCTCGGCCACAGTGTATGAATGTGTGTGAATGGTGAATGTTTCCTGTATGATGTAAAAGCGTTTTGAGTAGTCGTTAGGACTAGAAAAGCGCCATATACATACAGCACATTTACATTTATATTTACATTTAATTTCCCTTCCAGCGTCCACGTCATTTAAACAGCAATTGTACCTGCGCCTATCTGTGCGCCCATGGGCGTGCTGGTCTTACAAGGAGGTGTGTTCATGTGAATTCTTGGTGTATTGTTATCTTGAGGCAGCGGGAAGTGATCCCGCCATTTCCCAATTAAAAACTTGGTCTGAAGTCAATAACACAGCATTTTATTTTTTATTTTAACAGCAAATTAGTAAAATGTGTCCAGGCTCGTGCACACACTGCAACATGCAAAAGATTAAAAATAAAAATATTACGGTGCAAATCCGCCATATAATAGCAATGTGCCAAGGTACAAACGCACCTGGCTTTTAAAGGGAATGGGAGATGACACTCTGATTGGTTTATTGCATATTACACCCAAAACACACCTTTGTTGTGCATCAGTTTTTATCTATGACTATTTTTTCAAATAAGGTGTCCTTGAGTATCAAGAAAAGCGCAAACAAATAAAATGTATTTTGTATGCAGGTTGTGTTGTAGAGACATATCACAGCTTTCAGTAGTTTCAGCAACACAATATTCACTGTCAGCTGAAACTTTGAATAAAACATTTGAAATGTTGCTGAGCGTAATATTCTTCGACTGTTTTCTTGAATGTGACTGTATTCTTGGAGATTTGCAACTCCCACTGTCCCCTTGAAGTCTGTATAATAGTAATTGTGTACAGATTTGCATGTCATCGGCATGTCACTTCCCTGAATAATCTCTGTATGCACACTGTGATCTGGGAGAGTCTGACAGTTACAGCAAACCCCTCATTATTCACCCCACACATACAGTTTCATATTTATCTGTGTATTTGCACACTCCTAAAACCCCGTGTCAGTTGCACTGACAGAATGTGACAGCTAAACATAACTTCCCCATGTATTTGAGGGAGCGAAAGGCTCAGACTCTGACAGAAATACAGTATATTTTGCATATGATGCATACTGAAGTTTACGACGACGTGATTGTCCAAACTCATTGAGAATGCTTTAGGATTAACACAATTATATTAGATTGTCAAATAAATCTAATTTGGCACTACTATGGCAGTGTAGTAGTGATGTGATACACAAAAAAGGCGTAATGGAAACTGGATCAGTAGAACACTGCACCAAATAGAAGGTTTTGCACACAGGGGGATTAATATCACATACCGCAGAACGTACATGCAAGAAGATAAAAATATATACCTATAAACAGTACATACAGGTGCAAGCTAAAAGACGGCAGTTTCTCATTACAATATGAAAGGGTCATGTGGGAATTGTTGGGTTTCTGTAAATAACATCACAGAGTACGGTCTAGACCTGCTCTAATATGAAAAGCGCTGTGAGATAACTTTTGTTGTGATTTGGCGCTCTATAAATCAATTAAATTCAATTGAATTGAATAAGATGACATATTGCTGTGTACATGAAAAGATAAGAAGCCATGAATGCAAGCAGACAAGCTGTATTAACACACATGGCTCATCACAGCTCAAAGAAGCACATTAAAGTCCACATACTGTTTGACAGTGTCCTCCATCATATTTCATCCTCTGAAACACAGTGCAGCTTATTAAAGCACGGTCTGATAATAACTGTGCATATGCCATAATGCAAAGGCTGTATATTTAACATGTAGATTAAGATGCAATTTAAATAAATGCCTTGTTTGTTTGTTTTTGTGTCTTTTTGTGTTGAACAAACAGAACATCTGCTCTGTGTATAACTGATATTGATATTCGGCCAATATATTGCAGACGGGGAATACAGCATCCAAAGATTGTTTACTTTCCAAGCTGAATCGGCTTACAATTGTACCGCTAACCAAGCTAACTAGCTAATGACAGCTACCTTGGGTTAGCAGCTATTAGCGCTTACTATAGCAACATGTAAAGCTATAAATCTGTCCAAAACTATGTAAATCACCTCGGTCATTTAACCAGCCTCAGAAAAGTAAATGACATCTTAATGACATGTCCAAATGGTTCCTCTTTACTTGAGGTCAAAGATATTATTCATGACACAAGCATTTGACAGTGTAATCAAACTTTATGACATCTTTATGACAAGTCCAAATTGTACCGCTCTAGTTAAGGTCAAGGGAAAATATGAACGACACAATTATATCAGCCCGGTCTCATGGCAGTTTGTGAAATGGCCACGTTATTTAATCTATTGATTGTACAGGTCACGTTAATGTTGTTATTTTCGTGTGTTGATTAGGAATTTTGAAGTAATGCATTTCAATGGGAAGCCTATTTCGTGATGACAGAACAATTACAGTAGCGAGTAGTATTGAAAAGCTGGTAATCTGCACAGGGAGGTTGGTTGGGGTGGTGGATGGGTCAAACAACACAGGCCTTTCACCCTGGAGACCGGATATCGTCCCGTGTGTTGCAGTTCCTTTCCGTGTTATTCTCTTCCTAACCACAACCGTCCCGTTGTTGTGGCCGGCGTGTGGCGTTTCATTTCCCCGTTGTTGTGTCCCCCTGAGACCGCGGATCGTGTCCCGGCACGAGTTGCTGTCACCGTGTGGTGTTTCATTTTTTCGTTGTTGTGTCCCCCAGAGTGCGCCAGTGTCATGGCAGCTCGTGAAATGGTCACCTTCGAAAATCATGACATGTAAAAAAATAAACAAGGAAATCCTGTATGTAAATCAATCAATTGATCTAAATAATGTGCCCAGTTCCCAAACTGGCATGAGACCGGGTTGATGATTATGGTTTCATGCCACTGTCAAAACCAACCACTTAATGACAGTTTAATGTGATGTTAACACATAAAGCTAAATAGATTCTTAAGATTGTTAGGTTATTAGATTATATAGGTTTATTAGGCCTGCAAAGACATATTTATGACAGGCTGTCTTCGTTAATGTCAAGTGGTCATAACACAAACCTCTCAAACAACATCAACTTTGTATTAAAAGTGACCTAATTTACCAAATGACACTTAATGACAGCAGTAATAAACATTCATAAAGACTCATAAAGATGTTAAGACAGGTGTCATGAAGTAGTTATGATGGTGTTGTGTCAGTCTTGCACACCCATTCAAATTAAGTGTTACCTTTATTTTCAACATTAACAAACAATCTTGATACAGACCCACATATTTAGGCATTTGTGGACTACATATTTCTTATAGCTTATTGGTCAACGTATACAATGTCACTGATCTATCTGCAATATCTGCTAATATTGGCAGATACACTGACTGGGCCGATTTATTGGTCTAATTATTGGTCTTGATTATGATTGAAGTCGGCCTTGAACAAAGTAAGACCAATCAGATTGCAATAAATTTCAAAATTCTGGTCAATTTTCTGAAACAAATAATTTAGCTCTTTAGTCACCTGCTCAAACCTTTCATGGCAGTTCACAGTAATACTCTGTCATTATTTTAATTACAGTAATTACCGGAGCCAGTCAGGTCAGAGCAGTGTCAGGCGCTATTAATGACCTCGTGCAACTCGGGTCCCAAATTTCCACAACAAACAGGTAATCATCCAGCAGCCAAAACATGTGGTGTGTCATTGACCAGGCATTTCATCATTTTACAGCAATAATTATATTTTATCCAATTTACATCTTCTTAATCTCATCTACAGCATGCAAAGCACTTGAAAAAGACTGAACTGGCATTGGGTTGCTTACATGTGATAAAACAAAGAGGCCCAAAGTTATAACTAAACAGCTGAGCAATTCCTAACCTAATCAACAAAGCAAATTTATCTTAGTCCGATCTAAGTCCATTATCAGCATGAAGCTAACAACAGCTGCTCTGTTGTAATGGAAATCTTAATTAGACACATTAATTATGCTGAGATGAATGCAAGAGAAATGATATATAAGCCATTATCATCAAAATAAATTGAACCGTGCAAGACATAATGGACTCTTGCACTACATGCAGAAATGTGCTATACTTTAAGCTGAATTTGTATTACATAGACCCCGTGGATTAGACAAAAGGCCCCCTGAAGACTGAGGCCCGAGCTTTGTTTCCATCAGTCCTCACCTTCGCCCGTGATGGGATTTTTATCTGCGGGCCTGAGGGAGGGATCTGATGGGAAAAAAAAATGTGGACAGGTCCAGAGATAGCCTGCTATTACAACCGCCCCGCACCACAACAACCATCAATCTCCGCGAGTTTGTCTGTTTACACGCAGGACAGCACAACAGTCATGAGTCATTGCCGCTTACGATGCAATAAGAGAGGAATGATGGTCCCCCACCTCCTCTGTCCATAGCCCGACACTCCTAATCAAGCTCTGCGGAATACATATACTGTTAGTGACAGGAGTATCTTTCAGACATTGTAAGGAACAGCAGATACCCAATCAGTTATTAAACCCAACATTGTTCCCCCCCCGATTGCAATCACATGTCCTGTCTTTGTCTCTCACGAGCTCCAATGCTCAAAGATCCTTGTGATTTTACGCTTCTTTACAAACTGTCAGATGCATCGAGCCTGGCTGATTTCCCCACTCTGGCTGCACTGCCATCCCGACATCAACATTTTCAACAACACCAGAAGATTGCCGGGTCTCTACAATGTGACCCTGATGAGATAGGTTAGTGGGTGTGGACCTTTGGGAAGTAATCTTTTTTTATCCTAATTCTGACAGCCAGATCCCGAGTTCAGACACAAAATCAATTTCTCTGACGTGCGCTAAAACAGCTTTACAGAAAAAAAAAAGTTACACAATGTAGAGAATAGACAGGATTGAAGGAAGAAAAACAAATAACTGATGTTTTCCTGGCTCCAAGTTACTCACGCAAAAAGACATTGATGCAGACACCAATGCTACCTCCCACTGAATGGTAGATTACCATTCCTTCACAAGGAAAGGAATGCCAGGATTTTATTTAAGTCTGTTTATTTACATTATGTTGAGAGAGCCATGCTGGTTTTATTGGCAATTCACCATACAGTAATCATCTGAAATCTGACAAGTCAAACAAAATAAAGCTCTGTGGGAGATGAGAGCCACATGCCAACAGAGCACATACTTCTAGCTTACATCAAATAAACATAAAGAATCAAGTGTAGAAGCATTCACCATTCGCAGAACCATTTTTTCGATTTATTCATTATACCCATGATCTGAAACCTACTTACTTATCATTTCAAAGAGGTTTTCTAAAACATTGTTCTGACGTTGATTTAACTCACCATCTTGATTGCTGATACCTTCAACAGCATCGCTTTACTTTTACTTTACAGGATAGAAACCAGAGATGGGAAGTACAAATACTTTGTTACTGTACTCAAGTAGATTTTTTTCAGATATTTTTACTTTACTATTTTTTTTGTGGCAACTTTTGGCTTTCTACACCTTACTTTTTTACAAAATTGGCTCGTTCCTTTAGTTTTGTACAAAAGGTTTTCTATCAGGTGTGTTTGCAAGTGTATGTCACAAACGCCTCACACAGCGAGAAGAAAAAGAGACTAGCTGTCTGGAGGATAATCAGTAGAGATTGTGTGTGTCCTTGAGAACTGTAAGTCGTTTAATAATAATAATTTATATTGTTTATTGATCCCCAGTGGGGAAATTACAATTAAGACTCTGTTTGTCAGTAATCACTACACACAGGTCTGAAAACACACATGCTCAGGACCTATTCATGCACAAATGTAGAGATGTCACAGTGAGTGGGCTGCCAGCTGGACCAGCGCCCTGAGCGTTTGGAGGGGGGGGTATACGGTGCCTTGCTCAAGGGCACCCGGCAGTGCCCAGGAGGTGAAGTGGCATCTCTCCAGCTACCGATCCACACTCCGTACTTTGATCCATACGGGGACTTGAACCGACGACGCTCCGGTTCCCTACCCAACTCCCCACGGACTGAGCTACTGCCACCCCCAATAACTGCTGTCAGTTCAGTTAAGCCTGTTGTTGCATTGGTCTATAGTTCTTGCACATTTAAAGTAAGTTAACTAGTGATTTAGTTTTTTGTGTTCTTCACCTGTTGCCTAGGTTACACCAGGCTGTTTATTTGATATAATGACGATTGTGGAACGCCCTTGCTCACGTTTGCATTTTAGGTGCATTATTTAGATAGATAGATAGATAGATAGATAGATAGATAGATAGATAGATAGATAGATAGATAGATAGATATTTATTGATCCTGAAAAAAATGGGAAATTACGGTGTTACAGCAGCACACGTACATTTGTCACAAAACACAGAAATATAAATATAAATAAAATATAAATATAAATGAGATACTAGTAAAAAATATACATACATACAGTATACATGAAATAATAACAATAATAGGAATACAATATAGGAATAAAATAAGAACACATATTTTAATATATACAGGATGGGAAAACAAAATGTGCAACTGCTTAAATAATATGCTAAATGTAAATGAACCAATTGTGCAGGTTGCCCTTATTGCAATATTGTGGTGTCTAAAAGTCTCATCTAGCACCCAGTGATGACGTGTTAAAGACTTTTATTGCCTGTGGTAGGAATGATTTCCTGTAGCGGTCCGTGCGGCATGTTTACATGCAGCTAGGCTACACTGCATTAAGATAATGTAATTAATAGTGGGTTTGTTGTTATTATTTACTACCATACAGTATATATGATTCCAATGTGTTGTGTATGGTAGCCTATGCGATGATATTTATTTCTTTGCAGAACCACACACACACACACACACACACACGCACACACACACAAACACGTCTGTGTTTTAACAGACACACCTGGGGCCAAGTTGGAAACCAGAGTCAGATTTAAATACAGTCCTAATCTAGTCCTCACTCAGGACTAGATTCTCAGGACTAGTCCTCACCTCAAGACCAAGTTCAATATAATTGGATGGGAATAATTCTGACAGAATCACAATTGAATTCATATCTTGTTGCTCAGGCAGAATCTTATTAACCTGGAGTCCCAGTCTCTGTCACAATAAAATGTGATGTTTTAGGCCTGTAGGCAGACATCCATTTAAAATGTAGCCAATGGCATATAAAGAGACTTTCTTCCACGTCCACTAAAGTTTCTCAGCTTGCACTCAAGTAACATTCATGTGGTCCTGGTGGCTTTGCATTAAAAAAATGGTTGTCATTCACAAGGCTAATTTTACTTTTATACTTAAGCACATATCCAAGCCTGTACTTTGTTACTTTTACTTGAGTAAATAAGTTAAATCACTACTTCTACTTTTACCAGAGTGTTTTTTAACACAAGTGTCTGTACTTCTACTTGAGTACGGGAAGTGAGTATTTTTGCCATGTCTGACAGAAACACAATGATCGGACAGATTTTAGTTTCAAATCTAATCAATGATTACAATGTTTACTAAAGATGAATTTACATTTGTTTGAAGGTTACAATTACAATCATTTGCCCACTTGTTTGACGGCCTGCAATGGACTCCAATGTTAAGATGTTAGCAAAGCGATCACAATTTAGATCCATATCAGACAGTTCCTATGTAGGAAGGTAATAACAAATATTCATACACAATAAGATCATTTATTAGCTACTTTGTATCCATCACACAACAAATGCCTAATAGTCCTTCGATCCTGTCTTGTAAAACAGTTAGGTCATACAGATGCATAAGTTGCAGACATTCAAGCTAAACAAAAAGGCTAAATCTGCACTGCTACGTTTTTTTTTGTTTTGAGACAAAAAGAAATTCTGTCCACACTATAGACAGTTAAAGAAGTGGACCAACAGATCCCGCTGTTCTGGATACTGCGCAGCCTCCAACTGAGCTTGACGACGTAGTTGTGACGTAGGCAACGTGCCTGAAAGCTGTAAGTCTTCTGGTAGCTGTGCCAAGAGAAATCTCAATCATTCCCAATCAGCAGAGACAGAGAGTGTAGGTATATGTTAGGAGATAACATAGGCACACGCTAATTACTGCTAACTAACATTCTAGTTGACATTGGTAATTAAACCTAAACAGCTGATGTAAGTTGAAACTGTCTGCGTGGTTCACCTGACAATGCGGTGATTTGTCAACTATGCGACGGTAACATGCGTGGTTGTGACGCCTATTTTCATAAAAACGTCTGCTATGGAGCCAAAATGTGAGCTACAAGGTAATGGAGCCATTTATACATTGTTGTGTTTCTTTAGAAATAAACAACGGACAAATAGAGTCTTTAAACGCTTCAGATGTAAAGTTATCCACTGTGAAAGTGGTGCCAAAATGAATGGCAGTCAATGGGTTGCTAACTGCATGTGATGGGTTCGTAGCATTAAAATGGCGCCATGGGAGCTACGCTTGGGTCCACACAAGAGTTTCAGCCACAGAAGAAGAACTAATCTCCGGCCATATTAACACGTCTGATAAAACATATCACATGACCATTCACACACAGCATGTGCGTGCCGGTGTGAACAGGAAGCAGATTTTTTGTTGAAAACACAGAAAATACTTTGGAGAAAGAACAACAATGGTGAACAGTAAGAGCAGGGATTTATTAGCTTGGAGCGACGACGAGGTGGAGCTGTTACTGAAAGGTATAAGACTGACTGACGTAAATCCTCGTTTTTGACTCTTTCTACTGTATGTAAGTCTCTGGCACCAAAACGTCCTTTATTCACAATATAGTAAATTAGTGAACATGTTTTGGCAGTTTAATGATCATTTTTGGATAGCTGTCCGACCTAGAGAGGATGCTGCATGGAAAGCTTTTACAGCCATTTTGCAGTTATTTGGTTCACCAGTTTTTAGTGTCCATCCTTTGTAAAAACAAATGCACACAGATTGAGAAATTAATAGAAAGCCAATAATCTTTAAAGTGGAGTTTTTCTCGGTTTATAAGTGATACTTCAGTATGTTGAATGACACTGAATGACTCAGCCTGGAGGTTAGGGCAAAGGTGGCTGTGGGACTGAAACATTTAATTACGTCTAATGAACTGAATACAAATTACAATTAAAGTGGGATATTATAAGATGAATATTATTGTAAGATACCTGGTTCATGTTGGATCCATATTCCAAGGCAGCTCCTTAACTAAATACGCTTAAATGATATGAGGAAGCTACGTTACAGTAAGCCAACTATAAAATGGGACTGATGTCATTCTTAATTATCCTCTGACTTTAAGAGAAAGCACACAAACTTCCCCTCAACAAGATAACAAGGGAAAGTTGATTCACTTTTTTTTTTTTTTACACATTATTGGAAACTGTTGTTTTCTCCGTGGAAGCATATTTATCTTTATCTCTGTGCTCTATATATAGCCCAACATTAATGATTTTTTTGTATATTATGTATCTTTTTTATTTTCTAATTACTGTAGTTTGTTCACAGCAGGAAGAGGACTAAATGTCAGCACAACAGTGCTTTTTTTTTTTTTTTTAGATCACCCAAGGCAACGACCGCGGCTCATTAGCAGAGGAAAGCAAATAATTTCTACTGATTTTCAAAAACAAAAGCAACAATGAAAATAATGGCATTATTTTTAGGTGTCCAATCACTACTTGGATATCAACTGAATCTGCTGCTCTGTAATTAACGGTGATGATGTTTGCCGTTACAAATGAAATATTTACACTTTATATATATATAATATATATATATAAGTATGTTACGACCTGGCCCGTTGTTAAAGATGGGCGTAACATAAACAAGGATGAATGTGGATAATCAAAGACAGAGGGCAACAAGGTTGTAGTAACTTAAAGGAAGTTTAATCACTTCAATAAACAAACACAAAGAGAGATAATGGGTGTGCCTAATAAACAAAGATTATCCTAAACAAACCAAAGAAGACAGCACCCATTAACTTATTAAAATAATACAGATAATAAAAGACCAAAAAACAAAGGCTTAACACAAAATAGGATTTAACTAGTTTCTAATAAAAATTTGTTTCTAGCAAAAGTTTCTCAAACAATCTCTAGCACAATGCTTCTCAAACAACACTCTCTAACAAAAATCGTTTCTAAAAACAAACGCTAGCACAATTTTTTCTCAAACAATCTCTGCACAATGGTTTCTCAAACATTCTAGCAGGACCGGGTGGCAGACTAAACTGAACGTTCAGCCGGCCCGGACTGAAGGATCCCAGCTCTTTAAACTCTCCCGTGTTGGTTGGAGGATGTTGATTGGCCGGATCTCCAGCAGCCGCGCCAAATCCACGCAGGGCCGGGAACGGGGAAGTGGGCGGAGCCATCACGCCAGCAACCTCCCCGGGCAACCACACAGACTGATTTATCTCTGAAAAAAAAGTGCTAAACTACCCCAAAAAGGCAGGAGCCGAACACCCTCCCCCTTAAAATGCAAGCCACAGGACTTGATATCAAACAGAACACATAATAACACCCATCACACCTAGTAAAGCATCAGCTACCACATTGTCAGAGCCTTTCTTATGAAGTATTTTAAGTTGTAATCCTGCACCAAGCAAGCCCAGCGCATGAGTCGCTGGTTTGGTTGAACATGCGAGACAGGAAAACAAGGGGATTATGATCAGGGGTTACCCAACGACGGGCAGAGCAGTAGATCCTACATAGACTTCAAATGCTGAAGAGATAACAACAGAGCAGAGTTTCCTTTTCAATGGTGGAATAGTTGGCTTGGTGTCTGTTGAACTTTCGCGAGTAATATGAAAACAGGATGATAAACTCCATCCATCCCTTCCTGTAACAAAACAGCCCCTGCACCCACCGCGCTGGCTCCACCTCAAGTTTAAATGGTTTGGAAAGTTAGGCGCAGCGAGCACAGGAGAATGACTGAGCAACGTTTTAAAACGCTATCGAATGCAACCTGACATTCCTGAGTCCACACAAAGTCTACTTTAGGACTTGTTAAAATGGTAGAGGATGAGCAACACTGGAGAAGTTACGACAGTAACTCCTTAATAACCAGCCATTCCCAAAATTGTCGCACGTTTCCGTTTTTTGGGGATGGGAAAATCTCTAATAGCGGAAACTTTAGCCTCAATAGGTCGCACCTGACCCTGTCCTACCTGCTGTCCAAGATACGTAACGGTAGCTCTCCAAATTCACATTTAGCTAAATTTAGGGTCAGCGTGGCGCGGGCCAAACGTTAAAAGCCCTTCTCCAACACGCTCATGTGTTTTTTCCCATGTCTCTGCATAAATCAACAAATCATCCAAATAGGCGTTACAGTTGGGCAACCCTACTAACAGTGTCAACAAACCCTCTGAAATGTAGCGGTGCATTAAACCTACCAAAAGCCATAACCTTGTATGACGAAGTTATCGGGGGTAACGAAGGCGGAAATTTCAGCGGCACGGTCCGTTAAAGGTACTGCCAGTACCCTTTTAATAAGTCTAGTTTACTGAAAAATTTGGCGGCACCCAAATTTGGGTCAATACAGTCCCCCCATCCGCGGAGGGGTACGAATCTTTGACTGTGACGGCGTTTACTTTACGGAAGTCTGTAAGAACCCTTGGAGGTCCAGGGCTTAGCTTCCCCCAAACAAGGGGAACTCCAAGAGCTGGCGCTTACAGTGGCAAACCCCGTTTTTAAGGAGATACTCTACCTCCTGTTTCATAGTTCTCGCTTAAACGGGTTTAACGCGATAAGCATGTGCTTATCGGACGCGCACTTGCACGTCTATTTTCATGTTTAAGCACTTTAGTGCAGGACGAAATCACTGAACAAACACTGGTATCGGCTAACTAAACTCTCTATATCCTCTTGTTGTGCGCAGTTAAAGTATAACTGTGTCAAAAAGTTATCGAGGCCGCTGAATTGGGAAAGACGCGCAGCCATAAGGGGTGGGACCACGTAATCGTCTTCATAAGGAGTGCCCAGTACAATAAGGGCAGCAACCGGGTGACAGGTATGAACAGCAGATGAAGCTGTAACATCAGCTGTATGATAACGTTTGAGCATGTTACATGACAAACTCGGTTTTTGCGTCTACGGTCAGGATACAAAGCACATAATTAGTGTCACTAATCGTTCCCTAACAAACATAAGGTCCTGCAAACTTTGCAGATAGGCCTGAAGCCGAAATGGCAACAATGCCAAAACCTGATCCCCGGGTTCAATTGACGGCGCACGGGTGAGCGGTCGTAGTAACGTTTCTCGTGGTTTGTATGTCCTAAGACTGTCTTTACGGAGTTTTAGCACGCCGCAAACGCTCGCGGAACTTACGGAATAATCTAGTATTTCTGTTTGGGAGACGTTCACGAATAATATTTGATCATGCAGAGATTTGTGGGCCGGGGGGGCGTGTGAGCAAAAACAAGTTCAGCCGGGCTGAATCCAATAGATTCGGGGACTGCATCTCGAGCGGCAAAACACAAACGAAATCCCCTCATCCACGGTTTATCTGTCTCTAAACACTTTTTCCGGAGCATGGACTTTAAGCTGATGCCAGCGCTCTAGAGCGCCTTGTGACCAGGGTGGTAGGCAGACGACACAACATGCTGTACTTTTAAATTTTAAAGTATCGGGTTTTGAAAAGTCCAAAACTGGAAGTTAGACCCTTGGTCAGTCTGAATCACCTTCGGTAAACCAAACGGGGAAAAAAACTTTGTCAAAGCTTAACAACGGAACAGCGGTGATTTTTCGAAGCGGAAGGCTTCTGGAAGCGAGTTGCGGTACACAAAATAGTCAGCAAATTTTATTTCCTTTTTTTGGTTCGGGGCAACGGACCAACGCAGTCAAAATTATGCGCTAAAAAGGGCTCTCCAATCGCAGGAATAGGAGGTAATGGCGCGGGAGGGACGCTTGGTTAGGCTTCCCCACAATCTGGCAAAACATGACAATTCGACAATGTTTAGCAACGTCCGATTTTAAGCGAGGCCATAAAAATGCCTTAGAATAGAACATATGTCTTGTTTATCCCCAAATGCCCAGCCCTTTTTACCTTCATGTGCCACGGATAACCACGGCTGTCGGCAAGAAACAGGTACCACTATTGATAAACTGAATCACAATCTAAAACTATTCAACAATGAGCACCACTACGAACCAAAAACGTCACCATCAAAAAGGTATGCTACTTTCTCACCTGTTGCTCTGCTGTCACTCACCACTTTTGCATAAACAATCCGTCATTTGTAGGATCCACTCTCTGCAGTTCACTGAAATGGGCTCTGGTGACTGGGAAGGTTTCATCTCCAGCTAAACATGGCAAAACGGGGTCAGCTTTTTGCAGTTGCCGTCGCCACATTCGAAGATTCGGTTCCAGGACTCTCATTTCCCCTTGGTCTCGGAAAAATAGGGGGAAAACATTGAAATCAGATAAAGGAGTACATTTAGTGTCCTTTTCAAGCTCTCGTGCACGCGCCGAGTAACAGCGCAGGCCGAAAACACATTCAGTGGAGCCTCATTAAGCTGCTGGGTCACAATACAGGGAGGTTGGTCTAAGACTTCCAAGGGGCGTGACTTTACCTCCAGCGATATCATCCCCCTTAAGACCATTACACCTTGAATGGGCAGTTGTCGCACACGGCAATGGGGAAATGACCTGTGACAAGGGGAGACCGGATGTAAATAGTGTACGGGTCGCGGCACATATCCCATCTCGATCCTCGGAGTATAGCACTAAAACCACAAGCGAATTGTTAGAAAAAGGCAAAGCTTTGCAAGGATTACAGACTGTGAGCAAACAGTATCTCTCAATACACGCACAGAACATTCATCACCTGTCTCACCCGTTAGCGACACTTTGGCGTCAAACACAAAAGGGGTTAAAACAATCATCAATTGGTGAGCTAATGAGCGTGGGGTTCACACAGCCAAGATCTGCTTTGATTAACCCCACTCCTTTTGGGGTTTATAGATCGAGAAGACTGATCCCTCTGTTTCAGAACGTGACAATTAGCAATCCAATGTCCCCAATTTATGACAGTAAAAACATTCCCTCTCCTCTTTTTGTCGGAGTACGAACCGTGGCTGAGTTCAGTGGAGGGGTCGAAGCACGACGTGGGGTGTTCCACTGGAACAAAAGCAGATTTGTGTGTCAATACATACTCATCAGCCAACATAGCAGCAGCAGAAATGTTTTTACCTTTTGTTCATTCAGGTATATCACATGCGATCTGGTAAACATCTTTTGAAATTTCCAATAGAAACCCAAATTTCCCTTAAAGCACTATAATCAGTGACTTTACAAGTTTGGCACCACTTTTCAAATAGCGCGCTTTCTCACGGACAAACTCGAGGTGCGTCTGTAAGACGTTTTTCTGTGATTTCTAACTTTTGTCTGTACGCTTCAGGCACAAGCTCATAAGTTGTAGTATCGCGGATTTTACAGTCTCATACTAAACTTCTTTTCTACAGGTAAGGCGATAGCAGCTTGAGCCTTTCCATGGACTTTACACTGAAGTAGGAGTGTCCAACCTCAGGTGCCAGTGCAGTGCCGTAGCAATTCTCTCAAACACGTTTTAAAATAGGAATCAACCTCGCTCTCACGAATGTAGGGACAAAAAATACATTTTTACCAATAAATACTTATTTTAGGTATTGGTGTAGCAGTGGTGGAGGGGGAGCCATACCTAACCTTGGGAAGCAATCTGCCCTGCGTCAGAGACTTCCAGTCTAGTCGACGCAGCCTCACTGCCTTGTCAGCCTCAATCTCATGCGCTTTACCTCCAACTGGAGCTTTCATCTGCCTCTGGTGCTCTTTATCCTGAGCCTCCATTTGCAACCGGGCGAGGCGGACTTTCAGCCGTGCCTCCTTCCTGGAGCCAGTCCCCTCTTTCGGGGATGGGTCATACCTGGGCAGAGTTAAACAGGTTTTCTCAGCTCCCCCTGCCCTGGCGCCCTCCCTGGAGACTATGGGAGTTTCAGCGTCTTTAGGATGATTTGGGAAAAGGTACAGCAGGGTCTGTTGTTCAATTACCTCCAGCACCCCCTTATCCACCAAACCACCAATAACCTATCTCTAAGTTCCTTTTTTACCAAGTACTAGGGTATATCAAGAATGAAGTGAGACACTAAAGCTATTAGGTCATCCTTCCTACAATTGTGAAGTTGGGCAAGAGTAGGTTGTTCCAAAAATTCTCCCAAAAAAAACTTTTCTGCCATGGTGGGATCAAGTGGGCCCGCTGCACTTCCTCGGGGTTAACCAATTAACCCCTTTTCAATCCACACTACCCCTCAATACCGTTTTGTCTCTTTTTTCCCATTTTCCAATTGTTTAATTAAATTTAGGGCCAACCAAATTTAAACAATAAAGTCAACCATTACCAATTAACAGTTAGATCCCGGACGAGCCCCCATGTGTACGACCTGGCCCGTTGTTTAAAAAAGGGCGTAACATAAACAAGGATGAATGTGGATAATCAAAGACAGAGGGCAACAAGGTTGTAGTAACTTAAAGGAAGGTTTAATCACTTAATAAACCAACACAAAAAGAGAGATAATGGTGCTGCCTAAATAAACAAAGATTATCCTAAACAAACCAAAGAAGCACAGACCCATTTAAATTTTTAAATATAATACAGATAATAAAAGACCAAAAAACAAAGGCTTTAAAACAAAATAGGATTTAAATAGCTTTCTAATAACAATTGTTTCTAGCAAAATAGTTCTCAACAATCTCTAGCACAAAAGCTTCTCAACAACCTCTCTAACAAAATCGTTTCTCAAACAAACCCCTAGCACAATGTTTCTCAAACAATCCTGCACATGGTTTCTCAAAAAAATCTCTAGCAGGACCGTGTGGCAGACTGAACTGAACGTTCAGCCGCCCGGACTGAAGGATCCCAGCTCTTTTTAAACTTCCCCGGGTTGGTTGGAGGGTGTTGATTGGGCCCGGGTCTCCAGCAGCCGCGCCAATCCACAGCAGGGCCTGGAACAGGGGAAATGGGGGGGAGCCATCACGCCAGCCAATCCTTCCTGGGGAACCACACAGACTGATTTTCATCTCTGAAACACAAGTGCTAAACTATCCAAAAAGGCAGAGCCGTAACAAAATAAGTGTAAACAATGAGTATATTATATATATATATATACTTTTTTCTGCTTTTACTAGTTTGAAGGGGCTGTACTAAAGAGATGTAATGGCTTCCTGAGCAGAGAATAAGTCACACTCCCTCTGCGTGTGTGTAATCTGACCTTCTCTTTTTTCTGATAACCCATCTGGCACGTACATGTTAGTGCATGCGTTCGGGACAAAGTGTAGCTATTTCACATATTGATATACATATGTATGTATATATATATATATATATATATATGTGTGGAGGCAATCCCAGCCCACTGTTTTTTCCCACAGTATTTCGGGTACAGCCTCTATGTAACTTTTAGGTGTTATTATACATTTTAACCGATCCAGTTTGTGAGTTATCCGTTTCAGGGAAAATACATATCTAAAATTCACATTTACAGTAACTGTCACATAGCCTACTCGACTATTGTTTTTCATGTGATGAACTCTTTCAAGCAATCTGACCGCGCAAATAGTCTCTTCCAGAATGAAATGAACACGAACTGAGCCATTAATCAGGACAACCTCAGCAATTACTTCAGAGACACTAAAGTACTGATTTGTTGCTATGACTTAACATCAACATGTTCTCTTGTAGTTGACATTAAAGTTTCTAGAGAGCATCAAACTGAATAAGAGATCCAAAGAGATTCTTCTGGTTATTTTAAAGCAGGGATGGGCAATTAATTTTCCCAAGAAACTGTGACTGGACCATTAGGCTCAACTCAATTCTGCTCAATATTACATTGATCTCTTTATAAAAAGCAATACATGTTAAGGTCTTTAATATGCTGCAACTGGTAAGGGCACAAATGTTATGATTAGAACATGAAAAAAGTGAAGCAGACATAGTCCAAATCCAATTAAATCACTATTTAATCAAAATCCATGAATGCAATTGTGACCAAAATGTGCATGTTTTTTGCCATTTTCCAAAGAAAAGCATTCACAAAGTGCCTTACTATCACAGTCACATCAACAGCAAGTGCAAGATCAGCCATCCAGTTTACATCTGAGAGATCTGGGATGTCTTTGCTTTTCACATCACAAAACAAATCTCTGCTCTTAGGTCCCATACTCTTTAAAGCACCTCGGCCAGGCTGAGCCACCTGTCAGCTGTGTGGTAGGCAGCCTATGTCACCATGTTCACTTTCATGCTCCTCTGCAAGTGACACAAATTGCCTGTAATGTAATGCTCTTTCTGATGAAGTTACATCAATAACATGGTTCAGTTTTAGCACTGACTCACAAAACACCTGCTGATGTGTAACACAATGGAACAATACCGATTTCACTTCAGATCCGCTGCTACTCTCAGTTCTTTTAAATCAAGGCTTTCTTTTTGATGTCGCCTTTCTTTAAATGACTGTTCATTTCTTTAATTTTGAATTTTTTATAATGCACTGTAACTTTTATTCTTGGGTTTTATCTGTTTTTATTTTTAACTGTTTTTTAACTGTTTCTGTGTAAAGCACTTTGAATTGCCCTGTTGCTGAAATGTGCTATACAAATAAAGCTGCCTTACCTTGCCTTGCCTTCAGTCACTTTATCTTGCATCCGCTGAAAAAGTCCGATATCGTTCCTGTCAGACAAACCATCTGTTGTAACACATGCCAGTTTGTTACAGATTTTGTCAAAACATGCATTTACCTCAGTGAACCAACCACTCCCCGTCGTTGTCCCTTTCGTTGAGCGCATTACTGCCAGGTCCTCCATTATCTCAAAGTCTTTCGTTATCCCAACAATGAGTAACTGGGCGGTGTTGCGGACATCACAGCTTTCTTCCAGAGCCAAGGAGAAAAGTTTGTCTGGTTTGCTATGCAGCTGAATCTCCAGGTTTCCCACGATGTTATCAGTCCTCCTTGTTACTGGTCGCACCTTCTCAAACGCCTCCTTTTTTTTCTCTGGGCATATTCGCGCAAAACAGAGGCCACCAAACACTCTTTAATGAATTCCTCTTCAGAAAATTGCAACTTGCAACCAGAGAAGAAGTAGATGCATACATTGGCACAAAAAAACCCCCAAAAGCCTTCAAAATAAAAGCAATGCAGTTGTATTTCATGCATGATGTACAGTCATTTACGTTTGATTGGTAACTTCCCATTGACCTTATGCGGGCCGGATAGGACCAAATGTGGCCCGCGGGCCGTAAAATACCCAGGTCTGGTTTTTGTAATAAAGAGCTAGTTTGCTTTGTTTTAAAGTAAGTCACGCTTGCAATGACATTGCTTCTTCATGGTGGTTGATTTCAGTTAAAATGTGTGCAAAACACTAAGATAATTGTACTTTTAATGGGTCTGTCTTCATAAATAAAGGTTAAAGACAGGTTAAACAGAAGTAATCTAACAATCTTATTATCGTTTCCCCAGAGAGATTCTCCATTTTACAATATCCTGCGAAACTGTCACAGAGTGATGGACTAATTTTCCCCCGTTGATTCTTCTCCCCCTCCCCTGTTACTATTTTTGAAATCTGTCCCATCTGGCTGCTCTTCACAACAATATTGCCCAATGAACTTTCATTTCCTCTCTTGTTAAATAGAAATGAATTTGCTCTCCATCACAGGTGGGAGGTGCACTTAATTGACTTGTGTTAACATCTCTCCATGCCTTGTACACCTGGTCTCGTTCTATATGCACATTTTATCAATGCATTTTATCCCAATCTGGTGATTTGAAAGTTAACCCACTGATCAATCAAATCACATTAACAAACCCTTTATGACTTCAGATTTGCATTATAGAATTGAATAATTTCTCTCTCTCTCTCTCACTCTCTCTCTACATATATATTATATATATACATTCTATATACTATTCTATATACTATGTCTATTACTATGTCGGTAATATATATGTGAACAGATCCAAAGGTGCAGACTGATAGCCATGTGATTCATATTTTGTGAAGTGTTCAAGTGCGTAAAGGACCTCCAAAACTCCACATAGAAAAAAAAAAAAAAGAAATGAGATGACTCTGAGGGGGTTGTCAATTTTTTCTTCCAGTGCTCTGAAAAGCTAAGGCTGCATAAATGAGAAGGAGAGGAAAAAAAGGTTCATTTTTGATTGGCTATCTGTATATCACGGGTCCTCAACATAAACGTCAATCCCATCTCATCTAGTGCCTGACAGAACTTAAATTGGATCCCAAAGAGAATAACGTGATAGAAATGAAATCAACATTTCCATTTCCTGCCACCTACCGTAGTTGTTGATTCAATGACTTAAGAAGTATTTCATTTAAAATTGCAGGTACATAGTTGAAAACTTTTCAAACCAAAAATTCAAACGGCGTTTTCCAGGAACGTCATGTGCTGAGCAGTTCGTCACGGCTGTTATCACAAATGTCTGACAATGTGTGAGGCGAGCTGGAAAGGTTCATCACTTATCTTGATGCAGGCTTGTGTACCACAAACCAAATATTTACTATTCTTTCCTTCAGCTTCCCTCATGTAAGAATATTTCAAGAACCTGATAATGCCTCTGGAACAAGCACCACTTTATGTAGATTCCAGGTAATTTTAATAAGCTGAGTGCAGAGCCATGACAAGTATTGCACAATGCAAGAGGACCTGATTTATATTACAGTATCCCCTTATTTCCTACACAATTAACCTCGGGCTAATGCTAATTTACGTCTTCTCTGCCCACAAGATATTTCCTGGAAATGATGGGTAAACAGAGGAGGGCCAGGAGCATAAAACTGTAAAGATGCAACACTAAAGAAATTTGAAAATGCAGTCTTCAAGGCCCCTGAATATAAAGTGTTCTGCAATATAGATCTCAGGCATGGTGAAGAAATTAGCACATGCATGAGTCTATTACCTACCCCCACAATTATTAAGAACTGGATGTGAACAACATCACCATATATCATTGTATGGACACTCTCAATTTTTCTGGCCTTGATGAGGTACTGGTGTATACAAAATACTAGATACTTGTATGTACTGTGAGCCATACAACTGTGGATGTATTATAAGAATTGGAAACAGTGTTCAAGTCGGAGGCCTGTTCATTCCTATGAGAGATGATCAGTGGTCCATGAAGCTATCATGGAGCCATCTGGTTTAGTGCTACCTGAACTTAAATGGAGATTAATTTGTTTAATAGTGTTGCTCTTCTAGACTTTCCAAATGTTATTGGACCGACTGGATCAAATTCTGAAAGTGAAACGACTCATTTCGCGGCAGTTGTGAAGCTAAAAAAAAATGCATCCAATGATTTACAAAACTTTCTTTTGCAATGTAATGTAACGCTATTGGGGAAAAGTCTTTTTGGGACAGAGGGCATCACTTTGGTCGCTATGTTCAATATGCTTCCAAGCCTGGAGCAGTTCCTGGGGGCCTGCATGCAACCAGGACAACTTATGGTTAAAGTGATGATCTATTCTATAAAATCTATTCTATATCTTGTAATTGTCAACTCATTCAGTTCAGTCTTTAACTCCAATCCTGATATTATTCTGTGCCATAGAGCCTCACTGTTCTCCAACATACTGTAGATTAAAAACCATATACACGAGCCACACTTTTCTGCTGGGAGACATGTTCATGAGCACTGCAGTTTATTTTAAATTAATCCCACATTCAGTGTCCTGCTGCCAGAAATACTCCCAAGAAAAACAAAATGTGTATTAATCCACAGCTCAAAGTCCCCCAACAAATGCAATATTTACTGTTTGAGTAACCCCAGGGACCGGCTGTTTGAGGAAACCACTGGACTATTTAAAACAAAAACTGAAACCATATATGTGTGACCAAATTTAATTTATTTCAGTAGGAACTTATTCGGGAGTTCCAGCAACAGGTTTCATAGTTTTGCTTGTTTATTTAGATCCCCATTAGCTCCTGTCTGTCTTAAACAGAAGCTACTCTTCCTGGGGTCTCTATTATTTCATACGATTATTACATAAACTAGAATGCATACATCCATAATTTACAGTGCATGCAAAGAACAACAAAACATGAAAACATACAAGTCAGAAAGCATTGTAAAAAAGATTATTGGTTCTGAGGGCTCTACCGTAAAGCGAGATTAGTGGGTTAGCGAGGTGTGTTGAGTTTAAAGCCAGGGTTTTACTTCTCACAAAGATGGCTCTCTTTTAACCTGGCTGGGGTAAGTTATGCTGCAGGGCTAACCTGGTTTTGGCTTAAAATCTACTCCTTTTGTAAATGGCGTCACTGCATAGTCAATATTACCCTCTGATAGTCTCGCTTTGCCAGACCTTCCTCCAAGGTGCGCTCACGGAAGGTCTGGCTAGTCCACTTAGCATTCCTGGATGGGAGGAAATTGTGCTCTGGTTTAATGGCATTTCTTTAAACCAATCAGAATCATCATGGGCGGTGCTAACCTCTGCACAGAGCCTCTGCGAAGTAGTCGTGCAAGACAAAAGTCAGATTGGACAGATAGTCTAGCTAGCTGTCTCAGTTCACCCTGCAGAGATCTGTGGAGCAGTCAACAAACGTTCTCATAATCCATCAAGTTTACAATTTCAACACAAGCGGAAGGAAATAGAAAATACACGCATCCGGCAGAATTTCCTCTGGCACCGGAGCAATCCCAGAAGGGGAACCTCAAGGATATAGATCAACACAGCTGTGCAGTTACAGTAGCCTTACTGTAGGCATCATGTTTGCCATGGTAACCTTTATCAGTTATGCAGAAAATCTGAGCAAGATCACAGTTTTATTATATTTGTAAGCTTGATGTTGCTCTCCCTGAACTACTGAGTATGTAGATACCTACACTTTTTCCTGGCCACTTGCTGTTGAAACAAAAATAAAAACTCAGATTATGAAACACACAAAGGGAGTGTGACATTATTCTCTGCTCCTCAGGACACCAATACTCTTCTATATCTTAACAATAACAATGCTTTTTACTGCTATATTATGTCGAGCACAGCCCCTTTAGGGAGACAAATAGATTGTTGGAAAAAGGCACATTAAGGTTTTAGTTAAGTAAGACTGCATTGCTTTCATTCAATTTCACTGTATTACAGCAGTACGTGCCCTTTGCATGTCAGGTGTAGCCTACCGCCTGAACTTTTAAGGTGGTTAGGGGTCTTTTTTTCTCATGTTATTCTAATGTTCAGATACCAGGGCTCACTATGTTTTAAGAGGCCATGCTAAAAGAAGGCAACACTTAGTAACTGCACGCTGAGCTAATATATACGTACACGGCCTTGTGTCAAGTTGCATAAATCACTGGGGTAATCATTAAGATGGTTTAAGTAGTTCACTGTGTGCTCTGTGATTATGATGTGAAAACAAACCATGTGGCTGGTGGATTACGGCCAGTGGTGTTTTTAGATCAGGAGGCGGCGGGAGAGAGAGACAGCGAGAGAGAGAGAGAGAGAGAGAGAGAGAGAGAGAGAGAGAGAGAGAGGAGAGACAGCGAGAGAGAGAGAGAGAGAGAGAGAAGAGGGAAAAAACACAAAGAGATAAACCAACTTAAGCCTTTGATCACCTGAGATGCTGAGCGTAGTGATTTACTGCACCCACAAACCCTTTGAAGCCCCCCCCGCTGATGCGATGGGCCGGTCAGTCCTCTGAGCCTCACTCATATACTGTATGTATTCATCTCTCCACAGCCACACAATTTTTCAATTTTCATGTTTTATTGGCATGACAAAAATACATCTATACACACAAGATGTCTGCATTGTGTCTGTGTAGTCTGTGTTTAGTTGTAAGCCAAAATTTTTCAGCCATGTTTCCAAAACCATGCGTTAATGTAGATGGCCCCTAAAGGACTTCGCAGTTAAGATTACATAAAGTCCGACAACCATACCAGATGATGGTAATTTGACACGTTTTACTTCAGTAGGAGTGGCGGCTGTCAACGCGACTCGTGAGCAAAAGCAGCTGTCCATTATCTCACAATGGCATTAATAGGCCGACTGATTAATCTGTCTATCACTGACCAATAATTATTAGTTACTTGAGCTGCTGGTCTGTGTAAGAAAAAATCACAGCAAAAACAAGTTAGTGATATGAAACTGAAGAAAAAACCAACAGATTCAGGAACACTTTCTACCCACAAGCCATCTCTTTGATGAACAGCTGACTCTGACCCACAGTGTCAGGTCCAATTCTGGTCAATAACCCAGTAACACTGTCTCTAAACAGCACCTGTTTACTGGTTCCACTTAGTATTCCACTTATTTAGTATTATTCATCATTCCCATTCTCACATCTCACGTATTATTTTTTATCATTCTCATTTCCTATTTCAGAACTGTTCATATATTCATACTGTTCATATTGTAATATAATATCATAATACTATTTATACCAGTATCCTTGCACTATGCTCCACATTTAAACAATTTCATTGATCTCTTCATTGCACTCACGCCTCTATATTGTTTCTGTTTAGAGTATGTATATATTGTGTATATGTTAGTGTGTATATTTTTGTTTTGGTTGTTTTGTATGCGTAAGCACAGTGTGAGTAACAATGCTCCAAAGACAAATTTCTCGCATGTGTCCTCATACCTGGCGAATAAAGCTGATTCTGATTCTTATTCTGAAAGGAAATGAAAGGAGTCAGAGCAATTTCTCTTGAATCCATTAGATGTTTAGTGAGATACCATTGTTATCTACCGTATGTACAGTGCCAATGTTAATACATGAATATTTAGTTTACATTTTAGCTTCAGAGACACAATCATAGGTAACGTTGTCTTGTCAATGTCAGTGCATTCTGTCAAAGTAGTACACTTTAGCATTCAATGTGGATCAAGTATTCCATGTTTCTTTCCCATTAAGCTGAACAGCAAGAAGCCTACCAAACTACTCTATGACAGCACCAATGATAAAGGTCTTCAATTTAAAAACAAATCATGTTTTACTCGACCTATTGTCATTACAGAATCAGAGTATCATTATGATCTCTATGGAGTTATTTTTGTTTCTTTATAACCAAGCAAAAAAAAAAGGTTTGAGACCAATCGTCTCTCACTACAATTTGAAAACCAAGTGTTTTATTGCATTACAAAAATTTGCTTGCGAGTCTGAACTTTTTTTCTATTGGTTGCTTTTGATTGGGTGTGGCCCATACACACCCACAATTCCCACGCTCCCAACATGCTCATGCACACAGCTCTACTGGAGATGGTGTTACTTGGAGTTGCTTGGAGATCAGTTGATGTTATACCACTCATTTTAATGTAGAGGCTTTGATATGTAGCATGGCAAGAATTCCTGTATGTAACCTTTTTGTCTGCCTCTCTCTCTTTTGTTTAAAAGATTGACATGAACATTAAATCTAACAATAGCCGTCTTGACATTAAGCTTTACCAACCTTTAATGCATGCATAGCTAAGCTACCGTTAGCTTCTCACACAGTGTAATGTTGGACAAAATCCAATGAGTGAATGAATGAAATGAAATTTGCGAATTTATGATCAAATGATGTGAATGTATCAAGTGTTGTGCAGAGTTTTGCATCCCTGCCAAGAATTGCATCCACACCAGCAGCAAGGAAACTTCAACTATTATAGAGTCTACATAAAATACTGCTGACTAAAAATTCTAAAAATTATTGATATCAGAAAATGTATCATAGTTCATGAACATGACAACAAAGTTTATTGTATTCATCATTTTCCTTATGGATGTAATTCCGGCGCATTTGACCATTGTCTGTGTAGGCTACAGATATACAGTAATTTTAGCATCTAACTTCAGCCAGTGGAGGGGCTCTGTTAGCATGCAAAGAATACTTGTGGAGTTCATATGCATTGTTTTGAATGTACTGATCTAGACACATTCAAATCACTTCTCAAAATTCATCTCTTTAGAATAGCCTTCACCTTATAACGACACATTTCATCTACTGTTAGTTGCTGGTTTTATTCTTTCACTTGGTTTTATTCTTTGTGTTTTATTGCGTCACTTTTTCCTAATCTTACTCAACATGTTTTCTTTTGTAAAGTGTCTTTTAGTGCTTTGAAAAGCCCTATAAAGATAAAATGTACTAAATATTATTATTTTAGTTTCACTGTTTTGACTTCATATTGTGCTTTGTAATACCTGCCTTTATTCTTTTAATGCCAGAATGGAAAAATCAACAAAGTCCACAACCTCAACCAGCTTTTGTTTATGATTGTGGACCTCTTTACCAAAAAGGTAATTTGTGTTATTTGTGTAACATGTGACCAACCATTGGTCACCTTCTTCTATTTGACACTTGCTATTTTCCCACCTGCTAGAACCCATTCAATGCCAACTCTTACATACATAGGGTCAGGGATAGGCTTTCTGCAGTAATAAGTAGGGAGCCCATGGATTTTGATTAGCTGCACATGGTTAGCAGCCAGGAATTGCAGTTTCTCAGAACAGGGGCAGCTTTTTTGGACATTGCTCAGTGTGTAGTAGCTGCATCTCAGTGACGTGATTCCAACCAGCACTATGGTGCCATTACTTGAAAGTGTAGCTGTGATTGAGTGGAATGGAGGTGCCGGGCAACCTTTATTATGCTTTAATAGAGATATCCTTGAAATGAAAGTGAAAATAAGTATAAACCTACCAATGACCACTCTGGCTGACGTCCATGGCAATTCATGATCCATCCTGAGGAGAATGAGAGAGGAGGATATCTCTGTCAAAAACTCCTACCATGACCTGACAATGTCCTACATCAGAAGGTGAGAGCCATCAAAGCATGAATGCCTGATGCAGGACAGGCCTCTACAAGCTATGGGATACCGTGTCACATGTAGGAGAGTGAAGTTGTCGATGGTGCAGGAAATAATTTCAAGAACGATCCTGTTGACATGTAACGCCAGACGGACATCTTCTTTTTTCTCTTGTCCACGTAGACGCCAATCACAAGTTGAGGTATTTGTTTTTCAATTATTCCACCTACATTTTTATTAGTGGTGGTTTGAAACATGAATCATGTCACTGATAAAGCCATATTATCTGACACTTTGAAGGTACAACATTTTGATTTTTGGAGGCATCGATTGCTTTTCAAGGAAGGGTGGCCTGTTCGTTTTTCTTTTTCTATTTGCATGTTCAGTCTTGCTCACAGAACATCATTCCTCTTAAATCACATTCCTGAACAGATTTTGTACTTTAATGCGGCTGGGAACAATAAGGCAGAGACTGCCTCAGGAGTTTAAATGGATGATGTGCATAAACATGGATGGCCATCAAGGCATAATCCTTCTCCTTGCCAGAGATAAATCATTTCCAATTAAGAAAAGAACTTTTACACACAAAACAAATCACAGTACTCTGCTTCATTTGGACTTTGAGCTGATCAAGGGGTGGAAAAGGGGGACATTGCAAGATGCATGTTTACTGTGTGAGGGACTGATCGTGGCAGATTTATTGCTGGCAAATGTGTCCACAACCAAAGACACAAACAACAGCAACCTTTTGACTTGCAACACTTTTTGTGACTGCAAAAAAAACACATTTGTTTTTGACAGCAGTGAGAGAAATATGGTCTCAAACCTTTTTGTATTGTTGCTTGTTATGAAGAAGCTAAGATCACTCCATGGATCTCAAATTGGCACATTTTATGGAACAGTGAGACAGACCAGATCTGCATGATGATAAATGTGCTAATATAAGTGTGAAGTAGTGTTTCTTTTTTAAATGGTGGATTGTGCTTCTTGCAGCCTCTCAAGCTGTTTGGTGGATGATCTGGGAGATGAGTCATTAATGAAAACAGTCCGTATCTCTAAAAGATGTCTCAGTAAAACACATTATAGTTACACATTATATATTGGCCAATAGATCTTCCTTCTACAAATATAGATTCAAGAAGGCTGTGGAAATATTGGTTCTTGACCAAGAACTTTTATTGTGAGATTGAAGCAAGAAGTCTTCAAAGCATTCGTGTAAAAAAACATTGAAACATTAAAATTAACACTTGGAATTTCTCTGTTCTCACTTTCCTCAGAAGTTTGACCTCTCAGAACTTAGGTGGCACATTTTCCACAAGGACACACGTATCGACTTGTTCGTGGACGTGATAATTAACTTTTATATCTTGAACAGTGGGCTACACAAGAACCTAAATTAATTTAATCACCTGTGTAATACTGTAGGCTTTCCACTTGATTAGATTTGATTTATTGAAATTATCAAGTGAATGATGGATTGCGGACTTTGAAGAGTCCGGAACCAAATCCACTGCTCACTTTTAAAAAGGGTGTAAGCTACCTTAAACATCCATCCGCTTGAAGAATATGGCCTCTTTTCTTGCAACTCCCTCCAGTAAACTGCAGAGCTTGCATCAACATGATAAAACTGTAATGCCTCCCATAAGTATCCAAGCGCACTATGGTTATCCTTTGTGAATGCCCTGCATTGCAGTGCTTTGAGCTAGCATAAAGCATAAACATATGAGGCTGGTAATAAAGGAACCTGAGAACTGCAAGCATGCAACAGTATGGTACTGCTCCAAGAAATCTTATTTGTGCTTTTCATGGCCTAAGCCTCTTGTCTCTAATCTATTCCACTTGATGTGTAGGTGTGTATGGGTGTGAAATATGCTTTCCTTTCATGGCAAGGATTGCACGTTGGTCTTGCCAACAGGAAGAACAAATGTTAGGCAAGATTTGGCACGATTTTCTAAATCCAAGCACCTGCAAAGCAGATTCAAAGGAGGAGAATAAAAAGCAGCCTTGCTCTGAGCATTCAGGGGCTTTGTACGCACCATAACATCATCATTCCGTGGTTATGAACAATTATCTCAGTCACAATACAGATGCGAGAAGATGTCATGACCCTTAGATGATTGCTGTGTCCCCAGAGGAGCCTTCAAGAAACAGACAAAAGTTGCGTTTAATTTTAAAGCAATTAAAATACCCCACTTCTCATGACTGGTGTATTTCTATGATAAATATTGCATTTACATGAACCACAAATTATGTCACTCCTCAACTATGTCCAGTTAAATTAGTAGATTTCACTCTCAGTTAAATTGAGATGATGAAACCCCAATGAAATAGCTATGACGACATCAAATGTGAAGCCTCCTACTGAGAATATAAAGCCTTTCAGCAGGTGATTCTCTCCATTTTTAAATCCACAGTTTCAGATTAGACTTCTACCAAAACTCTTAAGAACAATGTTCCTGTAGACCCATGCTGGGAGATTTTTTATGTATAGCCTTAAGTTGTTCAAATTACCACATTTCTTTGGATTTCTTTTCCTCGGGTAAAATTACTTGATATCTTCCCAAAAGGGTTGATTTTGCAAAATTAATCAGAAATGAATGCTTGTTTCTTTTAATTCAAAGCAAGAGTTAGAGGCTCTACACAGATTGTGTCAGTTGTTCATGTGTTGTAATGAAGAGCAAATTTATCAATATGCATCAGTTCATATACTCTGACATCTCTCCATCATTGCATGTGTATAGGTCATATTTATGCTTGTGTTATGTATTGAGTGAATATACTAATTTCCCCTTGGGGATCAATAAAGTATGCCTTCTTCTTTCTTCAACTAGATTATTTATATAGGGTATTTGACAACCATAGATGAACTTTGATTGTAGTAGTTTAGTATCTCTTTGTAGTTGTTTTGTGACTTTTTAAGTCTCTTTGTAGTCATTTAGTCTCTTTGTAGTCGTTCAGTCTCTTTGTAGCCGTTTAGTCTCTTTGTAGTCGTTTTGTGTCTCTTTCAGTCTCTTTGTGGTCGTTTTTTCTCTTTGTAGTTGTATTGTCTCTTTGATTCCTTTTGTAGTCGTTTTGTGTCTCTTTCAGTCTCTTTGTGGTCGTTTTGTCTCTTTGTAGTTGTGTTGTCTCTTTGATTCCTTTTGTAGTCGTTTTGTGTCTCTTTCAGTCTCTTTGTAGACGTTTTGTGTCACTTTCTGGTCATTTAGTGTCTCTTTGTAGTCGTTTTGTCTCTTTGTAGTCGTGCTGTCTCTTTGATTGTCTTCATAGTCGTTTTGTGTCTCTTTGTAGTCGTTTTATGTCTCTTTGTAGTCGTTTTGTGTCTCTTTCAATCTCTTTGTGGTCGTTTTGTCTCTTTGTAGTTGTGTTGTCTCTTTGATTCCTTTTGTAGTCGTTTTGTGTCTCTTTTAGTCTCTTTGTAGTCATTTAGTCTCTTTGTAGACGTTTTGTGTCACTTTCTGGTAATTTAGTGTCTCTTTGTAGTCGTTTTGTCTCTTTGTAGTCGTGCTGTCTCTTTGATTGTCTTCATAGTCGTTTTGTGTCTCTTTGTAGTTGTTTTAAGTCTCTATGTAGTTGTAACAGGACACGTCATGCGCTTGGACACCATCTGCGGTCTCTGGGGGACGCAACAACATGGAAGTAAAATGCCACTTGTCGGAGACGTGCAACAACAATGGGACAGTTGTGTTTAGGAAAAGAACAACGGGAAAATGAATTGCCATATGCGGAACATGATCCCGGTCTCCAGGGTGAAAGTCCTGTGTTGTTTGACCCATCCACCACCACGACCAACCTCCACTGGACGGATTTTGGACTTTTCCCACTACTCATTACCATAGTCGTGCTGTGATCATGAAAGATGCTTCCCATTAAAATACATTAGTTTAAAATTGTCGCTCTCTTTGTGATCATTTCGCATCTAACATAGACTCTCCAACAAGAAATGTTAACTAACTTCAAACAGAGGTTCTAATACAAAGGCCTTAGTCCCATCAGACTGTGCCTGCTAGGCCTGTTCAGTAATCCATTCATATAGACCCTTATGTAAAGTTTTAGAATTAAAAATCCTTCATTTATCACTACCTTTTTCTCAAAACCAACATCAAGACTATCTGTGCCTTTACAAGTTGAAAATGGAAACTAAAGTGTATGCTGTGAAATACTCACTGAAGAAGCTTTCCATGTTCAATTGTAAAGCCATTCACACTGTCTTTCACAGTAATAAGCCTCGGTGTTCAGTGCCTGAACAAATGAGATTCACAGTGCTATATTAGATAATGTTAAATTAAATCCATACCTCAAGTTATCTTACTGCTTCTCCCGGGCTCCTGAGAAGAAAAATCTAATATTGTTTGTGGAATTAATGCTCCTCTGTGAGAAAATCTTTAGAACATCATTGAATGTTTGTTTGCTGGCTTCACTGTATCCATTTTTCTAAACAATATATAACAAAGGATGCAGATCACCTGCAGGCACTCCACAACTACTGCAAACAAGTCAAAAGGTTAAATAATGATAAATACACTAGACTAATGAATGGTGGTAATATCAAGGTGCTAAAGTAGTAAAGCATTACCAACCGCATTACTGTTTTTTACCAGAATTGGCAAAGGCCAAATGCTGCTCCATTCCCCGCTGTGACTGACGCACACACACAGATAAACACAAACAAACACACACGGTGGATGCAGGGAAAACCGCAGATGAGATGGACAGGATGACCTAGATTTAGGACAGCTACATTGTTGTAGGTGCTATGATAACTCAAAGTCCTATAAGTTTATCAAAGCGTATTAATATGTGTCCCAGCTCAGGATAGGAAATTATTCATTTATGCTGGATAATCAAGGCAAGCCCCCCCCCCCCCCCCCCCCCCTCCACAGCATGTGATGACAACACAATGTCCACGAGTTACCATGAATGGGACAGGATATACTGTAGTTCTCATAGAGAAACAGCAATTCTTATTTTCGCCTTATATGAGGCAAAAAAGCTGGTAAAAAGTTCTAAAAAAACTTCAAGCCCTGTGTGTTACAGTTGGCCTGTTTGAAAACAAGCTCCGTCTTCCTTGTACTACAGTTTTTAGTACAAACTCAAAGCTGGACCATTTTGCGTGCCTGAAGTATTGAAAATAACACACTCTGTTTTATCTTCATTCAACCAACATGAAATCAATGTGTTAGCTACACATTTCCCACCTCAGTCAGAAAGAACAGGGGAGACATTGTTTCTCTCACTATGTCTCTAGATTCGGTACTCGTTCTGAAGATGATCACCGTCACTCTCCCACTGGCTCTACACACACTCCCCATGCACACACATGCCAGCCCTGCTATTCTTTTAAAGATATTATAAGTATAAAATTTAGGCCACTTACGTAAACTAGGGAGAAAGCTGTAGGCAGAGCCTCCGCAGAAGCATAAATCATGGTTTATGTATTTTGTCTATTACCACAGTCAATGTGTCAAACCCTGAATGCTGCTGAAAATGCCCTTGAGCAAGACACCAAAGTCCTGCCTGCTAATTTGTTCTAACTGAGCACAAACTCAATGAATTTGACTGA
The DNA here is from genome assembly GCF_008692095.1 of Etheostoma spectabile. NCBI lineage: Eukaryota > Metazoa > Chordata > Actinopteri > Perciformes > Percidae > Etheostoma > Etheostoma spectabile. The sequence continues at coordinate 19,230,324 of NC_045735.1, read as the reverse complement.
ATGTGAACGTGAGACAGAGAGAAGTTGTTGAGTCAAGTTGATAGAAAGTCCCTGGTGTGTAGGTGGAAGACGCAACGCAAAAAGGTGCGAACATGTCCCAGGGAGAAAAAAGAGAGAGCTGAGATTTAATGATGGTGAAGATACATTTCATGCTGCACTGAGAAATATAAATTAGAGGTTTGTGCTCAGCATAGACAGATGCTCTGGTTCATGACTCCATAAAATGGAGAACATGTGTTAATTTTAAAAGTCTTTTCATTGCCAAATTTTATTAGAATACTTTATGCTTATTCTCCAAAGGCCTTTTTGTCACAAAGATAACTTTGCATCCTGTCCTCTTGTATTCTTAATAATGTTTTAGAACTGTATCTATGACCACTAATAAACTTTAGGTTGCATGTATTATTATGTTGATATTAAGAATAGGATTTCGTCAATGCAACTACTCATCAATACTCCTTATTGGTTCGGTTCTTTATTGGTACTCTTATCCGTTTTTTGCTTTCCATTAAATTTGAAAAAAGAAACAATTCAGAACAGGATTATATTTCATGTTTTTTTGTATATTTTAAACAAACCATCTAAATGTTTCTAGAGTAGCAACAGCAAAGGTTACAACAAAAAAGATAATATGTATCATAGCATCTCTCCAGAAACAAAAGAAAATTCATATTTCCGACACACTGAGTAAATTGTGGAAATAATAAAGAACATAGACTTCAGTCAGCATCAGTCCTTCCTCTTGTCCGTTGTCCTCCCTTTGCTGAGATGATTTACTGCAGGTGATGGCAGTTTTGTCAAATTTTAAGTTAAGTGGCAAACTAAGACAGCTTTTGTTTTAGCTTGTTTGTTTGTAAAATAGCTTAGCTAATAGCAAATTAGCCGATCTTTTCATGCTTTTGTTTTATGCACGTGTTTCTCGAGAGACTGTGGACAGAGCACATTGATTACATAAATGGATGTATCGGGTTATGTTAGGCGGGAGGGGGGGAGTAGTGCCACCCGGCCAGCAACGCCAAATCACTAATGCACATTGTAAATCAATGGAAAATAATCTCAGAATGAAATGTGGTGTCAACATAAATCACAGAGTTTTTAAAGCCGGAGAGCGGGGTTCACATCGCAAAATACACAAAATACTTCACCCAAGAAGCACTGGTTCTTTTGATCGTGTTTGAATTCAAATTTTTTTATTTTTTTTATTTGGTTGCCTAAATTTAACTGTCATTGCTGCATGACGCTCACGTTTTCTGGCCTAACTCGCCTACCACGGTCCCTTAAAGGACCGTCATCTGGCAGTGCCTGTAGCTGGCTCACAGTCACCTATTTCTGGCTAAACAACTGCCGCAGGTAGCCAGCGTCCTGGCGCTCTGCAGCGGCTAAGTACAACCAGCACCTGCCGCTCTGATTTTATTGTTCTATCGCACTATACTTACTTATTTTGCGCTATTGAAATCTCACTAATTCTCTGAAGTACCGATAAGGTAACTCTGGACCTCATCAATAGTCCAGTTTTTACTCATTCAATACAGGTTCTAATTAGCAATAAATTATACAGTATTTGTCTATGTGCAATGTGAAATGTTACACCTAATGATGAGGGATAATTATCACCCAACTCTGCACTTCCGCTCAGGTCAGTGGAGTGTTTTTGAGTCTTTGAGCTCATTGTTATGGTTTTATGGTTTGCAACTTTGCTATTTTCTGTTAATATGGCTTGAACTTTGCATTACAGTCATGTCTATAATGTGTATCCTGTGTTCCTTCAGCGCATTAGTTCTGTGCACATTCTCAGATATTGAGGCTACAGAACAGAACAGAACTACAGTAAGCACATGAGATAGAATATTAGGATGTGAAGAGAGGTAGCATTGTAGCATTGTAGCACAACAATGATGGAACCTTATAGAGAGAAAGTCAAGCTTGTTGTTTTTTCTGCAATGACCTTATTAACCATGGTGACCTTCAGCCCTCATCTGCCACTGAGTGGATATCCTTTAATCCTCCTGGTACTGTAAACACAAAGGATGCATGCACGTATCTGAAGAACAGTGTTACAATGCTGTTAAAAGCAAATTATTATATCAAAATCATGTGCTAATTAATGTCTGTCCATGGTTGGGTTAATTTATTCCATAATTGGTGAAGCCAAAGACAAATATTTATATTTGTGGTCAATAAAGTTCTAAGTAAAGGTCCCAACCATAGACTCTATAAAACTCCCAGTTTCTCAATTGTGGCATGAATAAAACATAACCAAAATAATAAAAAATAAAAACTCTTTTAAGTTTAATGTGAAAAAATTTAATTTTCCAACAGCCTCTCAGCTTTTTCCAAGTTGAGGCTTTTTTGCTACACATTCAATGTGTCCCGGTAACGGAATATGTATTAAAAATGGTATGGATTATACAATGATATCTTTCTCAGTCTATGGGGCAGCACAAAATGTTCCTGTCTGTTCTCATCAGTGGTGTCAACATGACAGGCAAAAGCAAATTTGGCAGGCTGACTCACACAGGAGCTGAGAGGAGGCTGGTTGCAAGGTTAATTGGCAATGGGAATAATTGGCCACTGGGCTCAATTTGTCTGATGGGGGGGAATTGGAAACCAATCTTTTTGTCTGTTTGGAAGTATTCCATGCAATGGAGGCATCTTTATCTGATGCTCTTTGCTTGAACTGTATCTTCCTCCCTGATAACACTTGCTACGAATGGCTGTGCTGGCGCGGAGCTGTAAACAACTGAAACATTCTAACAGCAGTGGTTTTAGAGAGTTAAATTTGAAAATTAATATTTAAGTGTTCCAGACTATGTGCAGACTATGTGCTTGAAATGCATTAATGTTGTGTAACTAATGTAACTAACAGAAAGTACACAGTTTAAATACAAGTTTCAACATAAGTATTTTGCTGCTATGGGTTATGTACTATACACATTTCTGATTATGCTTTTTATATTGGACTGATATAGAAATGCAGGAACACTCTTGCCTACTGGATGAGGGTGTGTGTTCGATAAAGTGTGTTTTTTTTACTGCAGAGCCTCTCACTCCTAGCTGCTTGCTAAGCACAGCCTTGTCTCGAGGGCATGATTTGCCTGCTTTTCTTGATGGCTATGTGTATCCACAAAGAGAGGATCAACAGAATCAGCATGTGAAATTGATTTTTCTCTACAACTACATGTAAATGAACTTTCCAATGATTTTCAACTCATAGCCAATAATGCAAAGTTAATGGCATTTTGGCTTTGTTTTTATTCTCTAATTCAACTTAGACTGCCTTATGTAATGACATATGCCATACTGTGCTTTACCTAAGATAAAATGGAAACAATATTCATCATGAACACTTTTTGTAGAGATTAACTTTCTTGGCTTTGGTCTATTTTTTAAATAAAAAATGAATTGAACTGGATGTCAGATTGTTATATTTAAATAGCAGGTGATGCTCAAGTTATCATATTATGTTGAAATGTGATATTACAACTACATGTTGAATGTCACATATTTAGAGAGACTATAAAACATACGTTTATAAAATAATGAACATGTCATGCTCACAGATTTTATTGTTTAGAGCTCTTGACAGCCTAAATGGTGGGATGCCTCAGGCATCATTGATGGGCTCTCTCAGGGAATGTCTCAGTATGATAAGCAGTTGAATATATTGTTTACTTATCAATCAATCTTTTGCCGTCCTATATTTTCTCTCAATCTATTCCAATATATAGCTTAATTCTACACAAAATCATATCCAACAAACAACTTACATTTTCACATAGATAGAAAAGATACATCGATAGACATAACCAAAACACATAACTATAGCTTAACTATCTTTAGTTGAAGACAAATCACAATTAAAACTTCCAAACAGAATATATCCGTTCTTTTAGCATCTTATTGGGATATAATGGATACAGTTTTACCATTAGATTTATGTTGTGCCAGGCAATCCAGCTAAACAAAAATACTAAGGGACCGGGTATACTGCCCTGTGGTGTCTCATTAGTACATACAATGGTGTTTTTTCTCAATCACACTTCCTTGACTTGGTTGACAAGAAAGCTTCCTAAACTATCCTGTGATTCACAGTGTCAAAATCTTTAAAAAGAACATACGTTGATGTTGTTTAGAAAAGTGCACATTTCTTCAGTGAGTTGCAAACAAGATGTCATTTTTGACCAATTATATGGAGATTAAAATAAAATAGTTGCTATTAGGGTGTTCAGTTAATTGAGTTATTTTCTAGAATCTAGGAATCATGTTTTGTTGTGTACAGACAGGAATAATAAAAAAAAAAACTTTTACAGCTTTTATGAACTGCAACTTAATCTGTAATTGTCATGCGATAAAAACTTCAGAGTAACAAATTTGAGAGAAGTAAGACAGATGAGACCTGCAGGAAAATCAATTATTATTTTATTATGAAGGAATAAAAAATTGGTAGAATGCATCTAAATTCACAGTCAATTAGCAGATGAAACAAAAAAATAAAACAAATTGTAGAGTGCAGTTTTCTTAAAGTTACAAAACATAACTGGAATACATTGTAACTCCATCAAGTCCAACTAAATGGTTTGTCTTTTCAGATAGTTCAGTTTAAAGAATCAGAAACCAGAACAACTTAAGATACCAGCAAAAAAAGTTTCATTTTGTGTAGCAGAAATATATGTATGTTTTGGTCCAATTAATTATCTTGTGATCCTTTCAAATTTATTGTGTGACCAAGGCTGTAGGAAAAACCCTATGGTGTGTAAATGTCAATATCAGTTGAGGATTATAAGTCAGATTTTCCTGTGGGATATATAGACTTTATTATCAATGTAAGCCCTCATCAAGCAGTTAACTCATTTGGTAAAAAGTTCAGAAGAATTGAGTTAAGCAACGCTAAACAAAGAGGTGAGCTACTGACTTTGGTGGTATTTTATTCATTTTCTCATTCATTCATTCTCTTTATTTCAGTTAATTATTGCTTATATCTGATCACACTTCTTTTTCTCAGGGTTTTATTTTACCTAACACACTCCATTGGTCATATTTTCTGTGTTTCAATTCAATAGTCTAATTATTGATTATTAATTTGACTTGAGTTCCTGTGATAGGATCCCCTTTATAAATGGCTGTTCCACTAAATGCCAGTGTAAACAGACTTTTCAGTTCATTACATGCACTTTTAATCAATTTGATAAAATGTGTTGTTTGTTAAACGGTGCGTCCAAGGTAACATTGTGGGGAATTTGACCCCTCTGACCCCTCTGATCATCAAACAATGTGACACACAAAAAAAAACTTCCATTTGGCCGAGCGTCAACTACCACCATGAAAGTCACTGAGGTCACTCATTTTGCCCGTTCCAACGCTCAGCGGAGCACTGGGACTGATGCTGCTCTGCCTGAGTTTTACTACAGTCACATGGAATGTGTACAATACAATACGGATGTGAAGATGGGGGTTTACATGGCAAACCAAAAACTCTGTGCCAGAATGCAGTATATGGCGTACATGACATGGCTTGTTTGATGACTAACCATGCACTTGAAGAATCTGAAAAGACAAATGTCTGACACCATTTCGCATAATGTCACTGAGTTTTTAATCACAGACTAGAAGATTTTACTATCAAGACTTAAAATGTGGGATTTTGTCAAACATCAAGATGGGAAAATGACTGACTTAAAACAGCTCAGACTGAGTTTTATTATCACTTTATGCCAAACGATTGAGACGACAGGAGCGTGCCCAAACTCTATCGAGAATTTCATTCCGATTTTGGAAATTTGTCTGCGACAGCTTGAAAAAAAGCAAAAGTTGTTTTGGTATTGGGTGTTTTTGGTGTTGGCATAATGAAGTAATAACGTGTCTTTATTAGGTTCATTACTGGTGACTGTGTAGTTTATATACACAACGTTCCACTTCCAGGATTGCTGTACTGCAGATGTATATGTCTTATCGTGTGTTGGGATTTTAACTTAAGGTGGATTTCTGAGGACTTGGGTTATCTGGTCCTCAGATCTCTGCAGGGTAAATCCACACAGCTATCTAGACCAATCAGAGTTTTCTGTTGCACGACTTAAACAACTTTTTAACGTACACATATTCCAGCAAATCAAGTTCTTTCCTTTCCTGAGCCTATTTTCCACAGGCACCGTGCGGAGCTTAGTGCCGCCCATGACAATTGTGATTGGTTTAAAGAAATGCCAATAAACCAGAGCACGTTTTGTCTCATCCAGGAATGCTGTGTGGACTAGTCAGATCTTCATCTCCAGCGCTGTGGAGGAAGGACTGGCAAATCGAGACTACCTCTTTCCCAGACAACACACCTTTGAATAAAGTGTCCTTTAAGATATATGTATATGCCACTCTACATTTAGCATTTTTGACCCAAGATCAACATGCAAATATTAATCATCAGTCATTGTCTTATAGTGAGGAGTTGTTGTTAAGATACATTTTTCTTCTTGATTTAGTTTGCATTTGTCACTGTATTGCAAAGTTCCTCACAAACAATAATTAATTCCAGATATTCATAGTGCAGGCAACTGAATCCGTTTCATATGCAGACAAATTCCCGAGGCACTTGCATTTAGGTGCATCTGGGGATTTATACATAATATATTCATCTGACATACGAGATCAAATTAGAAAAAATAATTTAAGATGAAGTTAAAGATGAAAGTCATGTTTTTTTCTTTCTTTCTATGACACTGCAGGTCCTGTTTTAGTGATTACACAGTGTCATTGGTTTTGCAAATTAACCTTGGCACAATCATCGGAAACAGAATTCCCTGAATAAGCCAGTTTGAGAAAGGAAGAGTTGTCGAGGAAAAAAAGTGTGGAGGAACCTCTTCCGACAGCTTGTTCTGAGAAAGGAATATGATTTTCTGTCTCTTTGAACACGCGTTCAGTTGTTAACGTGTTCTTTCTTTTTCCTCACTCCCACTACCTCATTCCAATTTCCCTTTAACATCTCTGTCGACATTTAGTTTTCAAAGTTATCCAAATGTGAAGGGGGTATCTTTTAGAAACCACCGAATATCACAAATAATAAACATTATCGGTAATAGATTGGACACAAGTAACACAAGTATACAATGTAGAAGAATTGGAATAAGAATGCTTTCAATGTCACCTCCCTTGTAGAACAATTTAGTTCATTATAATGCAGTTGTGGGATGCTCACCTCACTCTGACTTTCTGCTCAGATGATAGCAAGTCAACCTTTCATCCAAAAGCTCTGCTAAACAATGCTTCCCTAATCATTAAAGTGGCTAAGCCTGCAGATGAGTTCATTGGGTATAACGCACCCGTCACAGTAATCATTACTGACAGGACATGCAGCTGCTAATGATCTTTTCTTAATCACACTTAATCAGGTAATAATGATTCTGAGGTGAGAAATGAAGTGCTTGCTCTGTGCTTTCGCTATGGAGAGGCCTTGTTTCACTTGACTGGTTTTGGTGTTGGCAGGGGGGCTAAAGGGGGCGGCGCCTCCATATGCTGCACTTCTCCCCACTCACAGGGTCGCTGGTTTTCATTGGAGGGATGAGGGATTCGTGAATTAGGTCCTGCTCAATGCCGTGCTGTATGACCACGGACCTGGATCATAAAGGGCTGCTGTGAGACGGGACATAAAAATACAACCTGAGGTTTACTGTGCTGGGAGGAGAGGATGAAGTACTACACATACATGTTGGAAGATATAAGTTAATGAACACCAGAGGTGGGAGTAAGTCACAAGCAAGTTTCAAGTCTTAATGTCTCAAGCCAGTGTGTTGGGAGTCAAGCAAGTCAAAAGTCACAAGTAAAGTTATAGACAATTCTGATGATCTACTCCAGTTTCCACATTTAAATCATAACCATCCCATCCGATTTTGGTTGTAATCTTCATGTATGTAGACAGTAAACGGAAGAGAAAGGAAAACAATGTGTTGATGTCAGAAATCTAGTTTAGACTGTTCGGATCACAACTTTTTGAGCGCAACACGGACACGTGCATTAACCCTTGTGTTGTCTTCCTGTCAAAATTAAACATTTATGGTTCATGATTTTTATTGATGTTTTTAACTTTTTCTTTTTTGTCCCATTTTTGACACTATTTTAATGTCACTTTTTTGACATTTTTAACACTACGTGACACTAACTTCTTAACTTTAGTTTCACAGTTATTGTTGGAATTTGTGGTCAATAAACCTCATTTATAGGAAATATACCTAATGTTTGAGTTAGAAAAGCAGCAATTAGGTATTATTTAGACTAAAATTAAAGGAATGGATGTGGATGGATAATCACAGACTGAAACATGTCAACTTTTACTCAATACTATTGAGAAAAAACACTTCAATTTTTTTTTTAAATGCTGTAAAATTGAATAAGACGCCCCAAAATGAATGAAAGTAAAGATTTGTACTTGCCAAAGAGCATTGTTTTGGAATCAATCATGTTATTTGGGGTAATTACAATTGGTAGGAAAACGGGTCAATTTGACCCAACAAGATAAGGGTTAAAATACAAATCGGCATGTTTATTAGGATCCCCAAAAACCCGGATTAAACACTTAATGAACAATGAATCCATAACAACAACAACAACAATTATCATTGGATAGCCTTAGTTTAATCTGATGTAAAAAGAGTCAGGAGGAGACACACAGTGTTGACAATTTAACGCTAACTTGTGTTTGGATCAAAGTATACGTTTGAGGTTAAGTTAATTATTACGTATAACATTTCAGTATTTAAATGTTTTAATTGCTTTACCATAAAATGTATTTGATGAACAAAAGAGATTAAGAACATCCCACCCTTCATCTGTTTCTTCACGGATGAACAAATAACATATGGAACCCTTAATAACCTGTTTGTTTATACATTTTTTATAGGTTTTTAGAACGCAAACTGAATCTAAAGTAGGTTTTAAATTCACATTTGCTTTCCAGCTAACGTTTAACCAGCCGATTAATTAGCCAAGAAGACACATTTACTGAACGTACCCTGGGTTTTGTAGTGAAGGATAAAGTTAGATGTTGTGGTGGTCGTGTCCATGATATCTGAGCTGCAGACCATGCACATAGCTGTTCTCTTCTTACTACGTTCATCAACTACATAATCCTTGAATCTAAATGTTCTCATTATTGGTATGAGACTCTCAATGAGGGCTGCCTCCTGCGTTGGCCTCTGCTGGACTGCAGCGCTCTGGAAGGTTGCCAGGTTGATGCAGGAAGTCCTCCCTCTAAGTGTCTAACACACAGACACTTAGTGAGTTTGAAACTGGACAATATCTGTTTTGTGCAATAACACTTCTTAAAATTTGTGCAATACTCTGCTGCTACTATTTGTTCATTATTACTGTTTGTTATGGTTTGGTGTTTTTGACATATTTTATTGTGGTAGTCTGTTTTCCTGTTTTTTTTTTTTTTGTAAGGTACTTTTGGTCTTGTCTTGTAAATGTTCGATTTCCCATTTTATTTTGAAGTCTGGTCTCTGTCTCGTCTGGTATGTAGTTCCTCCCATTCCTGATGTTTTCCACCTGTTTCCCAGACTTGTCACCTGCCTCTTGTTACCTCATTACCCTCTGGATTTAGTCTTTGTGCTTTCCTTGCTCTGTGTCAGATCATTGTTCCTGTTGGTGTGTGTCTGTGCGAGGTCCCCGTTTACCTGTTTCTGCCATTTTGTGATACATTTAGACTCTTACCTGAGGTTAGATTTCCCTGTGGACCTTTTTTGGGATTTTTTTCCCTCTGTTGTTTTTAACTGTTTTTTGGGCTTTTGGACTGTTCCTTTGTTTTTCTAGAGTATTTGTTTGGACTTTTGTTTGGGATCAATAAAGTATTTCTGATTCTGATCCATGTCAATGGGTTGTGTTTCAAAAACAAAAGGTTCCAGAGATGTCAAGTAACAAAGTACAAATACATTGTTAACATACTTAAGTAGACATTTTGTGTATCAGTTCTTTACTGGAGTAATTGTTTTACAGCAGACTTTCTACTTCTACTGCTTGCATTTTCACGCAATTATCTATACTTTCTACTTCTTACCTTTTTTAAAAATAGCTTTGTTACTCCTATTTTAGTTTGGCTTGTTTTCATTTCGGCTCATCACCAAAAAGAAACCTATCCGGATGAATTGCACCATCCGGATAGAGTGAATTGGATTGTGGTTGGATGAGAAATTAAACATATTATTCGACACCTTATTGGTTTGTACAAGATCAATTGTACCTGCATATAACACAAACCACGTCACACTCCAGCAAGGAAATAGCAGCCGTATGTAGCGTAGTACGAGCGTGTCCATGGCAAAGACTTAAGAGAACTCGAGCAAAAATGTCCCAACCAAGCACCAGCAAGGAGGTTGGTAGCCAGGACGACCAGCCAACCCTCCTGCATCCTTGGAAGAATTTTTCGAAATTGTTAGATGCAAAAACAACTCTTTTCAAAGACTCTGCAAGCTCTGCGCACCCAAGTATCACAAGCTAATTGTTTCCAAAACTTTCCGTCTAATTTGAAAAAGCATATTGACACTTTTCTTTTCTGGCTTACATCACTTTTACTTTTATTCTTTAAGTAGTTTTGAAACAGGTACTTTTACCTAAAAAGCTTGAGTTGAGTTGACTTCAACTTCTACAGAAGTCTATTTTAACCCTAGTATCTATACTTCTGCTTGAGTAATGAATGTGAATACTTTTGACACCTCAGCTAAGTCCTCAACATCTTGAAAAAAACAAATATTACTTTGTATTACGTGAAGTAAAAGTCAAGTCCCTTTGAGTGATCTGTCTTAAGTTGATCTCAAGTCATTAATACACAATAGATCACAATGACACACAACAATCTGCGCCACAGTTTTTTTTTTTCCATCCTCCGCCGTGCGCCATACCACACCGGGAGCATCACAGTGTTTTGAGGAGACATTTCCGATATTGGGGGGTGTCTATTCTCACACGCTTCTGCATTGATTTGAATCGCCGCGACTGCTTGCGGAGTTTTTCCATGATAATGTACTGTATATTTTGAACCTACTTTCAAACATACTGAGAACCATTTGTACATGTAACTATGAAAATTAGTGAACTTTGAAAGTATGGAAAGATCTGCATAGGGATTTCAGCACCACGGACAGCGCCATGGATTTGTAAATCCACAGTTAGGCTACTGATTGTCGTGACGTTTTGTGTCCGGGATTGTTTACGTGCTGCCTTCCCGAGGCTATTTTGCCGCAGAACCGTGGCTCTGTCCGGCGCCAACCCAAGACAATCATGATTGCACATTTTTCTCCCACTACAGAATGCTGTGTGGATGAGTCTGACCCTCCTTCGCAACGCTGTGAAGGAAGGTCTGGACATGCAAGACTAGTTTAAAAAAAAATGGAAATATAATAATATTCTACACGGTTTACTTACTTTTATAACGTGACTGGATGGAGCAGTAAACGTGACACTTTTTTACACATCAATCCACGGCTCACAGAAAAAAAATATTTCGACTCTCGTTAAAGGCTCTTGGATTCGCCCACTCTCTGTGGTCACACAGCCTGCCAGTGAACCGTGCCCTTTACTAATTGTAAAGTCAATGAGGCATTCTTAACAGATGCTGGTGGAACGGCTCCATTAGACCTTACGGGGGGCTGTCATCCACATATCAAAGCCATGAAAAGTCAAACTGTCATTATCACGCGGCTCAAACCGCATCTATCCACCCGGCAATTTAATTCTTATTAAATGCACATTATGAGTGGAGATGGATGGTCTTGGTCGAGTGGAGTTACTGCTTTGGAAAAGACTTTTGATAAGACACACACATACACACACACACACACTCAGGACTCAGCTGTACCACAACAGTTTTTAAAATGTCCGCCATAAAGTATTTATAAACAGAAATATGAAGCCCATAATGTTGCCAGTGATGGAACTGTGGAATGCTTACAGCTGTGGGATGTGATTTGAATGGATTTAACAGATAAAAGGTGGTCCAGAATGTGTGTGTCTGTAGAGTTTGATTGTGCAGGCAAAACAAAGCTGTGACAGTCCTGTGTTGCTCTGCCAGCTTGAGTGAGAACAACTACACGTGACAAAACAAATGGGCTTTGGGCTGTGTGATGCAGAGGTTACACCAAATGACCACAGTCCCTTATCTCTCTGCAGCTTTATTTATTTATTTTTCATAAATGAGGGATTAATTATTGCCTCCAAAAAAAGAGAAGGAAGCTGCATTCAGTAGACAAATCTACTGTAACGGTTGCCCCCCTGAGGGTCTTGTGTAAAAAAAAAAAAAAAAAAAAAAAAGTAATAAAAAGACGTAGGATGGTTTAGCAAAGCAGTAAATAAAACAGAAAAAAGACAATTTAACTTGTACTTTGGCTGTAATTAGTGCAACCAAAATAGAAACAATTACTCCTGCGAAATTTCCTCAACTGGAACGATAAACGTTTTTGCTGTTTGTGTTTAAATGATTAATTGATACACTTTACAAAGCAATTAGCATGCAATCATCATTTTCCATTTCAGCCATCCAAAACAAATCAAACTGATAATAATAAACTGGTAACTTTATAATATCCAGGAGATTATGTGCTATGTCGTGATGTCTTTATTTCCTATGCTGTTCTTCATATACTGACTGTGAGGTACCTTTTGAAAGGCCTTTTCACGATCTACAGCACTTCTGCTATTTCAGATACATAAATCTTGTGATTGTGACAAGGTGCACAGCAAGCCTCCCATGTGTGTATAATGTGGTGAAAAACGTGTGTGTAACAGGCCAGCTGCTCCTCAGGGATATTACCCCAACAATCTTCCCTGAATATTCATCAGATGCTGTTGCTGCTTGCGCACGCACACACACACACACACACACACACACACACACACACACACACACACACACAGATGATCATCACATACAACAATGCTCCTCTGATCAAAGAGAGCTCATTATCTTCCTGTCGCGCTGCAGAGTTCTGCTGAAATAACCAATCAGTTGAAGCTTTCAAAGTTCCCTTCTCTTTCTGCCTGTCTCAGCACACCATCTCCTTGGCTGGCAACACTTTAACCACGGCACATTTGATTCCTTTTCCTCTCACCAAATGTTGATTCGAGAGTCTGTTCAGAGAGAGGCCCCTTTGATTGCATTAACGATAAATGAGAGAGTGCGTCTGATTTATCTCTAGTGCGGCGTTTTGATTCTGCCGCGTGGAGATTTCGGTCTGATGATCAGCCTCTTGAAACGAGTGGTCAAATCGTTCCTCAAGATGTCCCGTTTGACATGCGTGGGTTGGCATTAATGCTCATGTGATCACTGTCAATTTCTGAGTATTGAGAACGAGATTTGACCCGGATTATCCACTTTTGGCAAAGCGCAAATAAGATAAGATTTTTCAATTGTCCTTCACTCTTGTGAACACGACCAGACGACACCCACAGGAAGCAGTTTGTGAAAAACTGTGATGCAGTTGTCCTTAAAGTCACACACAGCCATTTAGTGGTATCTTGTTGTAGACTAATTCCGTTGCCTAAACTTAACTTGTTCTGTTTTACATTTAAAACCACCCTTAAAGTTACATCTACTGGATGATAAAACCACCATGCAACTGTGAAATAGCACGCTCATATGTGTCATTTTGGGAAAGCGACTTATGATGTTGTTTGGTATGCAGCTGTTTTGGTATTGTTTCCATATTTGGTGAATTTCTGGTTGAAAGAAGACAACCTTAGAAGGTTGCAAAATGATCATCATCATCATTAAACCTACAGGGATGAGTGTTAGGTAGGTTTTCATAACAAGTTGGCAGCAGTACCAAAAGCAAAATAATGTTATGTCAAAATTTACAGCTGTGCAAATAATTAAAATAGTAGGCAAATGTGGCGCTGTGGCTCCCTCCTGCTAATTATTTATATGATAATAATCAGTGGCTATCAGGAAATTTCATTCAGTAAATGTTACAAATAACTACATGGACAGGGAAAAGGGATTTATAGTGGTGTTTCATGCACAGGTCCAGCAATAAATGAGAAGCTTGGGAGCACAGGATAGGAATAACATATACAGTATATGTGCTGTATGTATATATACTGTATATATTTAGTCACAAACATCCTAGTGTGTATGAGGTGCTGACACAGTCATAATTTCCACAGGTGGGAACCATGTCTTTAAAGTGAAAGTAACTAACTAAACACAAACATTGATCTGGTGTTTTGCATTACTGCAGACGTTTTTTGCAGTTGACTGATCCTCGTCCGCTTGCAGCGGCAGGCTTTTTATTATAGTTTATTTTCCCTAATTTAGTTTTATTTTCCCAGTCCAGTCAGCTAATGGTTTTTCAGTATTCACCCAGAAGCGGAGCCCTCCTGGGGTGTTTCAAAGTAATTTGGTTCCACCTGAGGCGACACACATGCTTGCTCAAATGCAGAATCAATATTAATCGACTTTGTGGGTGGGGGTGAAGCATGTCTTCAAGTAGATGTTGCAGCCTGGAGATACTATTTTAGGCGGCTTGAAGTGTTAGGACAGTGTCACCGTGGTCACCGTTGGGGTTATTGATGACATCAAGAGGCTCTTTGTCTTTGTGTTTTTGTCTGATTCATTTTCTCGCTCCCCTCCAAGAGCTTTACCGCCATCGTTCCATCACTCCTTGAATTTCCTCTCAGTTGTCTTTTTCTCCAGGCCCATATCAATAACCTGAGATTGATTGAATAAATGTGAGACATAGCTCAGTGTTCAATAATTTCAAGGCTCATGTCGGGATTTAGTAGATAGAATATCGATCACAAATGATGCCTTTATTAAAAGTTAACAGTTGCTGGAATGACTTCTTCTAATCAGTCTTTAGAGACTAGGTGGCCACGTTGCCCCCCCCCCCCCCCCCCCCCCCCACCCTGCACTGTCCACTGACCCAGTCACAAGCTACTTTATCTGCAAAATGGCTTCCGCGCTTGTTCATACAATTAATTCTGTAGAACTGGCATTTCCAACCATTTACAGTACTAACAGAGATAACAGCACAATAATTAATCAATCATAAGTATGTACAAATTAAAAGTAATTATAGTTTATGTTTTTCACCATAATGCAGAACTTGAGGTCTAAAACACATGCTGTATTGTTTGTGAATAAGTTTTTATTAGATGTTATACAAAACACTTCATGACAATGTGAATTGTATGCAATGAAATTGAGTCCATTTTGAACTCTCGCTCTAATCTCAGACTAGCACAGACAACGTCATGGAAATAGGAATAATATTATTTCTACTTCATTCATAATATACTCTCTCTCAGGCTTGGAATCGACCATATGTAGTTCGGGGGTTTCTTAGGATGACATAAAGTACATCCCACTATGTCATTGTTGCAGTATTTTCTAATTCTTGTGGGTAATTTGCCAAACACATAATGTATAAGATACAGATTTTCCGATTTTCTTTTCAGTTCAAACATCAGGTTTGGCTTTCTTTTTCCTCCCTCCTACATTTGGAAATTATGTGTAGATTTGTCTGAAACAATCGTTGTTTTTTACAGGTAGAAATTGATCATCTGACCGCAGCCTCCGGAGTTCACAATGCCCAATAAAATGTGTTTTCAGTAAGGAGAGGGCGTTCCTTTAAACTACTTGTCTTCCTTACATGGCCACATTCATGCCGTTTTTTCAAAATGGAAAACAACTAATTTTAATTACCAAACAAATGAATCCATGTTACATCACTTCATGGAATGGAATGCAGCAAGAGTATTCTCAGGTAGATGTTTTCCTTTCTCTGCCTTGCTCTAAGGCACAGTATCGTTTCCGAGGTACTGTACTTTGAGCGGCAAGTAAGTAAGGATTTCACTGAGACACTTTCTCAGCTTCAGCTCAGCATTCGCAGCCTGCAGCGAATGTGAAATGAGAATTTTTCTGGTTACAAGCCCCCATTTCTAACCTTTAGACTAGAGCTTTCTAAACTGGCAGGATTTTGCTACTTGGCATGACCGCCTCTGGCAACACTTCCAGCTTCCATGGTAAAAAAAACACAAACACAAAGAGACTTCCAAATCCTAAAATCCTGGCAATATGTGCATTTCATACAGGTTACTTTACAAGAAAACAACTGATGAAAATATAAAAGGTTAATATCCATTTCCGTAGCATTTCTTATTGTATGTCAGAAACAAATCGGTGTTAGCCACACTGGCTTAAAGCTATTTACACTAATCACTGCATTAAAAATGTAATGCAATTAAAGACCTTATGTATTTGTTTGGTGGTTGGGTCACCAACAAGTCACCTAATCCAAAAGGGCTAACACATCAGTTAAAGCGTCTTTCTACTCCAAAAATGTCAGTCTTATATTAAATTGTGGCTAAGAAATCCCAAATGTAGAAAAACACATACATTCCTTTAGCTCATGTGCCAGCTTGTGATGCATTGAACTAATTCTTGGCACTTCATGCTAATGAGCAAAATAAAATCCCATTATACATGCTCTGATTTTACCATTTGAGACCTGTATTTAACCCTCTGAGGTTTAAGGGCATTTTTGGATATCTTCTTGATTTCTCCTTTTAAGGGTATTTGCATAAAACCTGATCCCCATGTTTTTCACATCAGAATATTCCGAACATACTCACATTTATGTAAAGTTCCACAATTGTTCCAGACCATGTGTAAAGAGATAATTTGGCCCTAAAGTGGAAATATTTCTCAAATCTCTGTGAAAACATACCTACACGCAATTGTTTTGGTGCCTGAATTCTTGGGTTCACAAAGGTAGCGTAGGATATATGAATAATTATAATAAATAAATGGCTATAATTACATTTTTTATTATTGCTTTTTAAGTTGGAGAGTTGTCAAACATTGCTTGGATTTGCCATTGCTTCTTTCGTCCTCAGAGGGTTATGGACTGCTTTGTTTTTTAATTATATATTTTCATACTACACACAAATACATGGACCCCCAGAATGCCTGCAAACCCCAGTCCTCCCATTTAGAGCGTGGCCACATGTTGCCAGTTGTGGAAACTGTTGATTGATGGGACTGATGCATTCAAAGTCCTCTCAGCACACCCAGTGTGTGGAAGGTTCGGGTTAAAATCCTGTCACTCAGCAGTTCCACTTCCATTATGCATTCAGTACTCCTGCATTTGGCTGGTGGAACAGAGAAGGGGATGAACACAAATTACTGAAGCTATCTGTTCAGGATTAAGCAGTGCAGCACAAACAGCTTTCACTGCAGACGCCTGTACCTCAAAAGTATTCCCACTGTATAATATTCCGGCATCCTCAAAAACTCAGCCCATGTTATCGAAGCGGAAGAATGCCTCGAGGATAAACAGTTTCTTTTTTGCCCTTCAGGCGAAAGCTTATTTTTCTACGTTTGTTTCAAGATGACTCAGTCAGCACATAAAGTCGATGCCGTCGCGGGACAGTCAGAATTTGTGGGGCAGAAACTCGCCGATATTGCAACAATCACAGGAACGTATGAGTTAGGTGAGATGTAGCCTTGTGTTCACGCTGTTAGTGGGAGATAAGACAAGGCCAATTTCATATTTTTACCTCGTTGACAGCGGCTGGCAAGTTTCATTACTGCTGTATGGTTTGGCTATTGCTCTTGTGTCAGAAGTGCATTCCACTTGACTTTCTTATGTTTTACTTCCACACTTTAACTCTGCTTAATACAATTCTAATATTTATGTGTTTTTTTCTTCAAAATTGCTTCAGAGCAAACAAACTCATAATAAAAAGTACAATGACTCTGCGGCTGTGAAATAATGTATACATCCAACATGTATAAAAATGCAGTAGGCAGACTTAGTAGTTAATGAAATTAAGGTGGCAATGTGTGTAATTTTGTTGTATGTACCGTATTAGTTTGTCAAGATAAATGTTCCTGCATGTTAAGACTTGATAAGGAATCTTTGGCTAAACTCTTACGTTGCTGATCCATTTTTGTGGTACAAAATGTTGTGTTGCAACGTCATACATCCATGGTCGATGCTCCACGCCCCTGACTTGCAGCTGATTGGATAAATTGGTCACGTGGGTCTGGCTGCTCGAGAATTTCAAACCTGTGGATTGAATTTCGAACCTGTGGAAGGAATACGATGTCACATTTTTCGAAAAATAGTTCACTGAGACGTGTTTCTGAAAACATGTTAAGCGAGAAATAGACCGTACGGGTGCTGAATCTGTCTTCAATTCAGATCGACAAAGGTCAGTTTGAAAGATTTACCTCTAATTCTATTGGATGGTTGCGTCACATTCAACGGATTCATTTACATAAAGATGGACATCGGTCGGCTTTCTGACGCACGGTGTTTTTTCAAACGCAGCGCCACCTTCCCAGAATGCTTTGCGTTCTCACTGAAGTCGCTTGACGTCAGCGTAACTCATTTTGAATCCTCTTTAACTGCAAACTTATGCAACGTTTCTTTTTGTGTGCGACGCAGCGGTCTTGTTAAGCTCGTGTAACAGCTCCTCTGTTCAGCGCAAAAGAGACAGGATGAGATTCAACACCTGCACATATGCTTAACACTTCTGCATGGCAGATGGGTTAAGCATTTGATTTCCATCTATAATTACCTCCACGTTGACAGTTACCAATCCGCTGTGTATTGTAAATATAATCTTTGTGAGCGTGTTTCCGTGGATTCTCTCTCCTGTCAGAGAGGCTTGGCGTGCTCTGCACAGCTGTCTTTGAAAACTTGTCACAAAGCTCAGCAGCTACAGAGTTGGCCCTGCTCACCGACAAGAAAAGAAATAATTTCACATTTGATTAAGTATTTATGATGTGCATCTCTTATTTATTTATTTTGATCAATGAGTTCCCGTTTCATGCTGCCTGTCGCTTTGTATGTCGGAGATCCTCAAATCGCATCTCTGGTAGACATTATAGGTCTCCGGTGCCAGCTGATACTCATGAAATCTCCAGTGTAGTCTGTGAATCACAAATTGCAATCTGGAGCAAACTGTTATCGCGTTGACTCCATCCTATGCATGTCTCCATTGGTACTGTGGTGTTCATCAAGGCTGGAGAAATTACCCCTATTGTGGTTTAATGTGATGGAAATGGGAAATCGTTGAGGAGCTGTTGTGTTCTCCAACGCTCCCTCGACACAACAAGCTAAATCTCAACAGAAACTATATAGCTTCAGCATACAACAGCGATTACATGTATCGGAGAGCAGGTAATGTACATGCATGGTGTTTAACTTCCTGTTAGTTTGCTGATTGTATGTCTAATGAGAAATGTATTCCCCTCATGAGAGGTTGAACTGGCCGAGACCCTACTCACTGAAGCAAACCCAATCTGCCATTCACTCAGCGAGATAAGCCCCCAAGTGTTGTGGTTGTTGACAGGGGATGCCAGTGGGAGTTCTCCGGGATTATCAAGTCTCTCTGTCTTCTTTTTGAGCTGACCCAGCGGGAACCCTGGCAAAATGGTTTGATCCTAAACCCAGACCTGCATTACAGTCTGACCTCCGAGCAGAATCTCTGTGGTACGATTGGACGTGCGGGTAAAGCTGCTGGAAAGTGCGAGGACAGGCCTGAATTACAGGAGAACGTCAAGTATTATTTTCAACACTCGCTCATGGTGTTTTTTTCTCCAGGATGAGCAAACATGGAGAAATTTCAGTATTTCTGGCACATATCTAAACCTTCGAGAGACGCAGGCATAACTGATCCCTTACAAAGCTTTAAAAGGCATGATTTATTTATGATATAACAAACTTATTGGAGCAAACTTTCTCAAGCGGGTAAGAGGTTCGTAACAACTGCAAGGCTCAAAGGATTAGAGGGCTATACAATCAAAATTCATTGCCAAGTGCTCATTTAATTCTATGTTATTTTTGGCAAGAGAGTGGAACAAAGTGACTATTTATTAAGACAGACGAGAAATGACAGCAGACAGATAGAAGGGGGAACAATCTCTTCAGCTTCACAGAAAACCACTATATGACTTTCTTGATGCACAAGTGTGCTTGTTTGAGTTCAGAACAAATGTTCTCTAAGTGATCCTCAAAAAATCAGTCCCAGAGACACTCCATCACATTCACTTAATCCACTCTTCTTTTATCATACATTTAAAGCTCCTATTAGGGATGCTAATTTAGATTATTTTTTGTGACCAATAGCCAATCCTCGCTAACTTAACATTTTTGAGGACAAAAGACGCACCAGCGAGTCCAAGCGACGTTTGACAACATTCATTTTAGACATTAAAAAAAAATGTTTTATTCATATAATACACTTAGACTTAGACTTTTCTTTATTAATCATTTGGGATGACTCCCGCAAGGAAATTGAAAGTTCCAGCATCCGTTTTAGCAATAATACAGTATAGAAGACCGTGTAAAGATAACAATAATAACAGTGATAACAAAAGGACAATCATAGTAATAACAATAAGAACCTTTGGCTATGAAAAGACATATACCATACATTATCAGTCAAAAGTGTCAATGTTGAGTCAGGCTGGGCTACTTTTGTGAACCCAAGACTTTTGTAAACTCATTTCAAGCACCAAAACAATGAAGTGTAGGGATGTTTTCACAAGAGATTTGAGAAATACTTTTGACTTAGAAGCAAATTATCTCTTTATGAATTGCTCTGGAACAATTTTGAGCCACCACTTCCACCTGTGAGGCTATCAGCTGTCGGTATGGTAGCATGTGTCACGTAGCTCGTTGTGAGCCCTGTCCAGCAGAGAGCCACGGACTTACCTATTATATACCATATATAGAAACTCAGCTCGGTGTGACATGATATGAAGCCAAGAGTAGAACAAACTGTGTGGAGTGTTCAGAACAGTGGGAGAGGTGAGGTGTGTGCTTTCTTTTGAACACGTTTACCTCATTATTCGAAGCTTTGGCTTTGCTTAACATGCACATCTGACATTGTAACAATATAGATGAAATAGAGAATACAGAAAAGCAAAAAAAAAGGTGTCCTTTGAATTGCAACTTGCAAATTGCTATTTTTTTCCTATTTTTCTTTTACAATGCAAAGTAACGTTTTTAACAACTTTTTTATGTTTTTCTTCAGATACTGTTTTAAAATGCTCAACTGTTAACAATTATTGTGGCAGCATAGGTTTCTTTGTAAAAAAACAAAAACAAGATAGTCTTGTGAATTGAGCCCGATCCGGTTAGGGAGAGTTCTAGCCCGACCAGGCTCCTCTCTTTACCCAGTCTCTCTTGGTTTTGCTGTAATAGTTTTAGACAGCTGGGGACTTCCTTGGATACACTGAGTTCCTCTCTCCTCTATCTTCCTACCTTTTCATTTATGTGCATCCATGTCCCAGAAATGCGTGTTACTAACCTAGCTCTGGGGAGTCATTCCCCGGAGTTCTTATGTTCTTTTTTCCCCAGCATGTTCCCTCGGATCAGGGATGCTCCAAAATCATGGTAGCAGCTGTCGCCATGGTCCCGCTCCATGTTCTGTGATGCCATGTTCATCTGCTACACTCTGCAGTGCCCAGCTACATCCTGCTGTGCCTTGTAATGCCGCACAGTGCCCTGCTATGCCATGAATTACTACAAAGAACTGCTACAAACTACTATTTTTTCTATTTTTGTTATTTCCACTAACCCCTACCGGCCCGTCAGACACCACCTACCAAGAGCCTGGGTCTGGGTCTCTGGGTCTGGGTCTGGGTCTGTCCGAGGTTTCTTCCTAAAAGGAAGTTTTTCCTAGCCACTGTCGCACTGTTGCTTGCTCTGGAGGAAACTACTAGAACTGTTGGGTCCTTGTAAATTCTGGAGTGTGGTCTAGACCTACTCTATCTGTAAAGTGTCTCGAGATAACTCTTGTTATGAACTGATACTATAAATAAAATTGAATTGAATTGTTACAAGCTAAAGCTAGACTTGGAGAACAAAGGAACACAGCTGCTAAAGGCTAAACTAGCTTAGCATTAACTATGTTGTCTTCTCTCCCTGCGTGATGCATTTAATGTTCGAATGAGACCTGGGCCGGCCTGGATGAGTGAATAATGTCCTACCTACAGTAAGATAGGGTTGTGCTGTGTTAAACTGACTCACCCAGACGCAGTTTTAGTTTGCGTGTTTGTTAGAAAAATTATGCTTAGAACAGTTTTGCTTTAGTTTCTTTGTTAAACCATTTGCATCCAAAAGTGCAGTTTTAGTACTTCTGTTTTAGTACTTCTGTTTTAGTATTTCTGTCTTTCATGTGTTAATCATGAAAGCTGGGTGACCTTGTAAGGAGCACAGGATGCATCCCTAAGGGCAGAGCGCATAATGTGGAGGAGATGCCGGGCCTGTCCAGAGATAAGAAGAAAAGCTATTGATTACATGAACCAAATAACTAACTTCACTCCCAACTCCTTTAAAAAGCCACTGTTGGGACTCTCTTCTGTCATTTTTCTGTACTTACGCTGAGGTGCCGTAAAACTGACTGTACTTGCAAGTAACTGTTATAAGGGTTCCCTCGGGGTCTTAAAAAAATCCTTAAATTTAAGGCCTTAAAACATCTTAACCCTTGTATGGTATTCGGGTCAAATTGACCCATTTCAAATTTAAAAAAAAGAAAAATACAAGTTACATTTTTTCTACCTGAAAATCAATGGCCTCACCTTATTTTCTGTGTGAACATGTATTCCTGACTCAATTCAGAAAATTATTCTGGATATGACCACTTATGTTAAGAAAAGAGTGATCAAATAGTGGATTTTTACATGAGTTATAACCTTATGACCTAAACATATACAGTATGTTATCTCAATTGTTTGAAATTGAGATAAAGGCAATATTTGGTAATAGATTATGAAGTAAAATTTTATTTCGGAATTGTTTTTAAAACCCCAAAAAGGTCACGGGTCAATTTGACCGGAAGGATATGAGGGGGTCCCGAAAGTGAAGACAACACAAGGGTTAAAAACAACCAGATTTTCATCCGAGGTCTTGGATTTAATTTAGTCAGGTTTTAAAAAGGGTTTAACCTTGTTCATTTCCAGAAACGCTTGTCGTGGAAAGAAAAAGTATCGTAGCAAGTAAATAGGTCGTATCTTACATGTGGCTTTGACACATGCCTTTGGTGTGGGAGACCTGGGTTCAATTCCCACTGTGATTTATCAACCAATGTGTCCCTGTGTCCCGATGTGCAAGACAATAAGCCCTAGTTACTCCAGAGACATGCAACCCTTTGACATATAGTAATTGTAAGTTGCTTTTAACTGTTACTAATGTAGGCTAATTAAAAACTGAGCGGAGCCCGTTGCTGCATGCACCGGAGGAGCGAGACACAAAGGAAACACACCTCTCTGACCAGTATGGGGGGGTTAGCGGTAGTGATGGCCAAATAAAGCTTCGTGAACCACTGTCTTTATTTTCGGAGCCCGCCAGTTGGCGCTATATTTAAGAGAAATGGCTTAGGCATTGTGATTCAGTGTATTCTCAACCAATTGTTGAGCAGATAGCGCCATCTAGTGGGCTCAGAAAATAAAGACGCTGGTTCATGAAGCTTCATTCAACCATCACGGAGGATGTGCGGGATGTGTTGTTGTGTGTCGGAGCCTCGCTGGTCGCTCAATGCCTTCAGACAAAGCTCAAGCTAACAGGCTAACGGCTCATTAGTTACCAAAACACAGAGCATTAACATCTGCAAAGATTGGATCTGCGAGCGCATTAATCTGCTCGGTGTGGATCTTATAACAAACCCAGCGAGCAGCCGCCGGACTTTAACATCTGTAGAACCGTGCAGGAGTTCACTGTGAGCGGACTGTTTAGAGATAATGTGACTGACAGGTAACTTTAAAGGTTATCTGCTACTCTTGGATCTCCCCTTTGGGATCAATAAAGTATATATCTGTCCATCTGGCGGAGTTGCAAGTAAACACTGTGTTTTTAGTGTTGAACACTGCTGCAGGTATTCTGCATGACTGTTGTTGGTGATTTACAGAGGTGGACGACTTACTCAGATCATGTTTTGCAGTAAAAGTACAGTTGTAGAGTTACACATTACTTGTCAGTCCTGCATTCAACATCTTCCTTATTAATAATAATAATACAAAAGTGTTATCCACATAAACTTAAAGTACCAAAAGTAAAAGTGATCATTATGCAATAATGTAATGTATCTGATTGTACTGTATATGAACTACAATGTTTTATTTCTTAGATACTTGTACATAACTATTTTGTAAGGTTTAAAAGTTATACAGATGTGATATTTTCCCTCATACTTCTGACGGAATGAGTACAAACTTTAATTTGAAATGGTATTAACAAGGTCTTAAAAACCTTCAAATTTAAGTACCCAGCTCCAAGTTTGACACTCGCTGCAAAATGTGTTTCTGTAGATCCTAAATTTCAATCTTAAAAAATCTTAAAAAGGTCTTAAATTTGACTTCCTAAAACCTGCAAGAACCCTGTATTACACATATAACTCCCTTTGAGTTATGGTAGTTAAAGTAAATCAACTATGCAACTAGTATGCAAAGCAACTATGTACAATTTGTGAAATAGTCTGATGAATATCTTTTTTTATTTTTAAATGTCTTTTGGTCTATTTAATGTCAGAAAGAGGTGAAAAACACCAATCACAAATCATCATCATTTTTTTTGTGTGTCTGCCCAACAATTTAAAACCCAAACACATTCAATCTAGTGCTATATAAAACAAAGCAAAAAGGAAATCCTCACATTGGAGAACGTTGAACTGGAGAATGTTTGACATTATTGCTGCTTGAAGAATGACTTAATGAGGATTAATCAATTTTCCATTCTATCTAGAATTCACTTTCTGTAAACCAGAGCATTGTATTTCTCCTACCTTGGTACCAAGATAAGCTACATCCAATTTGAATCAAGTATATTCAAGGTATTTCAGGAAGCAATATCCAAAACACAGCATTCATCGTTCCGTGTGAGCCATCGTGAGATGTAGCCTGGAGCTCTGGTCTCTGCTGTGTGTGGTTCTATAAAGCGGAAAAATCTATTCATTATGCATTCCTGCTGTTTGAACGACACCCTCCGACAACTGAGAGATTACAGGTTGATCTAATGGAGAGGTGGCGCTAAAGAATTCTTATGCTGATTCTGCGCTTTACTGGATTATTCGGACCCCCACAGTTTGGACATTATTTAAAGTGATGGATTTTTGGGGGGCCTTTTCCGACTTTACTGATGTTGTCTGAAGCAATATTGAGGATTGGACTGCAAGATTTACCAGAAAATTGAGTCTTCTCAACCTGATAAAGACACCTGCAACAGACAATCTAATCATTCTTAATGTCGTCACTTGTGAATAAGATTCCAGAAAAAATTGAAGTCCTTCGCTTCAGGCAGCAGCTTCATTCTCCCTTACTACTTGCGGATGATGTTGTCTATTTGGTTTCATTGGAGCGTGAACCGTGTGCACTGGAGTGGTTTCGAGCTTTAGTGTGGCACAGCCCAGATGAAAATCAGCACCTCCAAATTGTAGACCATGTTTCTCTATTTAGAAAAAATGCCTGTGTGCTGGAGGGTGGTGAAATGCAGCTGCTCTGGTTAACAATGCCAGTGTGTCTGACTGCATCAGTCCAGCACATGAATAATATATTCATGTCACCAAGTTATCACTACAGTGAGACTGCAACAAATGAGCCATACCACTGTGGATTACGTTGTTTATTTTTCTAATTGATCAATAACCTTTTTAGTCTATGAAATGTATGAGTAATAATCCCAATTGCCCACAGCCAAAGGTGACATCTTCAATGTGCTTGTTATTTTCGACCAACAGTCCAACACCCAAACTTATCAAATGAACAACACAAAAGGTAAAATAGCAGCAAATCTTTCTTTTTAATTGGCCAGAATCCACAAACATTTGGTATTGTAGCTTGATTAATTGTTAATCAAATTTGTTGATTCATTTTTTTTGCAGCTTCACTACTTTATTTATTATTTGCCTTATAATTTCAGCATAACCATGGCACAAGTTCCAATTATCTTGTGCGGAAAGTTATGTATTATTGATTATTGATAGTATTATTATTAGTATCAATATTAATATTATTAACAAATTATTAACTCTTTTACCTGCTAAATTACAAATTCAACAGGTTTTAAAAGCTAACCTGACACTCCAACATTCTAACCATTCGGACTGTGAAAAGTGATGCACTGTATTTTGTATTTAAGTATTTATTACAATATGCACCATGATGTATAAAACCGCAATGATTTGCGTTGGGATGGATGGATGGATGGGTGGATGGGTCCTGAACCACGGGGCTTTCAAGCGGTATAGCACAGCTTGTGTCCTGGAGGACATTAAGGGGAAAACGCAATACTTTTACCTGGGAAACAGTTTTTTTTGTGTTTGAACACCAACCACTGTTTTTTTTTCTAATCTTGACCGGTTGTTTTGGTGCCTAAACTTAACTGTCACGGCTGCGTGGTGGTCACCTTTAAATTGGCTGTAACCTCACCTTTAAATTGACTGTAACCTCACGTTGTCCTGTACCTAGTCTCTATTGGGGCTGCAGGAAATTCCGTTGGATGTCTTTCATTTCATTTCGGAATTCATTTTGGATGTCCATTTACTTCAACTTTCTTTGTGTTGTTATTCCAAACTCCGGTGGATTTCTGAGGACTATGGTTAACTGCTCCTCAGATCTCTGCAGGGTGAATCCAGACAGCTAGCTAGACTAGCTGTCCAATCGGAAGTTTCTGTTGCACGACTAAAACAACTTTTGAACATAGACATGTTCCACCGAAACAAGTTCCTTCCCCAGGCTAATTTACAGCACCACCGTGGCTCTGATCGCCCAAAACGATTGTGATTGGTTTAAAGAAATGCCAATAAACCAGATCACGTTTTTCTCCCATCCCAGAATGCTGTGTGGACTTGCCAGACCCTCCTCCGCATCGCTGTGGAGGAACGTTTGGCAACGTGAGACTATTCAGTACCCAACTGACAGTGACCCATTCTCTGCTAAACCTAACTGTAAAGACAGCTAAACTTAACAGTCACTGTAATTTCGGATATCACGCGATTTGTTGTGCCTTAGATTTTATATTAAACTTGTTCATGAGAATACATGCTCTACTTAATGAAGAAGCTTTTTACAACTGTCTTTCCATTGTTATCAACCCCTTGGTGGTTGGATTCTGCTGCCTCACGCTAGCCTCACAACGATGATTGAATATGTGATTCCTGGAGTGCCAGGATTATAAAAGAAAGCCTGGGATTCTGTACAGTGGCGATACATTTCAACCGCCTCTGTCAGCTTGGTTGTTAGGGACATATCCAAACTCTAAACTATTGTGCCACTAAGGTTGAAATAAATTGCTTTCTTAAAAGGATGCTCTTGTATGATGAATTTTAGAGCTCTTTTCTATCCTCCAAGGGTACAGTTTAACCGGTAACATAGTGGAAAGGTGAATTAAATAAAGGTGGTGTCACAGTGTAGCGTTCATAACAGTTTGCTCAGGACAGAATAGGTCAGCATTATCCTAAGGTTTTGTCGTAGAAAGCCAATTTGTGGAGAAACATCAGGTGTTTAAGCGTTTAATCGGGTGCGTCATTGTGCAGTCTGGTTTGAGAGTGTGTGTTGTTGCATATATGCTGTTTCTCTTCTCTAACCGCCTCCCTGCCAAGCAAGCAGCTTCAGGAAGTCTTTCTTTTGACAACCATTTCAATTCCTGCTGTAGAGAGCTACCCACCCAGCTCAACAGCCCATCTGTACCGGTGCCGCACAAACCGCTGCACATCACGCAAGATCTTTGTCTGACAATACAGTTCTACACTCCAGGGAAACCGTCATGTGTGCACGTGCTAATTGTTGTCATAATTAATGTGTCTGTTCCACTTTTTCAAATGTTGCAGCTGTTCCCTCTCTTTTCTCAAGTCAAATATGAAACAAAATGTAGGCAAGCAGCAGGATCGAGCTTCAGCCAGAGTGATTATGTGTCTGTTGTGCTCTTCAGCTGTCTGGTTAACCGAGGTCCACTCATAATCAGGCAGCTGAGCTTGACGTATTGCAGTTTGGGATTTCAACACCATTCAATGTAGCTAACAGTGTTCTCAGACCTGGACTGTAATGGAAATACAGACGTATTATAAACTATATAACAGCCATATGGTCTATGGAACAACATAGACTGTCTAGAGCTGAAACGGTTGATAAGTTGGTCTAACTTTTTGACATTCGATTAATTTTGTGATGACTTTTTAAGCTACAATAACAAATATTTTGTGGTTTAAGCTTCTCAAATCCACATCTTTTTTTATGGTGGTTCATTTTATATCACATTCTGGAAAAGTTTTGAAAATTACATGATATATCTAAAACAACACATACAATCAAATTTGAAAGGAAACAATTTATTACACATTTTGAATGTAAGACAGCAATGTATGTAATATTGTTCATCTTTTTATTTTATTAGGGATGTTTCATGTTCTTAAATTCAAATTTTTAAATTCCAGACTAAACTATTCCAAATTGAGATTGACATATATTTTGAATCTCTTAAATTAGTAACAAATAAGAAAGCTAAACCTATTTCTGATACATACTCCAAACTATTTAATGAAGAACATCTGTTGTCAACATCATTAACGAGGTTTGTAAATCTGTCACATTTTTATTTATATTTTTATCTTTATTGTTTGATTTTGTTTACTTCTTGGATATTGTATTTGATACTGTTGTTACCTGATCTCATATTTCATAAGTTGCAATCTCTTTCTTTATAATTTTATGTTTTGAGCTGTGATGACTGAACGTTTGCAAATTTATCTTTAAATGAAAAAAGTAAAAAACTTCTCAAATCCCCTTTTTACAACCCACTAGTGGTGGCAGGGAATACAGACTCATATCTAAAACCAGAGAAGGTTGTGAAACGGTCCCAGTTTGGTTGAGTCTAGGCACCAAAACTACTTAGTTAAGTTAAGAAAAAGATGGGGGTGTAGGTTTAATTCAGTGGTTACTTCACTTCTTGTTGGTTAGACATGTGACGCTAAACATGACGTAGCCCTGTTTGTTCCATGAAGTCAAAAGAAAAAAACATTTTACTTTCAAATAGGACACATATCCTGGTCGCCCTGGTAAATGTAATGAAATTCATTTATTTCAAGACAGGGACAGCGCACAATAAAACATTAACCCTCATGTTGTCCTCGGGTCAAATTGACCCATTTCCCTATATCAATGTTCTTTTTAATTGCCCAAAACCACATGAATGATTCCACACAACTGTCTTTGCCAAGTACAAATCTCTGCTTTCATTAAGAATGGGGTGTCTTATTCAATTTTATTCAATTCAAAAAGCATTTGAAAAAACACTGAAGTGGTTTTGAAACAGTATTGAGTAAAAGTTGACATATTCCAGTCTGTGATGAATTTCTGCTTAGGTATAATTTCCTAAAACTGAGGTTTATTGACCATAAATTGCAAAAACTAACTGTAAAACTAAAGGTAATAAGTCAGTGGTACGTCAAAAAAAGTGACAAACACAAATAAAAGTTTTGAAAAAAAGGCACAAAAACATAAAAAGCTATAAACATGGATTAAAAAGTGTCAACAAAAGTGTTGACTTTCAATTTTGAGAATACGTGTTGAGCCAGGTTCAAGCAGATTTTTTCTTTTTTCCACCTGCATCCTTACGTCATCGTAGTACCTTCTTTTTTTTCCTCCTGCCATAATAACTTTGGCCACTGGAGGATGCCACCATTGTAGACGCAAATAGCTTCTAAAAAAGAACCGTGAAGAACTATATAATGTGGGGATATGCCGATTTTCTCTATTTAATAGCATTATAAACTGAATATCTTCTGCACAGCTGTTCATATAAAACAAGACATTTGACGACGCACACGACGGCATCTTTTCTGGGAATTTGTGACATGTTTTCCAATCCCTTAAATGTCTCTGGGCCATGTGGGCCTTGATGGAAATCAAAAAGCAGCACTGGTTATGGCATTAATCCAAAAAGGATCATGTCATGTATTAATTGTTACCACAATATTGTCGCTGCTGTTATTCAGAAGAGGAAACTCATTTTACTGAGCTATTTTGCTCAGAGAAAGTCAGACAATATGGCCTCGTCCCTTTTGAAATATTTGTAAAACCAACAGATAGTCGTATAGGGTGAGCCGCTGCATTAATATTACGTTTGTTTTCAAATCACACAGATTTCCTCTATCCGTCCATCCCTTTTTCTTTAAAGTAGAGGGAGTCTGGTTGGAGTCCCCTGTGATACGCTGCGACACCTGTCAATCAACCAAGCACATCAGAAACCATATTTCTTCTGTCATGTATATGTGGGAAAAAAATGCTCTTAAAAGATCTACTGCCACTAAAAAGAAAATTACAGAAAGACGCTGTCGAGACGCTAACTCCTTGAGAGAAAAAATACATATATTAACTTTGTATTTCAGGAGAGAGATGGAGGATTTTTTCATTTGAAGTTGCTGCAGTTTTCTTGGAGTCAGCATTTCGCAGCCATTAGGAGAAATGCAGCTGCAGCTGTCACTTGGCTCAGACAGCCAAATCAAAAGTAAAGACCGTTCTTTTCTGAACTTTGAGGCCGACTGTAAAGTCATTTACGAGTGACACGATAGGATTGAGCAGTTTAATGATTTGCTGTCATTGCAAATTTGTCACGAATCATACAGGAGTGTGTTCGCTGAACAAAGGGCACTTTTTTCTGACCGACAACTGGATGCCGCAGTAGGAAGGTAACATAAAAACTGCCCTGCTGCTAACGCTGTTTTTTGTAATGCTCTTTCCTCGTCAGAGTGCAGTGAGAGGAGGTGAAACACTGTTCATTTACCTAGACATCTGCTCTCCTTCTGGCTCTCCTCCATATTTTTAGGGAGTCATGAGTGGTTGCACTTTCACAGATGCTATTTGAATAACATTTCACACCACCTGTGCTTTAAATCCCATCTGAAACATTGCAATTGCTTTAGTCCTTTTCATCTACTGCTAGGCTTTTTGTCAGAACGTAGTCTACACCATTTATATTGATAACATTGTATCTTAATTTACTATAATGACAAATACAACTATTTAAGTTGAAATCATGGTATGCGGTATACACGGCATACACAATGTGAGCACATATTATCTCTTAAGTAACATAAATACATGTTAAACCAATATTTTTTAGTTCCACTTGCTAGCTTTATTCTAGAGCTTTCAACCCCATGGTACTGGATGTGAAGACAGTTTAGCAATTGAAAGCTCCAGAAAAAGCTATAAAGTGATTGTTTTTGTAACGAATCTCCATGACTACTAAGCACGCTCCCTCCTTTAGTGGAAAGCCAATATAATGTGGTTGAAACCCCCGGGAACACGTAAGTAAAGGTCAAAAGTAAACATATTCAAAAATGCTTTTTCGAAACCTAGAATTAATTTCCATCCTGAAGCCATATGCAATAGTTGTCGTCAGCCCACTAATTATAAAAAATTAAAAGCATGAATGGTTTTCAAGACGATGTCCATTAGCGGTTAATTAGATGGAAAGCATCAATTAGCTCCAATAGAGCTTACTTATCAAGTGAAAGGTCAGTCTTTTTACTGAGTCAGAGCCTTCGCATCATTTTACCAATACTGCATGGACAACATTTACAAAGCTACTATCTTCAATAGTTTTGCTACTGACGCTATGACGGTAAAAAATGAAAGAGACAGAGAGAGAGAGACTGCAGAGTCAGTCGAGCTCTGCTGCTATAGTAACAGTAATGGGCCAAAGACCATTCCTTTGTGGATAAATACTGGCCCATGCTTCAAAGTTTGCTTAGTATCTGACAATACACGTCCAATAAATCAACAGACTGTTTGAGAATAGAGCCAGAGCCACAGGGACACATCCCACTCACAACTCCAGGCTGTTCTCACACAGTGCACTCTGGGTAAGTGCGAGAGTGATCAGCCTTCATTGGGATTTCAAAACAGCCGCATGAATCACATTGGACGCTTTGAAATCTTTTTGTGCCGTTATGATTTGAGATCTGGGGATAAACAGACAACATCTCAATGAAGCTTCATTGGCTTTAGCTCCCAACTGTATGAATATTTGAAAATTACAAAGGCTGACTGTGTGGAGCAGATATTGTTGACCGTTATAGGGAAAGGACTTCCCCAAGGACAAATCACCTGATCCCTGTAGAAACCGCAAATGGAAAGCGCTTCAAACTGTTTTCACTTCAATGTGGTGGAAGCGCCCTTGTGGGAGCCAAAGCTGGGGGGGGGGGTGTTGAAGACAGGAGGACTGCATGATTAGCCTGGGGATCTGATGGAAGGTCAGGATCTGTGGTAGACCAGAGACGAACACAGATGCTATCAGGATCAGTCTGGAGAGCAGTGATAGTCCTCCTAGACCGTGATCAACAGAGTGACAATACTGTCAGTCTCCCTCCGCCAGAAGTCCCACCGGAAGATATCTAACAGCTAATCGATGAGGATGTAAACCGTGTTTCAAGCCTCTCTGCTCAGGTTTACAGTTCTCATGTCTCATTTTCACAGTCATTTTACGACTGTGAAAATGTTCTTTAGCTTTAACATTTCTTATGAAACATCTGTAGCCATCATTGTTTACAATGATTGGTGATAAAATTGACTTTCATGTAGTTGAGCTGCCAAGAATAATGGATTAGTAGATTAGTTTCCAACTGTTAAATTAATCGCCAACTATTCTGATGATTGATTAATCGGATTGACTCATTTTTCAAGAAAAAGAAGTTCTCTGAGTGCAGCTTGTTAAATGTAAATATGGAAATATGTCCTCTTTGACTGTGAACTGAATGAAGGTGAATAAAATCAGATAAAAATCAGTCGAACCTTCCGATTGGGTCGACAGGATTATGTCACATCTCGCGATAAAAAATGCTCACGAGCAAATATAATTTCACATTTGCAGATGATACTCCTTGTGCACCAATTCAACAATCAAACGTTGTATTGTTGCCTTTCACAATCGACCCATATGGTGGTTTTATGGGTGAGGCCGGGCTGGGACAGTTAGTGTTGTGAGATATTCTGAGTTTAATTCACATTCTCCTTTCACTACTCAGTTTCCCGTTGAGCTTGTAAATCAATTAAATACAGTATGCCTTTGACAGGCTTCCTACTCAAAATCTTTCAGGATGAATTTACACTCCGCATCTGTCCTTGTGTAAAATGACGTGTGATGTGTGCATGGATAGAAAAAAAAAAAGAGGAGCAGCCCTTATTATCTGCTGTGTAGGCATTTCTGTATTCACCACATGGAACACTTCCATTTGAGGACTGAATCGTGTGTCAACACATCCGCGCTTCCCATCTTCCCTCAGGCGCTTTTCTCAATGCAAAGCTGGCTTTAGCCCCTGCTGACCTGTGTAGTTCTGCAGGAAGATGCTATTAGCCCTGGGAAAAACAAACATAAAAAACAGTCCCTCTTTCTAACACTGTCTTTAATAGTAATGTGGACCCTGTGGGTGTGCCTCGTTTCCTCTGAGCTCCTACACAATATCTCAGAAGACGAGCAGCGGTGGATTCATTGACTCTACAGAGAAGAATAGAGACTGAAATCCCTCTAAGGCATGTTAATCCAAAACATTAAAAAAAAGAAAACGCATCTCTAACTAAAGCCAGAAATATATACATAGCGTGTGCAGGGAAGCATCATCTAAATTACGTCATGATTATATAGTGTTTGTCCCTTTTTGCTCATTCTCTTCACTTTACTGCCTGCTGCTAGCAACAGCAGGTATAACAAAGACAAATGACTGAACATTAGACATGTGAGATGTCACCGCGCAGTTCATAAAATTCACACTCAACCCACTTGTCGGGTCCCTGTGGCTTGATTAAAATCTCTTTAGTGTGTGTAGTCCAGAGCACAGGCTCCATTGGATTAGGATGGCACCATGATCTTGGTGGCAGCTGTCGCACTGCACTACACCCTGCTACCCTCTGCTACGTCCTGCGGTGCCCTGCTGTGTTCAACTACGTCCAGCTATGCCCTGCTGTGCCACGCTACTTACGGCAACACCCTGCAGCGCCCTGCTATGACATGAACTACTACTACTAACTACCATTTTATAGTCTCTAGCTATGTTTCCCTCCACATGTTTTTACCCGAATTAAGTGATATTGAATAAAAAATGCCTTATGGAAACAGTAAAATTCAACAGAATTTCATGAAAATTGACTCAAAGAAAATACGTTTGGTCTCATCAGATTTTATCTTGTTTGATATATGGCTTATGCAATAAATGCTAATGGAAACGTTGTTTGCCGAATAAATATTGAATTGAGATTAAGTTTTAGGTCGTTTTATGGTTGCAACCTGCCCAAAAACGAAGACGTTTTAGTTCATTTCCGCCCAGTTTTCTGCTCTGTCTGCACACATGGCAGGTGTCAACAAAGACAGATGGAATTGGACGGACGAGGAGACGAAAGACTTTCTGAATTCAACTTATCAAGAACTCGCGATGGGAAATGGCCAACAAAGGTTAGGACAAGCCGTGGGACGTCCTGCGGAGTAAATGGAAGGCGCTCAAACAGAGAGACATGTCTCAAAAGAGAGTTGTCTCGCCAGAGGGACAATAAAAGCCAAGTTACATCTGCATCATGATAGCGATGTGTTGATAGTGTTGTTGTTTTCTTATTATAGCTTGATATGTCGCAATCAGCTGGCACATAAGCACTATTCCAACTTGTCCAATATTGATCATGTGTTGGTAGATGGCGCAATCTATTTTGTCAAGAAAAACTTTATTCGCAAATGTTTGCTTGAATGTTGTGCGATTCAATGTGAAAATGAATGGAAAATCAATTTCAAATACCAATATGATCGCAAAACAGCATGTGACGTCATTACACACAGGTTTTTATTCACTTTAAAGCCATTGGAAGGAAACACAATTTCACCAGCTTTATTCGCACAAGTTTTTTTTTTACCAAACTTTAGATAATTTGATTGACAACTGGATGAAAACTTAGTCATTTTCTTTGTTGTGATTGTTATTGCAACTGTGCATCACACCCCCAACCGGCACCGTCAGGCACCGCCTACCAAGAGCCTGGGTCTGGACGAGGTTTCTACCTGTAAGGGAGTTTTTCCCCGCCATGCTTGCTCTTGGGGGAATTACTAGAATTGTTGGGACTTTATACATTATAGAGTGTGCTCTAGAATTACTCGATCTGTAAAGTATCTCGAGATAAATGCAACTGTTGTGATACTACTATAAATAAATAAAATTGACACTATGTATAAAATTGAATTGAGTATTCTTTTCATGCAGCCAAAGGTAAGGGAGTGTAGAGTTATTGTCCGTCCCCCCAGGACGGACAGCTACTTGCTTGACTTTGGGCAAGGACGCTCAGAGGCAGACCAGCGCCACATGGGACATCTGGATTTTCACACTTCTCCACACCCATGTGTAATTGACAGCGACAGGCAGTGACTGACGGCATCAACTCCGAGTCTGAATACTCAGGTGGACAATGATTCTTCAATCATGTCTGTGGCTGGAACAGATCAGCGTCCTCGCCGCGTGGCAGTAATACTTTAGTCACACGAGTTGGAGCCGAGTCTTTGCAATGGGCACCGTGTCAGATAAAAAGCCATATTTACATTGTTTGTTTCTCGGGAGATGGCAGGTTATTTGGAGGACGGGTGACAGCTGCGTTGCGATGATAAGGTTTTCATGAAATAGGGGTCCACATACAATCATCACCAATGGAAAGCCATCTTTCTTCATAGATCAGATGTGAAGGAGGGCAAAACTAGTTACTGATCAAAGGAGATAAATTAAATCTGAAAGGAGTTAGAGAAAAAATATCAACATTGTCCGTCTTATACCACAATGAATCTTTTGCTGCTATGAATGAGTGCTGCAAATATTCAGGCACCAAGTAATTCTGTATGAGAAAATATATAGCTTTTTGACACAACACAAACATCACCTGCTATCAAATAACACTTAACACTGCTTTTGTGAAGTGTATATACTTGTATTGCATTACATTTTGCAAGTGTTAGATTCAGTATGTCTATACCCTGTACTTGACATCCTTTCAAAAGAAATTAATGCAACTACACTTTGCTTAAATAAAGTCTTTACTGTATTTTAACATGAGTTAGGATTGACTTACTTACAGTAAAGTGATGTAATTTTGAAAGTACAAACTCTCCCAAGTTTAGGAATACTTATTGTCAACTATATAAATTGATTGCTGAACTTTTATCTTCTTATTGTTGTCGCTCATTGGTTAAACGTCCATACATTGGTGCCATGTTTTCGAAAGGTTAGCAAACTTTCTAAGCATTTGTTTTCCAGAGCTCCACATTTAGTTCTGATGAAACAAGTCATTTGCATTGTTCAAGTACTATGCATGATGTTATTGACTGGCACTGCTGGTTAATTTACATTTTCCAGTTCACACTGAAGAGGAATAAGGCAATTTAATTACATCAAAAGAGAGAAAGAAGAGTTCATCAAAGCCCTTAAAGAGTAACTGCAACCAGTCTAACAGTCTGGCTTGCACTGCCAACTAGTGATGACAACATACTTTCCCACACCCTTTGTAGCTGTGATAATGCAGTATAGTACCATGCTACATCACAGCTTAGGTGTGGTAATGGTGAGTGTGTTGAGAGCCTTGCCACCCAGAATCCAGTGTTATGTGTTTCATCCTTCCTCAATGTAGTGTGGCGTAACACTTTATTCACCATCTCTTATGTCAAAATTTAACTCAAGTCTATACGCATTTCTCCCTTTTTAAGATGGAAAACGTCTTTAAATGTGCATTTTTATGCTTGAATATACATTCAGACGGACATATCCTGTCCTGGGCTTATTCATCTACACTAGCCAAGAATTCAATCTACTTGTAGAAAAGTGTAGAAACAGGTGGCCATATTAAAAAGCCTGTCTACTATTTCTTACAACTATTCTGCCAGTGTTGCATTTGTCAATGATTTGTTGAGAATCCGTGAACCGATAAAACAGTGTGAGTTAACCTTCAAGTTGACACAGTTGTCTTATTGTGTCCAGCTTTGTTTATTCTCCATGAAGCTGAAACATTGGCTGAACTTAAACTGAACCCGATGTGCACAAAAACACACTCCACCATTGATCAATCTAATATGCAATGCAAGAGCGGAGGATGGTCTGGCTAATCCACACAGCAAGAAAACTCTGATTGGACAGATAGACCAGCCTCTTAACAGACCCTTGAAAATACAAGCTTTTCTCGCCAAAATGTTTAATCCCAAAAAAAGTGATACACCTCCCATATACTTTTGGCTCTCTGGGATGTGCCTGAGGTCACTAGGATGTTAACACTCAAATTTTTGTTCCTAGCGTTATTCTAGGCCTTACTGACACAGAGGTTGGAATAGAGAATTTATATTTCCAAGTAAAGCATCTGTAAAAGGATTAAAAAAAACACTACTGTAAGCATTTTAGAAGGGCTACACACAAAACTGCTACCCCAGCCGCATGTCTCAACTTAAACAGAAAAAAACCTAGAAGAAAAACACTCTTTTCTACTTTTCTACAGATATGTTTGTGCTTATTTCCATTAAGAAAAAAGCCAGAAAAAGGCAAAATAAAAAACTTCTCAAATACAAAAACACATACACATCAATCACACACATACTTGAAATACTATATACATACATTTATAGAAATAAGTAATTATAAGATGATGAAATGGTGAAATGCAATGAGAAGACCATATTTTTGCTTTGACACAGCTGCAGCAATCACAGGGTTAAAGATTTCTAGTTGAGTTGGGTATCAATCAATTTGTCTTCTTGTTGGCTGAACAGGTAGGCTGATTTCGTAACATCTAGTTTTTACTGGAAGGAATAGATGTCAATCTTTCCCACGTTGGTCCTCCCTGAACTCTGCGACATGATTGGCTTCTATTAGGGCCATCTCGGGTTACAGTAGAGGGATTGGCTGATAACACACTGCTAGGGAATGCTTAGACGCCAGAGAATCTGCCGGTGTGCTCAGTAACAGCGTATAGAAGTGATCAAAACCCAGAAATGATAAACTGCTTTCTTTCTGTTGAAACTCGGCCTGAAACTACAAGATTGTGAGAGGACCAGCTCGTTTTGGATAAAAAGG
Organism: Etheostoma spectabile; assembly: GCF_008692095.1. Taxonomy (NCBI): domain Eukaryota; kingdom Metazoa; phylum Chordata; class Actinopteri; order Perciformes; family Percidae; genus Etheostoma; species Etheostoma spectabile. The sequence continues at coordinate 19,192,269 of NC_045735.1, read as the reverse complement.
CTTGGATATTCTAATTCCTTGGATTGTTGGCGATGTAGGAAATAAAAGGTTTTGGCGATCTTTTACCGCTGTGAATGAAGACACGATGAAAAAGGTGTGGATGCACACTCCACTTTAGACACTAGCGGCGCAGTGTCTTTCTGTATTTCTTTACATCATAACAGGATTATAACTATAACTAAGACATCTTATGTTTTGTGTGTGGGCTTATTCAAATCAAGAAACTTTAAGATTTCAAATGGTGTGTTGGAGGAGCGTGTTTATTAAGATTTTATGCTTGCAATTCATGAGAACGTATGAGTGGAGAAAACATTTTCTCTTAATTGGAGAAAACTGTCCCGCCAGTGGGATGGTGTCGGTAAAGACGATAGCTGGCTATCTAGATTAACCCTAGAGAGATCAGAGGAGCAGTTAACCATAATCCTCATAAATCCACCGGAGTTTAGAACGCCAACACAAAGAAAGAAGAAGAAAACGGACATCAGCAAAAATACATGCATCCGTCTCAATTTCCTGCGGCAACCGGAGCAATCTCAGAAGTGGAACGCAGATATAGACTGGATAAACACCAACCCTTACAGTGTATGTATGCAGTATATGGCAAAGACAAGCACCAACTTTCCAACTTGAGCGTCCAGACGGGAGTTCTGTGGCTCTGTGAGAGCATTCGTCTATTGACTTTGATTTTGAGTTTATTAAAGGCTTTTTACCAACATTTCCAGAAACTCACCCACCTGGCTGTCGTCTGCATAGGACCCTACATAATAATAAAAAAATAAAGGCAAACAGGGAGAGAGAATAAACAGGTCCACACAGAAATGCAAGAGTCGCATCATTTCAGAGGCATTAAGCGAGACGAGATTCAATTTTCTTCCTTGGCTGCTAGAGCGTGTCCCCCTCGTCTGTCACTTCCGTTATTTACCAGCAGTTCCTGAGCCAAAAAAGGATGCCTTTGTCACATTTCTATCACAGCTCTCTGCTGTTCCCATCACACACTGGACATGGTGACATGGTTAAATCAGCATACCTGACAGCGATCACTGTCCTTCTGATGGAAGGCCACTATACAGCCAGCTTCTGTCCATTGCAGGAGATGGACATAACACCAGGCTTGGGTGTTCAGATCTTATGAACCTCAAGGGCAAAAACTGCCTTAGAACTTTTAAGGAGGTCAAATTCCTACTTCAACCAGTGACAATGTAGGTGATTGAAAGCTCGGTCAGGCTGATTTTCACAAACCCTGCAATTTTTTTAGACAAGGACAGGTTGGAGACTGGAGAATTGCCCAATGACTGTGATATTTGGAGGAAATAAAGCTTTGTGATTCAGCCAGTTTCGGTGTTTAGTTTTTTGTCCAACAAAAGCAGACACAGTAGCCAAGTAAAGATTGGGCAGACATTTGAAAAAAGCCTAAAGGGTGTTTAGTATTTTCACTAAACACACATCCATGGAATTAGAACAATCCCCAAAAAAAGAAAAATAAATGCTCAAGCTATTGATTCTGAATGAAACACACTGCAGCTTGGCATTTGAGCCAATGTCCAGACAATGAAAAGAAAAATACCATAAAACAAAATTCAAAAACAAATCAGTCTAATGTGAGTCAAACTCTATGTTATGGATTTTTTTTTCACACAGCCTTTAGGGAGGTATTATTGTGAAACAATTAAATGAGAAGTGTAAAAGGATATTGACACATTTTTATATCTTGAGGCCACAATGCTGGAAAACAGAGTGAACAAAAAGATTCAACTGATTAGATTCCTCATTTCTTTTTCTAGGTGACACCTGTAGCAAGGCCTTCACTATTTCAAAACTATAAACCATATTCATGCTGCCAGACATATCTCATAATAATATGCCTTTTTGTTATTAAGTTATGTTTATTCCACATGATGCACAAGTTGTTCATACATATTTTGCTGTGATTATGCAAGTTCTATTCTTTAATGCAGCTTAGTGTAAGTTCGGTCATTTTCATTCCCTTCTCCCTCCCTCTTCTCCTGCTTCCGCTCATCAGCTGATTAGGACTGTTTACCTTTTTTATTCAAACCAACCAGATTTCGCCACAATCTATGCCAGCCAATCCCATCTTTGCTCTCAATATTTAAATATTCTCCTCCCAATCAGCTGTTATTTCAGCATGAACCTTATCGACCGTATCTGATCTCTCTTCATTAATCACCATCACTAGACTCTATGGGGTGTGTGTGTGTGTGGTGTGTGGTGTGGTGGGGGGGGGGGGGTCTCCTACACTACTCATGGCATCTTAAAATATGATGAAATCACGGTGGAAATTTGATGAAAAAAGGCTTTTCTGATTTTTTTTTATTGTCCATATCAACATAAAATGGTTGAACTGCACATGGTGGGAACATGTAACCACTTTCAAAAGGTATTGGGTATGCTTTTAGAGTTTTACAAATACACAGTGATCATTTTTATGGAGAATAATGTTTTGGTTATACACACAAGGAGACATTTATGCTCGACGCATTGTTCGTCGCAGTGTTCTCGGAAACGCCAGAATAAGCAAGTAAGGAGAAGTACAAAGCGGAAGTAAAAAAAAAAAAACAGGTTGCCTGGCAACACTAAACACATCCATGATAAACACAGAATGCATATCTTCTATAATTATAATCTCCAACTGGAAATGACTGTCTGCCTCTAACGCTGTTACGAACACTCTTTCCATGAGGCCGTTTTATAACTTTAACAAAGCTCATGTTTTTTTCCACACTCTCCAGCAAAATGCTTCATCTTTTCCCAGTGTGGCGTCTCGCTCTGACCACATATTTAGGGCTGCTTGACTCTCTGTGGTCTGTACATGAAGACTCATACAGATGTTTGTACAGGCGAATTTGCTCGGCCGGCCTTCCCGGCCCACCATCCACCGCATGCCGAGTTACAGAAATTCAGAGGTGCGTGACCAGAAAAACTATAAGAACCATGTAGGCTATGTTGCGTGTAAGTATTTTAAAACATCTAAACATGAACCACAAGGACATGCTAAATCAAGCTCATCCATTCTCTTCAAATATTGACACCCTTCATTAGTTTAAAGGGAATCATTTGTCAAGTTAAGGTAAGTATTGACATGTTGCTAAGCTTCTGACTACATATTTTAAACAGTTTTGGTCTGAGAATTGCACACTGTTTCACTGCATTCATAAAATATCAGACTAAACCAGGGTGCTTTACATTTTGGAACTTCAAGTAGGAATGGGAACCGCGCTTTTAGCCGCCAATGTAGAAACTGCTGTGTTTGCTCCTGGGATCTGTCCATGGTGCTGGAAAGTTCTGCTTAATGGCGCTCTTGTTAACAAGAAGACTTCCGGATTTACAGCACAGGTGCTGTCACCTCGTCCTGTCTGCACTGCTGTTCCTGATGTCTTTAAGGTCCCTGTGCACCCAGCTGTGTTGTACTCTATCAGTGTTTGAGCCAAGATACCTTAACTGTTGCAGAACTTCCAGAATGGTCTCGCATTGCCAGACCATCCTCAACAGGAGGGTCTGGCTAGTCCACATAGCATTCCAGGATGGGAGAAAAAACTTGCTTCGGTTTATTGGCATTTCTTTAAACCAATCACAGTCGTCATGGACGGAGCCACTGTGCTTCTGCAAAATAATCTCAAGAAGGAACTTGTTTTGGTGGAACGTGTTTGATCAAAAGTAGTTTTAGTTGCGCAACAGAAAACTCCGATTGGACAGCCAGCTGTCTGGATTTACCCTGCAGAGGTCTGAGGACCAGGTAACCACACTGTTAGACTTTGCTGTAATTTCTGCAGTTACTTACCACAAAAGGCCCAGTAAAATAACATCATTTTCTTTTCCGGTTAATTACTGTAATAAACATTGCATTATGGGTATTGAAATTTCATTTACAGTGCTTTACTGTATATTTTGAATTTGCGGTAGTCCTCAGAAATCCATTGGAGGTTAGAACGACAACACAAAGAAAGAGGAAGGTGAGGTTATACAGTCCAGGAAATGAAACGTTGTTAATAGAAACTACGTCCAGACAGAGGGGGAGGACTTATATACTCCTTTCGGAGACACAGTGCAATACAACTGTATCACAATACATGAGATGAGATGATGAGATTTGCGGTTCTGTGTGTATCTCGGTTTTGGAGTCACTGTTCTGTATGCATTTAGTACAACAGGGAGAATAATATTTTTAAGACACATTTTATTATTTATAAAATTTTATTTTTACAGTGGCTCATTGGCCATTATTCTCACTGCAACGGTTTAGGCCCCTCAAAAACTGACATTTTGTTAATAAGAAAAACTGAACAACCCAAAATAAAAATGTAAGTAAAGCTCCACTCTTTTTTAAATGGAATTTATCCTTTATTTAACTAGAAGTAAAGGCTCATTGAGATTAAAAATCTCTTTTTTAAGAGTGTCCTTGCCAAGACAGGGAGCACAAACATTACAGTTTGAGACAAATTAAAGAATTATAAGATATGAAAAAAACAGTCAAAACATATACAGCTCGATGTGACTGCTTCCAAGGCAGAAACCCACAGCTGATTTTTTTTACTTTGAACTGGTGATAATTGGGATTCACGCTTTGTGCCCTACAGAGGAACTTCCATACAAATGAACAGGACCCGGCCTTAAATACTTGATCCAGTTCACTTACATGTATATACATTTTTTTTTTTTCAAAAGGCACCTAGTTCCTCCTCCTCCTCCGCTCACTCTAAATAAGGTTACTCCTCCTGAGTCGTCCACTTGGTGTCTAACGTTTTGAATTCCAAATTCTGTTTTCTCGCGCTGCTAACACGTTTCCAGGTAAAACTCACTCTCCAGAGTTTCTCTTCCATATGTGCGAGTAGCAGACATAAATGTGACTGTGTTGATGTGTTTGGGTCACAGGACATACTGAACCAATGTTGAACACCAAACCCGAAAGTCCTGTACCGAACAGTTTGGGACAAATGCATGTGAAGTGACAGCCCTAACATTAGGTGAAATTAGTGTTTATTTAGGTATTAGTGTAACTAAGCACATGTACTCAAGTAATGTAGTAATATAAATTGACTTTTTTGCTATGTATAGCTGTCGCATATATGCAACTAGTCTCTCCTGATTTAAATATAGCTCAGCGTAAAGTCTTTCAAGAAGACCTAATTTAAGTCTTGTGGTGTCTTCCCGTCAAAATTAAGTTTTTAACGTTTTTTTTACATTTGTGTCCCTTTTTTCAACAATTTTTTCAATGTTTGTCACTTTTTTGATTATTAAAACTATGAAACACTAACTCATTAACGTTAGTTTTACAGATTGTTTTAGAATTTATGGTCGATAAACCTCCTTTTTAGGAAATAACACCTAATGTTTGAGTTAGAAAAGCAGAAATTATAAATTTTTTGGACTTAAATTAAAGAAATATGTGTTGATGGATAATCACAGACTGGAATATGTCAACTTTCACTCAATACTATTTCAAAACCACTTTTTTTCAAATCCTATGAAGCCTTTTTTTCAACATTTTTTTCAGTGTTTGTCACTTTTTTAGACATACCACCAACTTATTAACTTTCACAGTTATTTTTGGAATTTATGGTCAATAAACCTATTTTTTAGGAAATCATACCTAAGCAGAAATTCATCACAGACTGGAATACTGTATGTCAACTATTACTCAATACTACTTCAAAACCACTTCAATTTGTTTTTCAAATGCTATAAAATTGAATAAGACACCCCAAAATTAATGAAAGTAGAGGTTTGTACTTGCCAAAGAGTGTTGTGTGGAATCAATCATGTTATTTTGGGGAATTACAATTGTGCAGTTAAAAGAACATTGATATAGGAAAACGGGTCAATTTGACCCGAGGACAACTTGAGGGTTAATCGATGCTCTCTTCCTAAATGGAATCAGCTGGTGGAGGTCTTCATCTTCCTGCTAAACCAATCAGGATCATGTACAAATTGCAAGGGCTAATCACAGAGTCACAACCCTGCTTTTAAAAATCTGTTCTCCCCATGCTATCAGCTGTTGTTGCAGGCCAAGAGTGCAACCCCCCCCCCCTTCCACCTGCAGTCATCTACTCCAGCTGACCGGTCCAGAGCCTCATTCGGTCTGGTCTTCGGGCTCCTTCGTCACCACCACCGGTGTCTAGATTCCATCTGGGGGTCCGATGGTTCTCTACCCCTATATAGATATGTGAAATATTCATATAGTGATGAAGTCTAATTGCCCAAAACTTTGTACATTTTATTGAGCTGTACAATAAACCTAATTTGCATATCTGCAAACATGTCTCTCCTGATTGAACTATACTTAAGTACAAATTTGCAAGTACTTGTAATTTACTTGAGATCTTTCTTTTCATGCCACTTTCTACTTCTACTCCGCTACATTTCAGAGAGAAATATTGCACTTGTTGCTCCACTACATTCATCTGACAGCTTTAGTCACTCGTTACTTTACACGTTAAGATTTCTGCACACAAAACATATAAAATCTGATGTTTTATTATAAATGAAACTAGCCAACGATATGTGGGCCTAAAAGTCCAGCTGAGAGGATTTGACCATCAAACGCTGTTTGGATCCTTTACATGTTCTAAATTTTGTCATATTTTTTCATGAGTACTTTTACAGTTAATACTCTTTCCTGATGAATCTAACATACTTTACTTAACATTTTCAACGCAGGACTCTTAGTCATAATTGAGTACAATAAAAAAGGATCTGAAAACTTCTTCCACCACCGGGTGAAAGCCATTTTGATTCCAAGACTTTGGTTTTGTGAAGGCAGGAGAAGAGGGCTACAACATAAAATCCCTCTCTACCAATTAAACAGCGGAGGAGTAAAGGAGTGAACCAAGGAGCAGGACTGGACTTTCCCTGATGTACTAATTACTCATTAACTTGGGGAAAGACACTCATTAGTGAATGTACATACAGTATGCAGGTTCTCTATTTTAAGTTAAGGACAAGTTTAAATCAGACTCATGTCCTCCCAAGCCCAGAAAAGCCGCTACTGGGTTCAGTTCTGCAGGACAGCTGGCTGATAAAGGTTTATAGTGTTGCTGTTAGATTTAGAACTGTCCTCAACCAGTACACGTTCTACTATCACAGAACCAATACAGCATATAGGAGCAGTCAGAGGGGACCAGCAGACTTTAAAGTGGGTTTGCTTTTTGCAGTCAGAAATGGAAAGCTTCACCCAGAACATGATCCCAGTTTATTGAGCTTTGACATGAATTTATGATGTATTATGGGCATTTATTTTTCGACATTGGGTGGGACACATTGCACACAATCACAAGTGGGAAGTCTGGGGGGACTTCCACCATAACATTTTGACCATCAAACACTTAATTTTCAGCACTGGGGGGGGGATTTTCTGCAGCAATGTGTGCTGAAAATGTCTTAATTTACTTAATGCATGTATTTTTTTTTAACTCTTTTTGGGGTTGGCTTTCTTGTTTTTTGAAGGGGGACAAATCTACCTCTTCTTAATATTGAGGGGACATATCTCCTGCACCCCCAACCCCCCCCTCCCAAAGAAAAAAAGAAAAACGTATTTTACTTGACTCAAAACGTGTGAACTTATCAACCTGCCATATAGGGTTTGATCATTTAAGATGTGGTCAATTAGTTGTAATTGTGGTGAACTGCGTGATGCAATAACACATTTTAACCTGAGAGACATATTTTCTTACTTACTAACTTTTCTTAATTAAAAAAAAAAAAAGGTTAGTTAAAATAAACTTTAAACCTACTGATGTACTGGCTTGCTTATGTATTTTTTAAAAATATGTTTCTTTTGGTTGACAAAAAAAAATTGATTCTTGAAGGAATAGCAATTTTACAAAATGGCATTCTAAACTCGTTAAGAGATATCTGAATGTCACTCGTGCCGATTGGGATGTGAGATTGCTTTCTTTCAGTTGCCCAATCACGTGGACACTTTGTGTCAAGGCAGAAATTAAAGGGCTTAAAAATGTAACATCACAGATAACTAAAAGAAGGAGTCGGTCAATGAAAAGTTTACTCACCTAATTCATCGCCATCACAGTAATCAAAACATGAACGTCTTTTTGCTAATTTCACATCAACAGATCTTAGCAAACATGGCAAGTATGAGAATTCATTTATTTCATCAATCATCCAATTTTTAAAGACGTCCAAGGCTGCTGATGTGACAGGTATTGTGAGGGAACCAGTTGTGTAAAAGTGCCCTATTTGTTGTAATCACATAGCAGAATCAGTTCGATGTAAAACACTTTGAAACGTTCATCCATCCCTTAGCTTGAGATGATCCCAGCTGACATTGGGTGAGAGGCGGGGTACACCATAGTCAGTCAATCCCAGGGCTGAAAGATAGAGACAACCGTCCACGCTCACATTCACACACACAACACCTAAATTACTGTGGGAGGATTTACAATGTATTTATTTCGACAATGCACATTAACCAACATTTGTGTAAATGCGCTAGTCATAGCCAGCCTGCTAAATTTCAGCTGTAGTCCTAGTTACCTAGCATGCATGTCTTGATGACGGGAGGAATGTTAAGCAAACACAGGGAGAACGTGCAAAATATACACAGAACAACACATCAGTGGCAGTTTCAAACCCAGAAACATGACCGTGATCAATTTGGAAGAAAAATTCCTACTAATTGTTATGGCACCACCAAATCCCCAAACTATACACTGTATAGCACTTCCACAAATAAATCTGTCACAACACCCCTAAACTGTGTTTCAATCAGGAGAGACGTGTTTGCAGACATGAAAGTCACAGAAGTCTCACAGAAGGGTTAGCATCTTACGTGCTTGTCGCAAAGTGACGCACGCGCAACTCAAATCTGCACTCGACTCACATCGGGGAGTGACACCCGCCCTTCAAGTGCATTTAATTTACTTTATAAATCGCTCCCGATACTAACGCTGCTCTAGTTACTGCTGCTGTTCTGATATTCTGCTTGGTCATTTGTGAAGCATATGACCAAGCATAAGGGTTAATATGAAACCTGTTTATTTAGCTCAAAAACACTCCAAAGTCGAGCTTCGTGCACATCACTCTGATAGATAACCAGAATTGTAAGTCAGAATGTAAAATGGGCCACAGATTAACTTAAACTAACTTAATCAAAATGCCACAGTCCATACTGTTTTTTTTTTTTAATTATTAGAATATAGACATTAAGAGAATAAACAGTTATGCAAGTACTTGCTTTTGATCCTTACTAAAATCAGGCACTTTGTACTTTTACTTAAATAGGGTTGTCACTGTGGTGCTTCAACTTTTACTGAAGTATATATGTCTCTGGTTATTTGTGCTTTTATTTAAGTACTGAGATTCAGTACTACTTCCACCACTGAGCATCGGCGTAGAGGGAAGGGAAAACACACTGGTGTCTGGAGACCTGACAGAGGCAGTAAATGGGGAGCATGAAATGGAAGTACTCTTATTTTAGCCAGAGAGAAAGACTGTTCTCAAAGTGCCAGAGCTTTCAACTGACAGCTGATATCACCTGTGAAAAGACTGCGCCAAGCCCTCGACTGCTCTGGCAGCACCACTGCAATATTTTTTTTTTTCCCTGCACTTCTGATGTATGCTGTTATTTTTCTGAGAACAAAGATTTCTCAGCTAACGCTAATGTTAACAGACTCTAATTGGTTAATAGAGAATGTCTTCAGAGGCATCATTATAAGCTTCGTATTTTCTTATAATGGTTTTTGAGTACAAAGTACTTCCTTTTCCTTTTGTCTATCTTTGATCTTGCCATCATTGTAAGACACTCTGGGTAACCCAACTTAATCCATAAAATACATCTCTTTTTTCTTTCTTCTTTTGTCGACTTTACTCTCAGAATTTTGAGTTGATGTGAATGCAGGTCGAACAGACGAGCCATGCAGTGAAGGAGATGCATGTGTTTGTGGCCAGATTATGAGCCGTGATATGTTAAATTAAAACCGGAACAAATTAAGTAGGAGTCTTTTTGCTGTTCCATTGAATATTAATTAAGGTAATTGACTGAGGTAAATTGCAATTTGGAATGTAATTGGTAGTGAGATGACATTTGAAGTTCAAACAGGACGGAAATGCAGTCACCCCTAACCATATGCTAATGGCATTTCCCTAATCTTTAGCCTCGCTTTTGAACGGATTGGATTTGACTGTCCATTAGTTTTGACCAAACAACCTCTGGGTCGGCAATGAAAGTGTAACTAAAAAGAGTTGGCGGAAAAATAGAGGGATGTGTGAGCTGTTAGTGTGAGAGCGAGTGCAGCCTATATACTAAGTGTAATGAAATACGTCAACAGTGAGCAGCAGATACTGGTGGGAGTAAATTGAATGAAGGCAAATACGCTAAAGGCTTTGTATTTACCCACCAGGGCTGAGCTTTGTACTATTCCCTGATTGAAGAAAAGCATACAGTATGGATCTGTTGTACTGCCAAAAACAACATTTCCATCCCTGTGCTCCAAACCCAAGATTTGGGACTAGAAGAGTTGATTTTCACAATGAAGTGTTTGATAGATAAAACAACAAGAGTAAAAATCAAACAGGTCCTTTTGTAGTTTTATTCATTTTTTTTACATCTGTGGAATGAATGAACAACCTGATGAATCTAACAGAAAACCATGTCGGTATCATTGATTAGAATAAAACACTAAAGCATTGACAATGGAACCAAATTAGGGCGTATTAATGAACACAATACACAACAATGAGTAAATGCAAAATCCTTTTAACGCTGCCGATTTCTTTTGATGCCCTCTTGCCGCTCCATAGTTTGGGAAATCAGAAAGCGATGCAGCACTAAAGCCAAAATGTATAAAGAAAAGACTATTTTTATATGGAAAGTTAAGCTTCAAAGCCCTTCCAGATGGTTCTCTCCATACGACTGAAGGTATTTGCATATGCTGTCGATGTGAACTGAGTTACCACCAGTCTCAAACACCACTTGAGATTTAAAAACTTGAAAGACATTTCTTTGGGACAGACAAAAAATTCACGATTTATTTGCAATAATCGCGAGTTAACTACAGACAATCAAGTTATTAATTGCAATTGAATATTTGAATCGATTGACCTACTAAATTAAACAAACAAAAAGTGATCAATTTGGACAAATGGGTGCCCTGGTAGCTCAGTTGGTAGAGTCCCGGGGTACAAATAAGACCTAAGGACGTCCTGCGTGTCTTCCCCCTCTCTGTCCCCTTTTTCATGTCCAAGCTGTCCCAGTAATTACAGGTGGAATGCCCAAAACATTAAAAAAAAGGTCTAAAAGCAAGACAAATTGGCATAAAATGTTCTCGTTCTCGCCTGACTCCCTGATTGAGGTTGAACCACCTTGAGTGTTGTTGAGCCCAGTGGTGTGCTTGAAAACAAGCGCATCATCGGGGTGATCAATTCAACAGCACGTATCACTGCTGTGATCTCAGGAATCCTCCAGAAGCTTCTGTTATAAGTTTGTGCATCCCACAATGGTACTCTATCCCACTAATCACATTCATAGAAGTCTTAGGGTCAGACTGGGTCAGGCGCTCTCAGCAATGTCATGCATTTTTTAGGCTACATTTTTGTCACATACAGCACAAATTTCTCACTATCCGCTAGTCCCCGGAACACTCTGTAGACAGCCCAGCCTCCACAAACGGCAACAAAAACTGTGCCAACCTGCACCACGAACCATAACAAACAGTGTTCCAGCCTATAACCAACAAGAAGAGGTTGGTTGAGCCATCACCACAGCAGCGTTAGCACGTAGGCTACTTCCACTATGCTCGTTAATGACTCAACCAACTACTTATTGTCGGGTACAGGGTAGTTTGTTATGTTTGTTTTTGTTGTTGTTGGTAGACACTGGGCTGTCTATAGAGACTGTGTTTTTTGTACATTGTTTTCTGGGGACGGGCAGCTAGCAGATAATGAGATGTTTTTTACAGTGTGTTCAGGGGACAGGCAGCTAGCAGATAGTGAGGAGATGTTTTTTACAGTGTGTTCTGGGGACAGGCAGCTAGCAGATAGTGAGGAGATGTTTTTTTACAGTGTGTTCAGGGGACAGGCAGCTTGCAGATAGTGAGGAGATGTTTTTACAGTGTGTTCTGGGGACAGGCAGCTAGCAGATAGTGAGATGTTTTTTTACAGTGTGTTCAGGGGACAGGCAGCTAGCAGATAGTGAGGAGATGTTTTTTTATGGTGTGTTCAGGGAACAGGCAGCTAGCAGATAGTGAGGAGATGTTTTTTACAGTGTGTTCAGGGGACAGGCAGCTAGCAGATAGTGAGGAGATGTTTTTTTATGGTGTGTTCAGGGGACTGGCAGCTAGCAGATAGTGAGGAGATGTTTTTTTACAGTGTGTTCAGGGGACAGGCAGCTTGCAGATAGTGAGGAGATGTTTTTACAGTGTGTTCTGGGGACAGGCAGCTAGCAGATAGTGAGATGTTTTTTACAGTGTGTTCAGGGGACAGGCAGCTAGCAGATAGTGAGGAGATGTTTTTTTATGGTGTGTTCAGGGAACAGGCAGCTAGCAGATAGTGAGGAGATGTTTTTTACAGTGTGTTCAGGGGACAGGCAGCTAGCAGATAGTGAGGAGATGTTTTTTTATGGTGTGTTCAGGGGACTGGCAGCTAGCAGATAGTGAGGAGATGTTTTTTACAGTGTGTTCAGGGGACAGGCAGCGAGCAGGTAGTGAGGAGCTGTTTTTTACAGTGTGTTCAGGGGACAGGCAGCTAGCAGATAGTGAGGATTTTTTTTTTACTGTGTGTTCTTGGGACAAGCAGCTAGCAGATAATGAGGAGATTGTTACTGTATGTGACAACAAATGTTCTAGCCTAAAAAATGTGTTCGCTTAGGGCAACTTTAAGAGAAACACTCAAAGTGTTGCACAATTTCATGTGAATAAACTGACGCCCTTAGCGGACATCCTATGTCAGGCGGAAAGAGACCAGAGTGGCGTCCAGGAGCCTGGATGTGTCCCATCAGTGTCTTAATGAACTCATTCTTCGTTACAGTTCTTCAGTAGAATTTTGAAATATCTGTACTTTACTTTGTTCATTTTTTTTCTGGAAACTTTCACTTTAACTCCCCTAGTTTTCCTAAGTAAAGTGCATACTTTTACCCCACTATATTTCCCCTCAGCGTCTTTCCTGCTCGTTACTTGCACAAAATGTTTTCGTACGTTGGAGTTAACAAATGTTAAAAATTCTGTTTCTGTTTCCCTCTTCATTGATGTCAGAATTTGAATTTGATGTTCAAGAAGTTAACCATGAAAATGATGCTTCACTATAGGGAAGCCACAATACATTTTCCTAATCAAAGATATTCTTTACTTTTACTTCAAAAAATTAAGTAAATTTAATATCATAAAATTACTTTTGATAGTGTACTTTTGAATACGACAAGAAGTAATAAAGTAGATAAGAAGTAAAGTAGATAAAAAAAACTTTTACTCAAGTAGTATTCTAAAAGGTGACTTTGACTTCTACCAAAGTCATTTTCTGGTAGGATACTTGTACTTCTACTCAAGTATTACTTCATACAAGACTGTGTGTCATTTTGTGATAGAACTGCTGAAAATATACATAAACGCTGGCAAATAGGACAGACTGTCATGTCCTGATGAGTTGAAAACAGTGGGCGAGGACGCATATGTGTCAACCTTTAGCAATTACCCTTAACAATAGCTGTCCTTAGTAGTAATTTATTGTTACAAATTGAAAAGGCAACTCATTGGAGTGCTTGTAAGCTGCCCACCCGTCAAAAATAAATAAAGAAAATGACTTAGAAAACAACAACAATTAAATACCAGCTCACACATTTTTCAAACTTCCAGGAACTCACTGGGTTAGATGCAGGTTGAAACCTATGTAGCAATTACAAGTAGTTAATTGCTAGATTTTTAATAAATGCTTCATAACAGACTGTAATGCAGTTGTACACAGCCATAAGGACATTTTAAGTGTTTGTTAATATAAAATGCATACAGTGTGTCAACAATTACAACTTCTATAAAGACATCTTTTGAATCACAACTTGGATTTATAATTAAGGCATGCCCATAACTGTATATACACCAACCTCCATGTATTGGTGTCCACAGGGGGGACAAATACATTAATAACCAAACAATATCTTCTCACAACTGCATTATATAGTGTTAATAACCATTTTTTATGTATATCTTACATAACCTCTTTCACCACAGGTCTAAAACTCACCTCTTCTGACTGCACCTTTGTAAGAAAGATGATGGTTATAAAATATTAAATTAAAAATATAATTGCATTTACATGTTGCACGCACATGGGGCACTTTGTAATTTGGCTCATTGGAAGCGTTGTACGTCTTGTAAGTGATTTTCCGAGTTTGTACCTTCATGGTTGAATGCGTTTATTAAAAGTTGCTTACATATTTACCATATATACTGCAAATGAATTCAAAATATGGAGTGTTGGTGAATCTCTGTTTTTTTAGCACTACATTTACCCATAATTAAGGAACAGATTCACAGTTATGCCTCCTGTAAGTTCACACTAACTGTCTGAGCAGCTACTCTGCACCACTGGTACTGCAGTGAAAGCAAACTTTACCCTTAAGTATCCTTATAAGACACTTGTACAATGTTGTATTCTTTGTTAAAGTGTTTGGTTGTATTTGGGAGCCGCAGTATACTGCAAATTACAGACCATACTCCAATTACAATATCTGTTACTGTAATGTAACATGTTGTTTTTATCCACAAAGTTCCACTTTGTGCCGTTGCCCCCTGAAATTCCACCAGATGTCCCTCTTTTCGCCCTCACTTCTCTTTCTTTGTGTTGTGATTCTAAACAGCGGTGGATTTATGAGGACCATGGTTAACTAACTTAATATGAACTCCTGCCATCAGGAAATCGATTCCGTGTGCACGGATGTAAAACAAACAGACTACAGTTGTCCCAACGTCCATCAAGCTGCTGATCTCCAATAGTAACTCTTAGCACAGCAGAGCAGGGGAGCAGTAAATACACCAGCACCTTTTGCACTTCACACTTTAATTCTTAGGATGTTGTGTTTCCTGAGCTGGCATGTGTGTCCTTCTTTTGTGCCCTGGGACTGTAATATATGTTAATTTTAATTGATTTTATGTTGATTTTAGAATGTTTTTCCTGTTACATGATTATGTTGTGAAGCAATAGATTGTGCCACCATGTCCAACATGGCACAAATTTCGCTCTGGGACAAAGTCTATTCTATTCTGTTATGTTCTATCTGCTCCTCAGATCTCTGCAGGGTAAATCCAGACAGCTGTCCAATCTGAGTTTTCTGTTGCACGACTAAAACGACTTTTGAACGTTTCACCAAAACAAGTTCCTTCCCGAGGCTATTTTGCAACGGCACCGTGGCTCTGCTCGGTGCTTAGCGCCGCCCAAAACGATTGTGACTGGTTTAACACTAGAACTGCCGGGATTCCATAACTACTAGAACTGCCGTGAGCGCTCATTTTGACCGCAAGATTCTAAACTCTATAATCTGTCATGATAAATACCTAATTGCAATTTTAATGCAGGTATTGTGGTATTTAATGCAGATATCTTTAGAAAAACAAAATAACACCAAAATGTAAAATTTTACGTGTTTAATTATACACTTGAGTTGCCCCGGTGTTTCAATAATTCCTATCATGGCATAGTAAAACGTAATTGTTCCATTCACATTTGTAAAATATGGTATTTACCATATATATACATTTGTATATATATGGTACTGATATTTCTTTGGCAGAGACGCTGATGGTAACTAAGCAACCAATATGCATCTTCAACCGCGCAAAAGATTAAAAACAATACCGCAAAAATCCGAGCGGTAAATATGACTGTGTATGGCCAAAATAGGTAAAAGTGATTTTATTTTCTTTGCCTAGTGTGTAATGTATATAAAAACTATTTTAAATTAAAATATAGAGCCTTTTAGGAAAAGTCAGGTACCAGCAGGATTGTATTTTTTTATCCAGCAAAGTTATTACATAAAACGGTCAAAATGACCGTCATGGCCGTTCTAGTGTTAAAGACGATTCTGACTGGTTTAAAGACATATAATAATAAACCAGAGCATGTTTTTCTCCAATACTGCAGTGCTGTGTGGACTAGCCAGACCCTCTTTTGCTGCGCTGTGGAGGAAGATCTGGCAATGTGAGATTAAAGGGAAACTTTCTCTCCCAAAGGGAGAAAATCTCTCCCTGGTTCTTCAAAAACATCGGTGACCCCGTTTTTAAAATGTTCTACGGTGTCATAACCATAAAGAGAAGGTGCCGCGGTCTACAGCCGGATAAAAAAAGGTGGATCTTCTGTTTGAGTGCTGCCCACCAGGGCCAGCTAAAGACTTACTGATTATTATGTTGCATGTTCGTTTTGACTTCTTTCCTGTCCACGTGTGTTTGTTTTCAGAAATATCCTGACAATAGACACTTTTTCTCAAGGGATTCCATTGGGTCAGTGTAAAATTCTTTGATGCAATAACCTGATTTTAGTAAGTATTCTGTCAAATGAAGCATGTAAATAGCCGTACAGTGTGGCTCCGGGGAGGACATCAGCCACAAACTGAAATTACTACAAACAACTATTCAATAGATGGTCATAAAATGTTACACAGACACTAAATGGTCCACTGAGGATGAATCCTAATAAATATGATGATAATTTGATGACTCCTGCAGTGCATTACCGTAAAGCAGGCAGTGTAACAGTGTGACACACTATAAATCCAAAGGGAACTTGAAAACGTTTAAATTGGCAGCCTCCAAGTCTCCAAACTAAAATCACATAGCTGTGATGGTGTTCATAAACCTTTCTTTTTTGGACATGGTGTGAGCATTCATGAAGAATTCTTCCTTCAGCCTTTTTCACGCACATATGGGACTCGTACGCATAAATCCTACACAAAATACAACTGTCTGGAATATAGCCATTAATCTGTTGGGAGATCCACCGCAAAAACAAAGACACAGAAGTCACAGTGTGTGGATCAAATGGAATGCATGCATTTAAATTTAGGTGTTTCAGAGATTGAATCAGACAACAGCTCTGAGAGTGGAAAAGTTAAATAAGGCAGCAAATGATGCTTAGGCCCCTGATACAATCATAACCTCATAAGCCCTTGATTACACGTTCAGTATGACGTTGAATTCTAAACGTTTGAGGTGGCCCCAACGAGCAAAAAAATCACTCTGCAGTCCTTGATTATTCATTAAACCTGTGTAAAGTATTCTTAAGAGACGGCACAGGCAGAAATCAACGCCTTTCGTTGGAAAGAACTGCAAAGGCTCACTGACCACAAGAGGGGGGGGGGGCGCACAAAGGTTCAGACATATTCTCTTTTATACTCATCACATCCAACCAGCAATCAAAGCCGCACTTGAGAGGTCAGAATATAGTTCAATTCATTCAACGCAAAGTCTCTGAGAGTAAACTGCTATTTAAAACATCCTGTTTATGCCCAAAGCACTTCAGAGTCTTTATACTCAAAAACCAAATTGCTTTCGTATCTTTCAGACCATTTGATGTTTGTTTTTATGTAAAGATTCCAACTATTGTGTGTGTGCGCACATAAGTGCACTGCAGAGATTTCTAAGGAGTTTGGGAATTAAGAGCGTAACTTCTAACATTAGCCCTGATGCACTTTTCTCGAAGAACAAAGTCCCATCCTGAGATTAAAGGGCACAAAACTCGAGCATTCAAGCTAGAAACTATTAATACTGCTATTTTTTTGTTTTTGTTTTAATACAGTAAAAAATCAGAGTCACGAAAGAGGCAGGGCAAGGCAAGGCAGCTTTATTTGTATGGCACATTTCAGCGACAGGGCAGCAAGTGCTCAGTTAAAAAAAACAGTTAAAAGATAAAAACAGATAAAACACCAGAATAAACAGTTAAGAATAAAAAAAATAAAAAATGAAAACCGATAAAACACAAGAATAAAAGTTACAGTGCAGTATGAGAAATTAAACATTTGAGAAATTAACGTCATTTAAAGAAAAGCAGCATCAAAAAGAAAGGTCTTCAGCCTTGATTTAAAAGAACTGAGAGTAGCAGCGGATCTACAGGTTTCTGGGAGTTTATTCCAGATATGAGGAGCATAGAAACTGAACGCTGCTTCACCCTGTTTAGTTCTGACTCTGGGGACAGAAAGCAGACCTGTCCCGGATGACCTGAGAGGTCTGGGGGGGTCATGGTGTAGTAGCATCAGAAATGTATTTTGGCCCCAAACCATTGAGTGATTTATAATGCACACATTAAACATTAGTTTTAAATTGGTGCTCACTACCACAAAAAAAACCAAAAACCGTGTCCCTGTACACAAATCAATAGATTAAATAACGTACACAATTTCACAAACTGTCATGAGACTGGGCTGCAAATTCAGATATGTGGGTTTTGGTTATTTAATGACGTTATTTTGGGCTCTGGCAAATTGCAAAGGGCATATTTCCCCATTTCACTTGCTATTACAGGGGTTCCCAAAGGTTTTAAACCACAGTACCCTTTCACAGTGATGGTTTTGTGTGGCGCCCCTACATCCCAACAACATGATACGCATACACATGCAACCAAAAACTAAACACAATTCATGTCTCTTTAATGTAACTTTTTACTCACAATTAACACTGATTTAACTTTACATAAATCATTCAGAATAAAAGAAGTTATCTTGTGGGTTATTTTAGGGTGTCTCTTTTTGCTGCCTTCCCTGCAGGATGAGGACAGCTTCCTCTCTACACGAGAAGCCATAAACCAAGTAGCTTTTACTGCACATCTGATTTTAGTTATTTCGGCCTGCTCAGGTTCGGTCATCTCACACTGGGCAGACCGCTGAGTTGCACAAGCGTTTCTTTGAGCTGTATTTACAGTAATAAATCTGCTCAGTGCTTGCTCCGACAGTTGTTATTTCTGACTGAAACCCAGTGCCAAAAGCGTATTGCATTCCTATAAAAACAGGCAGATATTATATAATTTCACCGATTGTAGCTGTGGTGTATCTCTGCTAATGTAAATGTGCTGTATTTATATAGCGCTTTTCCAGTCTTAACGACTACTCAAAGCGCTTTTACATCACACAGGAAACATTTACCATTCACACACATTCATACACTGTGGCCGAGCCTGCCGTACAAGGTGCCACCTGCTCATCAGATAAACACTCTCACACATTCACACTCCGATGCGCAGCACCGGGGGCAAATCGGGGTTCAGTGTCTTGCCCGAAGACACTTTGACGTGCGACTGCAGGGATCGAACCACCAACCTTCCGATTGGCAGGCAACCGCTCTACCACTGAGCCACAGCCACCCCAGTAAATGCTCATGCTCATGTAAAAGCTCATGTTGTTAAATTAACAGTGAAAAAAATGAATGATGATATCTCATTGCACGTATTTTGGAATAACTACATTATACTTGATAGAATAATCAATAATGGAAAAAATGATAACATTTTACACTTGACCTCTGACTTGACTAGAAAGAATTAATGTTAGTGAACCAATGTCTCGGGTCATCACTATGCAGCACTCATTGCAGTCAATACGTTCCACTTCATCGCTCTATAGCAACATAAGCCCTTAGGATCCTTTGTGCTGTGGGTCCATGGGCCGTCAGTGGGATGAATGATGGTCCCTTGGAGACGATCTGAACTGATGACTATTAAAGTGGGACTCATTGACCTTTTCTTGACTGGCAGTGACACCGGAGAGCGCCTCATGTGGGCCAAGGGTCAAATGAGATCAGTATGAGGTCAGTGCTGACACCGAGTCCTGGACAGGTCCTCTGAGTAATTAGAAGAGGGAGGAAGCCCCGCTGCCTCCGAAGGTTAGCTCCCATCGCTGAATGCTGCCACATTTCCACTTTCACTATCAGTCTGCCTTACAGGGGCAATAAGTGAGCTTTTTACTGCTCCAAAGCACCAAATGGCTATAATATATCTGGAGGGAGTAGATAGACTTGTTGCTATACCAATGACTCCATGATTACTTTACAAGCTGCTGACCATTCTGCCGCTGAAAACTCCCTCTCTGGACCAGTCTGCCTGTTTGGCGAGAAAAACGTCTTCCCTAGGCATTTCAGCATGCGATTTATGAAGAAAGCCGAGGTGGGGGGTAGTTTTTGATCATGCACGACAAAACAAAACATGCAAAAGTTCACTTCGCCACAAAAACAAAAGACTTTCACCCAGGAAATGCTCATTCGTTCCTCGGGAGTGTTTGAATTCAATCCACCGTATTTTTCTTAAACTTAACGAGTCGTGTTGGTGCCTAAACTTGACTGTCATCGCCATGGTTCCTGAAAGGAGCGTCATCTGACGACTTACCCACATTGTCAGGTTCAATTCTGGTCAACAACCCAGTAATCACTGTCTCTATAGCACCTGTTTACTGGTTCCACTTAATATTCCACTCATTTAGTATTATTCATCATTCTCATTCTCACATTTCACTTTTTAGTTATTATTTACTCTTTACTCATCATTCCCCTTTCTCACATCTCACTTATTATTTGTTATCTATTCATCATTCTCACTTCCTATTTCAGAACTGTCCATAATGCTTAATGTGTGTAAGCACAGTGTGAGAAACGATGCTCCAAAGGAAAATTCCTCGTATGTGTCCTCATACCTGGCAAATAAAGATGATCCTTGATTTGGAATCTGATTCTGATTCTGATTCTGATCTGGCGGTGTCTGTACCCAGCACTTAGTCACCTATTGGCGGCTAAACAACTGCCGCTGGTAGCCTGTGTCCCGGAGCTATGCAGTGGCTATGTACATTATTATATATAGTATATTAGTATTTTAAATACTTCTATTTTATAATAAAATATATATATATATAATATATATATAATATATATATATATATATATATATATATATATTGTCTAGGCTGTTGTGAAGTAGCATTGATGACTTTAAAGGTGGGGATATACATTTTGTCTCCACTGGGGACCAAATAATTCAGCAGAGGCAGGGATATATAGACAAGAAAGGGGAAATCCAACGCTACCCACCCCCCCCCCCCCTGCCCCGGCAAATTACACCTTTCTCCTTGTTCTCCACCTGCCCCCAAAACCCCATCTCCAACCCTGCTTGGAGGGTTGGAGATGGGGTTTGGTCTTGGATAAACTGATATTTATATGCATATCTTTTTGAAATATCACTCCTAATGTATTTTAGGGCTTGGCATCACATGTTCAGCTCAGCAGCCTCTGTGGCTACTGGTTTTCCATTAGTCACTATATGGAAAATTATGTTTTTATTTGATTAAAGTATGAAAAAATGTAACCTATTAAGACACAGACAGACACACACACTGGGATGTTGTCTTCACTGGGTTCATTAACAACAGCAGGCAGATGTGTATGTGTGGTTATGTTTCTGAACGGGCACGTGCATTGATGACTTGCAGAGGGCAACTATTTCCAATTTCCAACAAATAGGCTACCTAGACTCAGTCTAAATACTGCAGTGACTTATCATCTTTGGTTGTAGGATCTTTTCTTGCTGTCTGTTCCTAAGGTCAAAACTGAACTGGGACATAAGGCGTTTGTCCTCCCGGTCAAAAACGAAAAAAAAAAATTGACGTCTTCGTCCCTTTTTTAGACTTTGTTTTTTAGTTTTCACTATCACCACCTTACTACCACTAGTCTTACAGTACTTTTTTGAATTCATGGTCAATAACCCTCATTTATATAAAATCATACCTAACATTTGAGTAAAAAGCAGTAATTATGAATTATTGTGACTAATAGTTAAGATCAGAGGAATGAAAGTGAACAATTGTATTCGCAAAGAGCGTTGTAAGGAATCCAATCCATTTTTATTTTTGGTAATTTGGTTAAAAAGAAACGCATATTTCAGATAGAGACATTCTTTAAACGGGACAAATTTGACCCGAGGACAACAGGAGGGTTACGTTTGCCGCTCGCTCTACCTGGAACAAGTTACAGGAAACCTTAAAATCTTAATGAGCTGCAATGGTCGCTCGGAGGCAGACACATGTGGCCGCAGATGTTTTGCCTGATGTGTTTATGATTGTGATTGACTTTGGGAAATATTTGCTGCTTAAGTTGTTTCATGTTTTTAAAGTTTTTGTGTTTGTGTGTACGTGTGACTGTACTGCTACCTGTCTTGGCCAGGACACTCTTGAAGATGAGGTTTTAATCTCATACATACACATATATATATATATATATATATATATATATATATATATATATATATATATATATATATATATATTACTATATACAGTATATCATATCAAGGCTGTGATTGCATGATTAACTCTTACACATTCTGTGATTTGGGCTTTGTGCTGCTTCAGTTTCAAAGCCTTTCCAGATGTTTTATTGCAAATGCTGTTGATTTGAACTGAGTTATCACCAGAGTACGTTGAGTCTCATAAAACACTTTCTGGCCAAGCATACGGAGGACAAAGACAACCCTCCTCCCACTCTTAGTTAACCTTTCCAAGTGTAAAGTGGGACCCTACATTGTGTTAGTATTAACAAATAATTTTACATTCCCATCAATGTGCCCATGTGTTGGTACTTAATGGGCTTGAGTTTGCCATATTATGCTTTCAGGATCTGTTTTGAGCATACAGTGTTTTGGTTTGTTACAATAATAATTATTAGCTTAAAGGAAGCATATGTGTCTGCTACCATATTGATAAGAGCATTACAAACTTGAGAAATACCCCTTTTAAAGACAATCATGCAACTTTCCTCTCTCAGCCATCGCCAACAAAAAATGAAACTAGGCGGCACGGGTGTTTATCCGCAAACCAAACAAGGGCGCTGATTGGCTGATCCCTCCACCCCTGAACTGAATGACCAAGTCACAGTGTGAGCAGTAGCTGACGGGCGTGGAAGGAACAGCGGCAGCATTAGGGCTTATAGAGTTAATGAGTTTACAGAGCCCCTTGCTGTATTTGCAGTGTAGGCTGTAATACGATAAATAACACATCAGCTAACCTTGCTGCATTTTGTCTACACACCACTTTGCATCTGGGTTACATTTGTGGTGTGCAGAAATGTATCATAGAGCTCCAAACATCATGACTTAGGTGTTATTATACTGCATTTATTGTTTTGATATGTTAACTGGATATTTAGACTACTTCTCTTGGATTTCCAGTGTAACTGAAAATGTGACGTTTAAGCCATCCCAGAGGAATTACCTCAACAACTATCATATGGATTGACATGAAATTTTGTGGCCCCGAGGTGATGTATTTCAATAACTTTGGTGATCCTCTGACTTTTCTTATACCGCCACCATGAGATTGAAATTTGTGGTTGTGAGAGAAACGTGTGGATGGATGGCAATGGAATCTGGTTCACACAGGATGAACTGTAATCACTTTGGTCATGCAAAGTTGGTCACTTTTCATTCTTTGGTTAATGACTTAATACCTGCACAACTAACGACATTCCCTGCAGCTTGTGCAGCACCTTCTGTGTAGTGCTAATTAGCAAATGGTAGCATGCTACCAATAATAAAGAAGAAAAAAGGGCAGCCCAGAACCTGCATAAAAAAGATCAACACTACAATTCATTCTGGTTGCATGATAGACATACAATACATGTGTAATTTATCTTTACTTCCAACCAAAAACAGCAACCCTGTTAGGAATGTAAAGACTTTTTTTTTTAAGTGTGGTAACCGGTAAATACTTTATTTTGTTCAGGTTAGCTTCGATGTGAACATTTTCCTCAGATATTTCACAGTTATTATTTTCCACAACATCCTAGGTTTGCTGCATATATGAACCCCTAAACTGAGCTGCATTGATGACGATCCGACACATTCATGGGTAAAGTAGTCCTGATGAAGGATTGATGGAGTCATTAGTATGCAGAGACCTCAGGGCAGATAATAATGTGCAGTCTGTCTCCACCGCGCTGTGGCAGCCAGGGAATAAGCAGCACCGCGGTGTTCTGCTGAGCCTTTATGAGATGCTCTGATACGCTTAAAGCAGCTCATCCCAAATTTCACCACCTCAGCAATGCCAAGCGTGCAGGGCAGCTTTCAGATGTCCGAGCCCAGATATTGGGGGAAATATTTTGTAGGTGTTCTGATGTGCTTCATCTGTGTGGTCTGGCCAGGGGGTGGAAGTAAGCAGGTTTTACCCACGTCATGTTTTAATTGCGTCAAAGGAAATTCATATATTTTATTAAGGTGCACATATTATGAAAAAAATCCCTTTGGGGTGTTATTTTGTGTCTCTGGTGCGTCCACGTGCATACAAACTTGGAAAAAAATCCATCCACACTGTTTTGAGTGAGATATGGTTTCTGAATGTCCTCTGACTTCAGTCTCCAGGTGAGCTGTTCAAAATCTGCACGGCTTTCTACGTGACTAGCCGAAACGTGGTGGCTAACCGTAGCATGCTAGGATGCTAGCTCGTTCTCAATGGCAAACCACTGCTACAAACAAACACTAGTTCACCATAATCTCCATAAGAGCTACTTCCATGTCCCTGCTCTGCATGTATTCCACGTTTGACCAAAGACAGAGAAAGAGTTGATGTGATCCTAGCTACTGTGCTTGTGAGACTCCAAACAAAGATAGTATAGAAAGGGATGTCTCACTCTGTAGCTAAAATGGAGACCTAAACACTCAGGGTGAAACAGGATCTGCAGCTATGTGCAGCACAACAAAAACATGGTGTTTTTTGAAAATGAAACCATGTAAACCTAATGTGGTACAACCTCAAAATACAACTATCACCCTGAAAATGATGGGTACTTTAAAGAGTGTTATTTTAGTTCAGCACAGCAAAGCCAATATACTAGTTTTTGCTCTCAAGTTACTTAACATTTGAGAGAAAATGTAATTAGAGAGATCATCTGTATCTTTTTCTTGATTGCAAACGCAAAGAAAAAAAAACAAAGGCCAAAGTTGCCTGCTACTGTATGTCAATGTTGTGTTGTGTTACAACTGTAATGTTTGTCAGAACTATTTCCAATTGTATAATCCTCCTTCAAGCTCAACTCAATAAGATAGTTTCCCCAAATGAAATTGTTCAGCCTCAGTGAAAGTCATTTTGTAGTCATCACGTCAAAAGGACTAACAAAAGGTGAAAAAGGAAATGGCACCACTGACAGAGACATAAATTCATGTTGACATTCTGTAAATCACATATACTGTAGGCTCCCGTGCATGGATTTAGTTGGCCGCCACATATTGATTTTCTATTGTTTGGCTGTTTAAAATGGGTAAAATCTTATTTCATTGTGAGACTTTCACAACACATTTGAACCCATCTGTGAATAGCCTTGCACACTTTGACTGAGTGTTTACCTGGAACTCGCAAACCGCCAGTAAGTCTTATTCTCTCTGCCATTGTTATTCACATAACGTTAGCTAGGATAGCTGAAATTAGCTAACGTTACAGCTTGTTGCAGCCGACCTCTGACCAACATAACTTCAAATAACTTAACTTTACCCAGCCCGGTTCTATTAACCTTGCCCTCCTAACCCTTCCCGTCAAACCCCTCAACAAAGACAGAAATTAAATTTGAAACAGACGTTTTTTTGGGGGGGAAAAGGCCTATCACCACCACAAATAAACTCTAATTCTATTAATGTTATTAAAACTGATAATGCTTCCCATGCGGAGGATCCACATTAATAATTCCTGACATTTTAACTGGCTGCATTTGCACTACTGTCAAACCTAGTCTTTCTTTTGCCTGAGTCTTAGTAGTTGGATAGTAGTGAATCTCTATGGAGTTACTCTATTTTAGTAAGGGAGTCACATGACTGTGTTGAGAGCCAAGACAAAGCTGTTAATGGAAGCCAGGAGAAGTGCAACACCTTGACTTCTGAAATAAGGTATGACACAGGCCTATATACTTGCAGAAAAACACCATTCTGATTATATTACAGTCTTTTCTCTAGTTGAAGAGCAACTCCATGTCTCAGAAAAATGTACACTCTACAGTAATTAGCAGCGGCCAGATAAATGGCAGGCTTTGCTGTTACTGTATATCCTATACCCTGAGAACACAATTATGAATTTCCCTTATCAATGTGAATGGACATGGGAGTTCACGTTGGGTTTTTTAACAGTCAGCCCGGGTTTGTGAAATCCAATTTCTGTCTGTAATAAATGGTTTGATAAAGCCATCCATGGAAAACTACCCAGAAGTCTCTATTCCTCTGAATTGTATTTCCTCAGGGGTGGTGTCGTCCAATAATGGCCAGAGTCACCCAGTGCTACACATTTGGACTATTTTAAAAAGAGCCTCAGTCATTTAATTCTAATTGCTAGATGCACTATAAGTAGACAATAGCTGGAATTTATGAGATATATAGATAGATAGATAGATAGATAGATAGATAGATAGATAGATAGATAGATAGATAGATAGATAGATAGTCTTTATTGTCATTGTACATGGTAACAACACCAGTTGGAGAGCTCTTTTGTTCGGTTGTGTTTTAAAAATAAAAACAAACTAAGACATCACACACATTTAGGGCATAAACTGAATACATAAATAAGAATTGCATATGAGAGCGGGGCAATATTGACATAAAATAGCAAGTGCATTACACGTTTGAACGGTTTTACTGTATGTGTTGTTAGGTATGGTTCTTTGCAGGAATGAAGAGTTCTGATGGCCCATGGGAAGAAACCGTTTCTCCGGCTCTTTATGTTCAACCTCCTGCCCTCTGGCAGGCGGTAAAGGTGCTGACGGGGGTGGGAACAGTCCTTTTATATAAGCCACGCTCTGGTGAGACACCGAGAGCTGGAGAAGTTTCAAGTTTTTAAGTTCCAAGTTTATCTTGTTCATATAGCACTTTAAAAGCAAACACGTTTTCACCAAAGGGCTTCACAAAGACAAAAAAAAAAACATGTACACCAGCATAAAACACTCATAGATATGCATATGTACATAGATATGATGGCGATATAAGAAGAAAGGAAGTTTAAACTAGGGATGTCCCGATCCCGATCTCGAGATCGGATCGGCCCGATCTCGAGATCGGATCGGCCCGATCTTTTCCTATTTTCCCGTGATCTGAGCTCGGCTATATTAACTGACTAGTTGCGCCGATCTTTACGGCAACTGCCGTAAAGTACCCGCTAGTTACGGTTGGCGGTAGTTG
Organism: Etheostoma spectabile; assembly: GCF_008692095.1. Classification (NCBI taxonomy): domain Eukaryota; kingdom Metazoa; phylum Chordata; class Actinopteri; order Perciformes; family Percidae; genus Etheostoma; species Etheostoma spectabile. The sequence continues at coordinate 19,165,140 of NC_045735.1, read as the reverse complement.
CGCAATACAAACCTCCGCGGCGGTGCAAAGCAAGCATGTCAGAAGTGTGGAAGTATTTTACTCTCGCGAGTGAAGACTGTCCTAAAGCTACTTGCAATGTCTGCAACACGGCAATTTCAAGAGGAGGTAGCAGCAGAGCTATATTTAACACCACAAACTGGATTCGTCATTTGAGGACAAAACATGACAATGTGTATGAAGCGTTTTATAAAGCTGCAGATGGAAAGGTTGCTAAAGCAAAGCAACAAATGCTGGACATTATGAGGAGAGACAAATACTCCAACGAAAATAATAGAGCAAAGAAGATCACAGAAAGGTTGGTCGAATTTATTGCTCTTGACAACCAGCCCATCTCAGTAGTTGAGAATGTCATGGGATTTACAATATTAATAGTAATGCTTTTTGATAAAATATTAGTCTAATAAAAAGTTGGGTTACTTGCTCAAAATATATTTGAGTTTGAGCAATTTCAATACTAAAGGCAAAATATCGGATCAGGACTCGAAATCGGATCGGAGTTGAGGTTAAAAGATCGGATAAGGATCGGAGGCCTAAAATGCTGATCGGGACATCCCTAGTTTAAACACAAATTTAAATCCATTAAGTACAGGTTAGAACAGGAAATACCATTTAAAAAAACAAGTTTTCAATACAATTGAAAGCCAGAGAATAAAAATGTGTCTTAAGGCGTGTCTTAACAACATGCAGAGACTCAGCCTGTCTAATGGCGACCAGCAGGCTGTTCCACAGAAAGAGCCCAACCCCCGACCTTTTTTACTCCACGATCGGGGGGGGGGGGGGGGGTTGATCTGAGGGGTCTGGTGGTGGTGGGTGAGAAGTTGTTATAGGTGGATGGTGGCAGTGGTTCAGTGGTAAAGCGGTTGCCTGCCAATTGGAAGGATGGTGGTCTGATCCCAGGCCCAGCAGTCCCATGTCAACAACTGAATCCCGAGTTGCTCGTGAGTGTAAATGTGTGTGTTTGTCTGATTAACAAGTGGCACCTTGTGCGTCAATGGTGAATGGTTCTTGTTCTAAGAGTAGTTGTCAAAGCTTGAAAAGTGCTATATAAGAACAGTCCATTTACGTTCCTTTTATATAAGGAGGGCAGTAGGCAGCCAACAGTTCTCTGGTCAGTGTTCATGACGCTCTGTGGAGGTTTCCTGTCTGCTGCAGGGCAGCTGGCACACCACACCTAATTACAGAACGTCAGTGTTCTCTCAATGGAGTAGAAGGTTGCCAAGCGCTTCTCCACAATGGTTACATTCCTATTGGGAATTTTCCAAAAGTCAAATTGGTAGAACTTGACACAAAAGCAAAGACGATGATCAATACGTCAGAGAGTGCAACTTTTCCCTCTTTTAAAATAAAATAATAAAATTAGTTTTCGGCTTCCTCGGCTCATTCAGTTCTCCCTCCGGCATGTTAGCGTAACTGACAGACACTGTCAAAGATGAGATGTGGATGTGTCGGTCGACTTGTGCTCCTTAGCGTTTTTATGGCAAACTGTCAGACTGTATTGATGCATGTTTAAAATAGCAAACAGGGGCAAAGGAATTCTAAAACTATGGAAGTCATTTTGAAAATGCTTGTCTCAATCAAGGTTGAGAAATCTCCAGATCCATTCTGAATTGACTTCACCATACACTTATTTTTTATTTCTATACTTTTACCACTCAACAAACTCAGCCTGAAAAACATTGACATGCCACCAGTTGTGCCTCATTATTTATACTGAATGCGATTGAAGAATTATATATTTATTTTGGTGCTAAGGGAATCCTGAATATGAGTGGAACTGTAGACTGCCACTGCCTTCAAAATGTCAACAGTCTACATATACACTGTGACATATAGTGTGTCTTTTACTACGTTGAATGCAGACATCATCTTATTCTCACACTCACCCAGAGTCAGCCGACTAGTAAATATGCCACTTAAATTTATTACACATTGGCTCATAAAGAGAGTAATTATTTGGAGTCCTGTGCCTCCATCCGGTTAGCACAAGAATCAATTAGGGTGAACAACTGAATGTTAACTGGCTCATTAGATGGCGGGAAACAAAGCAAATGTCACATTTCCATAGGAGCGCTCCAGCTTTGCATGGCAGGGAGTTGGCGGGCCAGCCAAAAGCAGTTAGGACAATCCATACAATAGTAAGAGTAGATTTTAAACACCTTGCACAAACATCACCACATTAACAACTCACAGTTCAATTGCTATCAAGTTGAGAACTCACACAATACTTCAAGTATTTGCTTCCTGCATTGGAGTATTACTGTTGCACACACTCATTTATGCATAATTATTTCCTAGCATGTCAAATCAAAGCTATTATATCAAAGCATTCTTCCAGTGAAGAGCTGTTGGAATAAAGATAAGAAACTCCTTTTTTTATTTGCCGAAGTGCTTCGATTCTGTGGATGACAAAATTAATTACTGACACACTGCGGGTGACATACTCAGCGTTCAACTTATATTCAGCACACGAGGTGAAGCAGTTCATCTCTGAAAAGGTGCGTAGACATGACAGACAAGAAAAAGAAAAGGAAGACACATAAGTGCATAAGGTAAGCACAGGTAAAGCAGGAGAGGTGGGCAAAGAAAAAGAGGGAAAACTGGGAATGTCTGTTAGCAGGAAAAAGCAAAGAGGTGAGTTTTGAGGGCCTGATTGCAGGGTGGTTGGGTGCTTGACAATTTGTAGTGGTCGGGGAGGGCGTGCAGCAGCTTAGAAGGGTCTGTCGCCCAAGGTCCGGAGCTAAGTTCTGATGGTCTTGAGGGTGTTGGCATCGGCGGACCTGAGGAGGCGGGTGGGAGTGTGGTGGGTGAGAAGGTCGGAGAGGAATGGAGGGGCAAGGTTATTCAGCGCTTTGTATGTGAGGAGAAGTGTTTTGAAGTTGATTCTGTGTTCGACTCGGAGCTAGTGGAGGTTGCAGAGAATAGGGGTGATGTGGTCTCGGCGGCAGGTGGAGGTGAGAAGGCGGGCAGATGAGTTTTGGAGGTTTTGGAGTTTGTTGTGGATTTTGTCTAGTAGTCCTTAAAAAAATGCTGTTGTCCAGCCTGGAGGTGATGAGGGCATGGATGAGTGTTTGGGGGTGGCAGTAGCTCAGTCCAAGTCCCCGTATGGACCAAAAAGTACGGAGTGTGGATTGGTGGCTGGAGAGATGCCACTTCACCTCCTGGGCACTGCCAGGTGCTCTTGAGCAAGGCACTGTACCCCCCCAACCGCTCAGGGCGCTGATTTGGCTGGCAGCCCACTCACTCTGACATCTCTCCATTAGTGTGTGTGTGTAGTTCAGGACTGTGTGTGATAACTAACAAAGTGTGGACACTTTGTAAATTGTAATTTCCCCATTGGGGATCAATAAACAGATTAAAATTAAATTCAACTGCAGAGGTGGACAGAGAGGGGAGGAGTCATGCAATTTTACAAAGCTGAAATGCAGAGTGAAAAAGTTAACATGAGAAAAAAAGACTTTACTTTTATCTAGTTCAAAGAGGTCAATCTATATCTATATAACACAATGACCGGATGCACATAAATAGTGATTATCCACGATGATAATCGGAGTGTAGCTGTGATATTGTGTTAAATCAGAGCCTTCTTTGTCCTTAGATATGAAGCTTGAGCTTTTGTTTGTCAGTCATGTTGACTATCACTGCCACTGTCTTCTTTTTTCAAACTACGGTGTGATTTACACAAAAGGATGTAGGGCTGCGACTAATATTTTCACAACTGATTCATCACAGTGTATTCCTTGTATTCCTCCTTCTGTCCACATGTGGAAAACATGGCACGGTCACTACTGTCAACACACCGTATACAACAACAACTGCTGTCCTGCTTTTATGATCTTTTTGAAATGAGAGGTCAAAGACTTTAATGTTGTTCGGAATGAGATTTGTCAAGTCATTCTTCAGCGGAAATAGCAGGACTCTGGGACTCTGGGGTCTGGGTATAGCAAACTAAAACCCTACTAGAATCCCAACTTCCAAAAGAGTGTAAGAAAACATGGTACACACACAAAATCTGGATCCCTTTTACTGAAATAATAACCACTGTTTTGCACTTGTTAAATCATGTACATTACAACTACATAAAGACAACAAGAGATGTGTTCCCAGTGATCATTAACCTGAATGTACGTAATAACTCTAATAGTCAAACTATAGTTCCCCTTACAGAACAACACTGACTGTTATGTCATTCCTCTACAAATTCTTTTGTCTCCTGCAAGTACTGCAGTTTACTGGCATCTAGTAGTGGGTACATGTACATGCTGTCTGCCGTTTGTACATTTCCTTTTCACTCCTGAAAGACCCAACCAAGGTTCATGTTTTCATTACATTCCATAGATTTGATCGGGATAGTTTTGGTTTTTTACACTGCAGTTATACGAGTGCACTAAAGAACCATTAATGACATAACTACATCCTGTGTACATGAGCAGCGTCTCCCGATACTGTAGACGTAGACGGGCTTCCCCGTCCCGTCGTGTCCTCTCTGTGGTGTCTGGTGGTGAGTTTGTGTGACTTTTTCCAGTCCTGCTCTCGCAGTGCAACCGCGGCTCTTTTTGTTTTGTTGTGTTGTTCAAAATCCAGACACGGGAATTTTATTTGGGTTCTGAAGAGCTGCAGCATTTATTCAGACACAATCTGAAAACCTACTCCGTGCGTCTAATTTATTCTCTGCTCCATAGCCGATAACGGTCTGCTCTGAGCTCTGACACCGTCACTCTCTCGTGTACACACTGAGCTGTTCCTTAAAGGGCTGCGCTTCTCTTACAACACAACAGTAGCCTGCTAGAAAATACCAGTCTTTGGTCCAAGAATTCGAACCAGGCAAAACATGCTTTCACACTAGAAACAAACCAGAACCATGCTTCAGTTGGATCAGGATCAATAGTACCCGTTTTGGTCCGGACCGTGGTCCGGGAAAAGGTTTCTTACCTGTCATTTGGGTTTTTGGTCAAACTAAAAAGTCTCAAAGTCCAAGCCAAACAAAGTCGGTGTGAAAGCCCCCTTAGTCACAGCAGATGTTGGTAGAGAGGGGAAATGAGGTAGCAGATAATATTGTTAAAAGCACATTAATGATAATGATATTTTGAAAATTACTTTCAGAAGGTGCATAGCAAAGTCAGCAATTCATCATGAAAGAATGACATCTCAGGAATATTACAGCAAGGGTAGAGATTATTACAAAATTCAAAAGTCTGTCAATGTAGGAAGTTATAGACGTAAACGTAGGAAAGTAGTCGCATAGGTTCAGATTAGCGCATGCAGGATTTAACGTTACATTATGCATGATAAGAAAGACAGCATGTGCATGTGCTGACAGGTTGCAGAAAGATTATTTTAGTAAGAGAAAGATTGAAGAAAGAGAAAGATTGAAGGACATGGGGGTGGATATGGGAGGAGAGAGGAGCATCACAGGACAGTTAGAGACCGGGGGAAACTAGTACAGGCGAAAAGGTTTTATTTCAAGTTTTAATTTCAAAATATAACTTCTTTATAATTTAATTTTTATTAGTTATTAGTTTAATTAGGTTTTTTGTGATGGTTGTTTAAAGTCATGAAATTGACACACTTTGGCGGTATGAAAGCGCCATTTTGTTTGAAAACCACATAGAAGGCTGCTTGTTATATCCACATCAGTTTTTATCGAAGACGTTCCACTTATGGGATTTGCCAAAAAAAAAAAAATCGTAGGTGCGCTTAACTTTTTTTATGCTAAACTGAAAATTTAAAATGTAAGTTTAGAATAGAGGTTATTTTGGAAATTTGAAACGCTGCATGATTGTTTGATTTTAATTGGATTTATATATGCAATGTATTAGAACAGGTCAGGTTTTTTTATTTTTTATTTAATTTAACTTATGGGATTGTGCCGCCGGTGTTCCCCCTTTTTGGCAGGATGTCTGTTACCTTCCTCTGTCTTTGTGTTGGCGTTCTAACCTCCGGTGGATTTCTGAGGACTATGGTCCTCAGGTCTCTGCAGGGTAAATCCAGACCGCTAGCTAGACTATCTGTCCAATCAGAGTTTTCTGTTGCACAACTAAAACAACTTTTGAACGTACACATGTTCCACCAAAACAAGTTCCTTCCTGAGACTATTCAGCAGAGGCGCATGTGCTCCACGCCGCCCACGACGATTGTGATTGGTTTAAAGAAACGTCACAATCCACACAATACTGTAACGTGAGCTATTGGCTGGATACATGGTTAAACCTCATTGGCTCTTACCAGTGTATCTCTGTATGTACTTTGTCCACAGCAATACCACCAATTTGTCCCAAAACGTCCCAGTTAGAGAGGAAATGCCCTTCTTTGTAGATCTTTACAATCGTTCCCTGAAAGAAGCAAGCAGGCCTGCCTTGTTGCACCATTCCAACCTTTTTTCAAAACTTGTCATTTTCAGTGTGTAGCTCGCTAGCTTGAAAGTTGTTGTTGTTTCCTGAAGCGAACAGAGTTTGAGAACGGCAACGTCGGGAGAGCAGAAGGTGAGACGTTGGGCAATTATCCTGAAAGAAATGTACTCCCATTGATCCAGACCAGCAGAAGACTGACCACCATGCTGCATCTACTCTATGCTTTAAAGCATACCTAATGCTTTAGTCTGTAGGAGTTGGGTTGGGAACCGGAGGGTTGCCGGTTCAAGCCCACACATGGACCAAAGTATGGTGGTGGACTGGTATCCGGAGAAGTGCCAAGGTGCTCTTTAGCAAGGCACCGAGCCCCCAACTGATGGTGACACTTTCCATGTGCAGCCCCCCCCCCCACCACTCTGACTTCTCTCCATTTAGTGCATGTATAGGTACTGAGAATGTGTGTGTAATTCAGGCCTCTGTGTGTGAGAAATTGTAATTTCCCCCTGTGGCATTAATACAGTACATGTTATTCTTATCATTACTTAGCCACACACATTTGAAAATACAAAAAGAGACAACAGGCAGTTATTGATTACTTCATAGCCTTCAGATTCTATCTGCTCATTTAAAACGTACGATTTCATAAGTCAGGAGAACGGAAGCAACAAGAGTGTAGAAACTCATCTGTAACCTGTTGTCTGCTGGTGACTTGTGTAGATTGCTATCTGTAGTGAGGATAGATACAGCTCAACAAAACAAGCCAACATCTCACACAGCCACGAGGGGATGGATTACACACAGCCTGACAGATGTTACAAGCAGACTTTCGGGGAGGTGATAAAACACAAGGAATAAGAAGAGTCACTCTGGACAACAGAGAAACCACATTTCCTTTCCGAGTGGCAAAGGGAAGTGATACTCCAGCATATGGAGCCCGGAGCTGGCTTTAGCTACTGCTCTCATATGACAGAAACAGCCAGATACACAGGCAGGACACACTCCAAAAGAACAAAAAAACTAAATTCAAAACTCCCTGAAATATAACTCCAAATAATAAATGATCTCTGGCTAAAAACCCACAAACACACACATGCATCTAGACTCAATCCAATGTGGTCACAAATAAGAAATGGCTGGAGAGAATGTGAGGTAAGCGCAGGATAAATATTATTCAATTTTTATTCTCATCCATCTCTGTATATCCCCATTTCTCCACTGAAAGTGTTTTCCTATTGGCAAATATGGCAGCGCTTGTGTAATAAATCATGAGTAAAAGCTGCGGCCCCCGACTCAGCTGACAATGATTCTCAACGATTGGATTTCTCCCACCGTACATTAGTTATCATGGCACCGGCACCATGAAGAACAGCAGTTCAGCCTGCAGTAAGGTGCAGCTTAATGCCAATGCAACCCAGGTGCTCTGGTCTGTTCTTCTCACAAATATAAATTTAACGCACAAAAATTCATCCTGTTCTTTTCTCATCTTCCTATCATTATAAATTCAGGTTTTACGTAGGGCTGCCAATCGATTAATCACATAATTGTCTATAGTTGACTTGCAATTAACTGCAAATTAATCACACATTTTATTTTTATCTGTTTTAAAAGGGATTCTTTTATGCCCTCATCAACACTGGAGCGGACAACTATGCTTGCTTTATGCAAATTGTTATTATTATTGCAGCAAACAATGACAAATACTGTCTAGAGAATTCTCCAGAATAACCTACAAGGTGCTGTATGTTCAAAAAATCTGCATGATATGGTTAACTCAAGCCCATTAAGTTGCAACAGATAGGCACATTGAGCTGAATGGAACATTATTTGGTAATGCTAACACAATGCAGGGTCTCACTTTACACAGTAAAGCAGCTCAACACAAATCAATGGACCTCATGATTTACAGCAACGGACACATTTGTACAAGTCAGCTGAATATAAATATGGAATGTAACAATGTCGTCGTGTTTTAGCTCACATGTGGGAAAATGACAGCTCATAAAAAACATCCCCACCTACTAAGTGTGATGAAAACAGGCTGATACAAAAATTTAAATTCAAACAGACAAAAAGTCTGAGAGAGACTGTGATGGCTCGGTGGAGGCTAAGTACAACGTAAAGCATGATTTATGGTCGGGCAGATGCTCCACACAGAACTTTAGCCAGCGTAACTGTCCTGATGTTTATACTTGTGTGGTGTGTGTGTGTGTGTGTGTGTGTGTGTGTGTGTGTGTGTGTGTGTGTGTGTGTGTGTTTGTGTTTGTGTGTGTGTGTGTGTGTGTGCGGGAGAGAGAGTTTGTCTGTCTTTCTAAATGTAGGTCCGGGTATTGTATGGGTGTATTTGTGTGTGGTGGTGTGTGTGTGTGTGCATCAATCTCTTTAAGAGAATAGCAGGGCTGGCATGTGTGTGGTGTTTGTGAGTGTGGAGTCTGTGTGTCTTTCTATATGTAGGGTCCGGGTATTGCATGTGCATTTGTGTGTGTGTGTGTGTGTGTGTGTGTGTGTGTGTGTGTGTGTGTGTGTGTGTGTGTGTGTGTGTGTGGTGTGTGTTTGTGAGAGTAAGAGAGTAAAGGTGATTATCTTGGGAGCAAGTAGCGACTCTAGAGTCATAGGGAGAGAAACAAAGTCTCTAAACTCTCTCTAAACTCAAATATTTTCCTGCTGACCTCCTCTGCCGCCACTTTTCTTTTTTAGAGCGAAACCAAAAAAAGAGAAAAAAGTAATCTTTATTTATTGAGTGTTTGCTGAAGGGTGTATGGAAGAAGTCCTGTGATGACAAAACTGACTTTAATATCAATCTGACATCTGATTGGCTTAGCTCCCTCCATCCAACCAATCACACTGGTGGCTTACTACATGTATAAATATTTGACTACCAACTACCCAAATTGCTAGCTGCCCTATTAACTTAAAAAAAAAAAAATTATTACTGTTTTTTTGTCTCGAATGGGAATGTGATGCTACCAAGCCACGGCCGAGTGGACCAATCACAGTCATTGCGGTCTGAATCGCACAACCTGTAGTTACATTTTTTTGATTCAACGCAGAAGCGTGAATTATCCTTAAGGTATATGCTCAAAGGGGATTTGCCTGGCCGCTGCAGACATGTTGTGCGCTGACTTTCTAATCAATGACCCCCTGTCTGGCTACTTTTAGGAAATGCTCGGGGCACGCGTTGGCTAAATGCCTCTCCTCTATCTACATAACAGTCAAAGCATGTGAACAAAGTTCCCAATGTGGATCAAAATGATGCGCTGTGACCCCGAGGTAACTATGATCACGGAGAGAAATCTCCGGTGAGAGTGTAGCGGTGCTGCATCGCTTCCTGATTTCCCGAAACTACAGAGCACCGGAGGCCCATATCATAGAACGTGCGTGTGTTAATTGCGCATTAACCCCTCATGTTGTCCTTGGGTCAAATTTGATCCATTTTCAGTTAAAAAACAGAAATTTCTCAAAAAGTGGGCCATTGAAATAAGTGCTGAAAACATATTTTGGAAAAACACACAAAAAAAGCACCCAAAACATTGAAAGAGTCAAAAAAATGTCGTAAAAAGCTATGATAATGTTGAAAAAAAATGTTAACCAAATTTTTCCATGGTTAAAGACATTAATGGCTGTAAAAGAATTCCACGCTATCGCATTATTACATTATATTGACACCTCTAGTTTAACCCTTGTGTTGTCCTCCTGTTCATGTAACTTTTGGTTTTTCAGGATCAAAATTTGATTTGTTCTTTTTCGACATTAGTCACTTTTCCTGGCCTTTCTTGTCATTTTATTCTCCACATTTTTTGTCTCTTTTTACGATGTTGTTGTAGCTCTTTTCCAGCGCTTTACTGACGTTTTTGTAGACATTTTTCTCAGCATTTCGGAAGCTTTTTCCGAAATTTTGGTCACTTTTTTCAACGTTCAAATGCTATAACATTTAATAAAACACTCAATTTAAATGAAAGTAGGGAACTGAGCGTTTACTTTACTTGTGAAGAGCGTTGTATTGAACCATCCACATTATTCTTTAGACAATTGGGTTGAAAGAAAACCCAAATGTGTGTATAGAAACTTGTTGAAAATGGGTCAGATTTGACCCGAGGACAACACATATAATTTAGCAGTTAAGTGTTCAAAAGATATATAAAAAATAAAGTTTTCACATCAATAATGAAATGTGTGGTTCATTCAAAATATCCATTAATAAAGGATGGATACATGTGTTTACCCACAGGCGAAGCTATGCAAATTAAACCATGCAACCACAGTAGGCACATATTGCATAGATCCAATTCTAATTATTGTTTCCAAATAAAGCTAATAAAAGTCCAAGCATAACAATTGGACCTTCAAGCTAGGTTAAACATTTGCAGCTGTGCCCTCTGCCTGCGCTATTTTCATCTCTGTCCAGCAAATGGTGAGGAGTGCTCAGTGAGATGGAGGCTGAGGAGAGAAAAAAATGCAGATTAGTCACCAGAAATTGGATTAGCGCTCGCCAGAAAAGCACCCTGAAAACATGGGATGAGCTTCCCGCAGCCGGAAATGAAGAGAGTGAGAGGAGAGAGGAAGGGAGTGGGAGTGGAGGTGGGCGTCAACAACAGCCACTGTGAGAGTTCTGAAGAGACGACAAACGATCCACGGCGCGAGATGGAGAGCGTAGGTCTCGTCGCAGCCCCGCCTTCACAAACGCAACTGCCCTTCTAATGGCGGGCTGCCAATCATTTTGTTTTTTCCCCCCAATTTTGTGGTTTTGTGTGGTTTGGATGTACACTGTGATTAGAGGACGATGCCCATGAACGGTTCATCAAGATGCACACAGTGAAAAGCTTTCATGTTTGTGGGGGGATTTCTAACGGATAGCCAGCAAATTCTGAATTGTCATTCCCTTTTGCCACTTCCATCTTGCCCATGCTCAGGAGTACCACCAAGGCCTGTGACAGTAAAGTGTGAGTGTGTGCGCTATATGTAGCAGACGGGGAGGAAAAAGAGCATCGGAGCATGACAATATAATGAAGCTACTAATCATGGCATTCACACAGAGGCCATTTTCAACAGGTGCAATACTATCTCTGGCAATGAGACACACATACAGTATATTCTTCTCTTACACAACAGCAGAATAAAACTGGCCATATAAATTGTGTCACACGCTACAAATAGAGTAGGTGATACACTTTTATGGACACAATAGGTCTTTCAAGCCTTCGGGTTCACTGCTGTCAAGTTTTCATTCTGTCTTCATAGACAGGAATTTCTTAATCCCTGTGTTGTCTTCCCGTCGAACATGAAAAAAAACACGTTTTGGTCACCTTTTTTAGCCTTATTATCACTTTTTTCAGACATTTTTGACACTTTTTCAAAGTTGTAGGTGCTTTTTTTGATGTTTTTGGTCTTTTTTTTCCCCAAGTGTTTTTCATATTTTTAATGTAACGCTTATTTCGACGGCCAATTTATTGTGACAAAAAAACAACAATTAACTGAAAACGGGTCAAATTTGACCCAAGGACTAAATGAGGGCTAATGCCCACAGACTTTTTAATTTTTGTGCCATGTGGCCAATGAGACGCATCCCATTTGCTGAGCAGTCTAATGATGAAACTGGCCCTGACGCTGTTAAATATTACCTTAGCGACGTCAAATATTTGAGATCCCATGACACAACTAATGATCATCTGTCTGAGGGTCTCGTTTTTGGCTCCTGAAGTGACACCTGATAAATGAACTAGCGTCAAATGTTAAAAAAACACACAAAGATATTCAACTTAGGACAAATTACTTCTGTCGATCAACCTAACCACTAATAATGTGAGCTCCAGTTTAGACTAATTTATCATCTTTATCTCCATCCAACTATCAACATCCAGATAAAGATGCTACATTATTTTGTGCATAAAAAACTATGTATAAATGCATTTTTTAATAACTTGACCATATAAAATACAAAATATTTGGCTAATTTAAGATACCAGACTGACTAAAAGCTGTCCATGGGCAGTGTTAACCCAATATTCAAAAAAGTTTTTCATGTAGACCTTCACGTAAGAATTTCTAATCATACTTTACAATCATGATGTTATGCCTGGTTATTTAAAAAAAAAAAAACAAGCAAGGGCAGGAGGGGCAACAAAAGATTTCAGCACCAAGGACAGCGCCTTCAGTTACCGCGCTTTCAACCAGAAATGTAAGAAAATAGGAAAATACATTTCAAACTGCTTCTAGGAAATGGTTTATGTCAAAAGGCTTGAGTGATTAACATTCACATTCTATTTAGCCGCGATGTAATCACCTTGAATATCAACCGGGCACTTCTTAGAGTTTCGGCACGGCACATAGGACCCACTTAATTTTTAATTTCCTCTCGAGGTTCATTGCTCATTTCCCACGACGCTTGTCAGAGCTTTTACAATTCATTGTGACCCTCAGCTGTCACAAAGTACCGCATAACTACATGTCTTGTTATACAACCCCAAGAAATGTGTCTTAAATTAGACTGGATAAGGATTGTAATATATTTCAAATCTTTCTTCTGGTAAAGCTTTGATTGTATTCTCCATCAAATCCACTTTATATATGAGCTGTTTTTTGCGGTTTGTCAATTAGTGAGAAGACATGAAAATTACAGTAATACCTTAATATTAGAGTTCTTTCCAGTTAAACGACTCAAGCGGTGACGTTTCAATTGTGGCGAGTGGGACTTTTCGGTGTGGTGGTTTTGGCTCGCTCAACGCCCAGACCCAAGGGTGGCAACGGCAACGCCACCCGGATGGTTTCTCCTCTAGAATAGGATTTGACTAGCTCGATAATCAAACCATCAAAATACAGAAAGCACACAGGTTGGACTTATGTACAAAGCCAGAGACATAGTTTCATTAAAAACAATAATTTTAATTTTTGAAATTACTAAAAACCTCAAGTATAAAATACCATTAAAATACCAAACGCATTGAAATAGGGGGGGTGAGTGCTGTGGCCTTACCGATGGAGGGACAGGGTCAAGGGGTGCGGGCTCTTCGGGAGGAATCACCCACACATGGTGGTGAGAACCAAAATAACATAATAAACTAAACCAAAAGGGGAAAACACAGCAAGGAGGGAGACACCACCACCGTCGGCAAAAGACTACAGACTCAGAAATAAATTAATAAACCAAAAATAAATGAAAACCAACTTCAATCCAAGGCAAATCTAGGCAGCCGGAAGTGGCCAATGGCTGCCTAGAGCCAAACCAAAATAAATGAAGATTAACAAATAAACCATAAAGTTTCATCAGAAATGAAAGTCCATCAGAACGCTACCAAAAATCACTTAATCCTAACAAACACATGTAACCAAACAAACCCATAAACAGAGACCCCAATCTTCACATGCAATAACAAACACGGACAGGCCAAAGAAAAGACTAGATAGTTTTGCCTTTCACAATTAGTCAGTCATACTAATGCAGCCCTGTAGGGCACCCAGTTGGGCATCAGATCCCGACGGTGAAAGGCGCATGGACGCTTCGGAGCCTGGATTGAGCTCATTAACAGCCCGTTGAAGTTGGTTGAGACAAAACAGCAGCGTGGCAGGGAAAGGAGGGGCTAGTGCAGATATCAGCGTCGGCAAAGCAGTTTACAATTACAGTAACAGTATGATGTAACAAACCAATATGAAATGCCAATTTATATTTATACATATCCATCAGGGAGCTTCGCACCAATACACCACCGATAGGACAGCTACAGTACACTCAAAAAAATGATTCAAGCCCTTCTTAGAGGTGACACATTTAAATATAATTAGTTTTATTTAAATATATCTATTTAAGATCATATATATAAATATTCAAGTGGTTTAACTAAAATTATTTTAATAGCTCCACCTAAGAGATTGATTTACGTTAGATCGCCAAAAAAAAGTGTCATACGGGTCCACCCTTTGCGCATGTGCGAGACAGCGAGCCCTTTGCGCATGTGCGAGCCAGCGCGCTCTTTCCGTCCATCGCTTCATCCTCCGGCTGCAACGCGAAGGAAACGTTTGAAAAACGCTGCAAAATAAAAGGGGAAATTCCACTACTTGGTAAGTGTTCGTTTTATGTCAAATAACGTTAATTCCGTAATAATGAACGAAATGTGTGCAGCAGATAAGCGAGCCGAATTTCACTCCTCAAAGTTGAAGGGAGTTGGTGTCTAGCTAGTGCTAATTTTAGACTTGACCGTTAGCTACCGTTTGATATAGCTCTAACGTTATAGCTAACGTTATAGCTAACGTTAGAGGCCACATTGACTGCTTTGGTTAACTTATTTATTGCTCTTCGTCACTGCAATGTTGGACTGGGCAAAACTGGCCTGTAGACAAAAGTGTGTGTGTGTCTGTGTGTGTGTGTGTGTTAGTGTTAGTGTTATGGCGGCGTCAAGCAGCCACGGACCGAAGCGGTCAATACCACGTAACGCTAACGTTAGCCAGTTCAAATGTCTGTCGCTCGTTCAGTGATATTGCATTTAGGCTGTAGGTGAACTTAAAATGGCAGCCTGTCGAGCCCGGGCTGCACACTGGGCAGCTCCTTATTTTCTTGATTTATTTATGGCGGCAACAAGTGCGCGTTGTAGGGGTTTGTGGCTCGGCAGGTGCAGATAAGCCGCCTACATTTGATCCGCTGTAAAATTGTAAACAATTTCTGCTACATTTTGGCATATGCCACAATATTTAATGTTAAAAGATAATTATATTTTTATTATCAAATTCTCCAATTCCATCTAAGTTTTCTGCATCACAGAAATCATAGGGCCACATTATAGTTTAAAGTATAACACCTTTGCACAAACATGTTTGACTATAATTCATAATTACTTTCATTTGGATACATTGCTTGAGTATTTTCTCCACTGCTAACACCTAATATATGTATCTCATCTTTTGCAGTTTAAGTTGTAAAGCAGATTGTGGCAACCTCCTAGGGATGGTAAGTAAAAGACTACTTGCTCAATGCTAGTAGGCCTACAAGCTGATTTGCATCATTGTAATTTGTTCAATGTGATATGTGCTAATTATCTTTTATTCTCCTTTTTAGGAGTATGAATGTGGCAGTGCAAAGAATGCAGTTTGGAATTAGCTAGCAGGTATTTGTTGTTGCAACATTTTAGGCAGGCTCATTGGCACTTTAGGGGCAGTTATCGCTATCCATGTCCATATACAGATTGTCCCTGTACTTTTAATACATGGAGTAAGCTTTTAAATCACACATACAAAAGTCATGGAAAACATCAAGTTCCAAACTCAGTTGAAGGGTCTACATTCCAGTGTCACGTGTGCTCATGCAGAGAACTAGCAACTGAAAGAGCTTTTTTCCAACACATAAATGGACATCTCAGGCATGATGAAACAGTTCCTTGTATGTTTGTAGGATGCACATTTAAAACTAATGTTTACAGTACATTCAACACACACAAAAACAGGAAACATAACCAACATTCACTGAAAGATTTTAAAGCCAATGTCATCAGTACAAGTCAGTTGCATCAACCAAATTAATTGTGCAGATGGAACTACAGAGTCTGTGGATGCAGAAAATGAAACATTAAGTTGTGGTGATGCTGCAGAATTGTACACGCCAAATTTTATTGACGAGAAAATTGGTTGCATTCTATTGAAGTTGGAAAATATTGTTCACATTCCAAAGGTGGTTATTGATGAGGTCCTTTCTGAACTTCACTACATTTTAAGTACAGCATCTTTGCCTGTCATAAAATCTATTGTTTCTGAGGTATTCCAGAGTCATAAATTGCAAGTTGAAGAGTCAGTAGTGGATGAGGTTTGCACTGCTTTATGCAAATCCAATCCACTGGGCATAGCTATTGCAAAGGATGGCCCTCTTAGTACTGGTTATAAACGTGCACAGTACTATACCTCTCATTTTGGTGTTTTAGAGCCAATTGAGTACATATTAGATGCCAAGAGGAATAGGACATTTCAATACATCCCTATATTACAGTCTTTGCAACATTTGTACTCTCATAAAGCTGTCCTTGAACATCTTAAAACTCATCAAAACCAGCTGTTATCTGATCACAAAGAGTACAGAACCATAAGAGATGGTGAGTACTATAAGCAAAATCATTTTTTGTCAGCTGAAGGTTTGAGAATAGCAGTAAATCTTTATGTGGATGATTTTGAGATTTGTAATCCTCTTGGGACATCTCGAAAGAAACACAAACTCTGTGGTGTCTACTGGGTTTTAGGTAATTTGCCACCAGGTTCCCATTCAACACTTACCTCAATCTATTGGCTGTTCTATGCAAATCAGATGATGTCAAGGCCTATGGCTATGAAAAGGTTTTAGAGCCTCTCTTGCAAGATTTGGGTACATTGGAACAGCATGGTGTCTTTATTTCTCAGCTTGGTCAGTTTGTTAAAGGTACTGTTCAGTATGTAAGTGCTGACAATCTTGGAGCCCATGGAATAGGTGGATTTGTTGAGAGTTTTTCTGGTGGGTCCATATGCAGGTTTTGTACTGGAGACAAATCAGAGTTTCAGACTAAAGATGTCAAATCGGGTGCTTTCAAATTAAGAACCAGAGACCTCCATGATGTCCATGTCCAGACTGCTCAGAAAAATGCTACTATTTGCAGTGGTGTAAAAAAACAGTGTGTTTTAACCAACCACCTTTCTCATTTTCATGTAAGCACTGGCTATCCTCCTGATATCGTGCACGACCTCTTCGAGGGTGTCGTTCCAGTCGAACTAGCACACTGTATCAGTTTATTGATTTCCAAAAATACTTCAATCTTGAGGGCCTTAACAAATTGATCCAGACATTTCCATACAAATGGGGGGACAAAACAAATCGCCCCCATCCAATATCACGCTTTTTCCGAACTAGCAACACTATAGGTGGCAACGCACAGGAAAATTGGGCCTTGCTCAGATTTCTTCCCTTGCTGATTGGAGACATTTTGCCAGAAGGTGAGCCAGCGTGGCAGGTAATTATAGACCTTAAGGACATAGTTGAGTTGATTGTGGCTCCTATTCATACAGAGGAGACTGTTGCATATCTTGAGGCCAGAATCTATGATCACAGACACCGCTATATTGAACTCTTTCCACACATCAAGCTCCTACCTAAACATCACTATTTGGAGCACTATCCACACATGATTCGTTGCTTTGGACCTCTAATTGCTCTGTGGACTATGAGATTTGAGGCTAAACATAGTTTCTTCAAGCAGGTTGCACGACATACAAATTGCTTTAAGAATATAACTCGTTCACTAGCCATTAAACACCAGTTCATGCTTGCTTACCACACACATTCCTCGAGTCTCAAGAAGTCACCCTTAGAGGTCACAGATGTCTCAATCATGCCTGTTGATGTCCTAAGTGAAGGAGTAGTGTCTGCTCTGAACCAGAGGTACCCAGATGTGACTGAAGTTTATATAGCAAAAAATGTGTCTTGCAGTGGTATACATTACAATGAGGGGATGCTTATTGTACACGGATCTGTAGATGGATTGCCTAAATTTAATAAGATCATTCAAATGTGCGTTCTGAAGGAGAAGTTGTGTTTTCTAGTAAAAGATGAATGTGCTTGGTATAGGGAGCATTATGGAGGTTTTGAACTGTCTGCATCACCCACTAGAGAGGTTGCCCTAATTGAACTTGATGACTTGGTGGACCCTTATCCCCTTGTGGAATACATGGTTCGGGGTTTGCGTATGGTAATGTTGAAAAGATTCCTCATCGTTAAAGGTTAGTGTCTTTGTTAAACCCAAATAGTATGAGCTATTGATGCCAGACTTAGATAATCACAAACTGTTTTTTATTTTATTTTTTTGCAAATATAACTTTTTTTTTTTTTTTGTCATCCTTTTTCTGCTCTAGATTAAAGGTGTTGCAAAATGGCAAGTCCAGCTGTCCTGCGGATCATTTTTGGTGACGTGTCTGACTCTAGAAAACTGCACCTTCCTTCTGGAATTCCAGCATCAGTGGAAGAACTACATGTGCTAATCAAGACATTCTTTCAATTGAAAGAGGACTTCCGTATGCAATACATGGATTCAGATTTTAATGAGTTCATTAACCTAACTTCAGTGTTTGACATTCAAAACAAAAGCACACTGAAAATAATCTTTAATCCTATTTTGTCACCTGTGGAGCCCTGCATCACTTTGTACACAGTAGACTCTTTTGGTGAGACCTCGGCTACCACTTTCTCAGAGCCTGAAACCCCTGTTTCGTCAATAGCCTCATCCTGCAGTGACGATACGCTGTACACATCAACACCGCATTCATCCCCAGAAACTCAGCCCTCAAGATTGGCCTCCTGGCCAAAGATTTTTGTAGTCCCTAAATTCACCTATGAGGCAGAATTTGAACTACAACAGAAAAACACAGAGTTTGAGACCAATGGAACATACTTTAGCCCTGGCCCAAAGCTAAAGGGGGTCATCCTTGATGGCCTTGCGCAAGAAATGATGAAATACACAAAGTATCCAAGACTATCAGTGTGAAGAGGTAGCAGCAGCTTTGACAAGGGCCCATCCTTGTCTGGGCAGTTGGGATCCAAGACAGGATTTTGGGGATGGAAACAGTCGCTTAAGTATAAAATGCAAAACTATCGTACAAAACTTGGCAGACTTGGACATCCTGAAACCCGTGTGAACTCTTTGAAAACAAACGAGAAGGCCAAGGCAAAGCTGCACCCAAAAATCAAGAAGCCTAGAAAGGCTGAAGTTAACTATATTCCTCTGCACCCAAAAGGCGAGACCACAGAAGTTTAGAGAATGAGAGAATTGCTTTATTGTCAGAAGTGAAAAAGCGTGACAATGAAGTGGTGATAAAAGAAAAAATGGGAAAAACTTCTCCCACAGACGACTAGAGATCGTGGAGCAGAGGCCCCTGATAGAAGATGTCGTAAACAGATGGCCTGCCTTATTCCAGGAGAGTGAAGTAAGTAAATGTGTACATGTTTGTATGAGTTGATATTTTTTGTCAATTTTGATAATTTTCTGCACAATTGTATCTCAACATTACTAGGGCTAAAGTTTTACATAGTCAAATCAGAATTGTCAAATCTGGCCTATACTTGACTGATCGTTAAATTGTGTGTGTATAGTCTTGAGAAGCTGCTGTCTCTATTCACTAGTCCACTGTACATTTACAGCTGACCAGAGGCTTATTGTTAGCTATTTTCTCTCTCTAATAATCTTTGTTGTTCATCAATTGTGATAAATGATTTAAACATCCCCCAAGGTGCACGCAGCCATGCCAACAAGACACCTGTATTTTTTCTCTTTACCCCCCCAACGCAGGCTACCCCCACATTGAGACTGTATGGACCAAAAGGAGAAATTATAACAAAAAATGAAATGGCTGCATTTTTTTTTTTAGGTAAAAATGCGATTTAGCGGATCCCCACCAAGCCATTGCAGTAAAAGTTATGCACAGGGAATTCTAGCAAGGATGCGATCTTAAAAAGAAAAGGGGTGTGAAGGGGAGAAAATTAAAGGGAAAGTCCGCATCACAGTTTTTGGGTTTAGAAAAGAGATATAATGATTTAGCTGCTATTTAAACACATTTTAAATGGCTATTTTATAGTGTTTTACCCAAATAGTTTTTTTTCTTATTGATTTACCCCATAAGGGCTGTGAAAAATATGCAAGAAACTGCAATCTTGTTTTGGGGGGCTTTGGGGGTTGACTTTAGACAACTTCCCTTACCTGTGCCCAAAAACAAAAATTTTGGCCCAAATTTCATTTTAACCCCTGCTTGTGCCCAACATCAACACCAGGAGGGAGGTATCCTGAAGGCTTGATCTACCAATGAAGATAAAAGGAACTTCTTAAAGAAATCGGAATACATGTTTGTATGTTGTTGAAAAATTGCCCTTTTACTTTCCATGGCACATTTTATGGGGAAAAAGCCTTATAGAAATTTGGAATTGTCACTTCCCCCAATGTGATAAGGTGTTTTGATAAGTAGCCCTGTATCATTTGTCTGTCCCTTTTTCTTTCCCCCGTCTTTATTTAAAATTGTGGTGGTTTTGTGTTTGTGGTGCAGGCGTGGGGGACTGGGGATGCAGAAAGGGACCAGAAAAACAAGTATGGGGTTTTATGGATCCGAAGGTGGGGTCAGGGTGAGGAGTTGGAGTTGTGATTGAAGGTCAAAGTCCCGAACAAAATTGGGCAGGGCATCCGGGCTTTTTCTGCTTTTTTGGGTATTTAGCCCTTGATCTGAGTTTTCCCGACAACCCCAAATACCCTTTTGGGTTTTTCAGAGATCTAAAAATTTTGGTGGGAAAGGGCTGAAAAAATCAACAGCGAAAATTAAATTGTTTTCCTAAGATAACAAAAAAATGTGAAATCTTATGGGGGTTAAGATGGTTACTTTGGGCCTTTGGGCAAGGTTTACCCCAAAGTTTGCCCATTACCTCCCTAATTAACTTAACCCCCTTGGTGCCATTATCTCTACTTTTTGATTCATGACTCTCGAGATGGATTGAATGATTAAAAAAGCTAAAAACCCCTTACTTACTTTTTAAGGGGCCCCCCCCCAAATTTTTTTAATGTTGCCAAAATTTCATTTTTGTGGAATTTTCTTGAAAAGACTCCTTGTGGTTATAACACGCAGAAGGTTTTGTGATTATTCTTTTCTTTCCCAGTCTTTAAAGTCGTCCACAAAACTTTATGTTAAAGGATTTTAAAAACACCCCAAACCCCCCAAAAATCTTTTAATTTAAAAGAACCGTGGTTTCCCAATTTTGTATTTGGGCCCATTGGTTTTAGATGCCAATTGCAGATTTGTTTTCTCTTTATGTAATGGTGTTTAAGGCAAGAAACTTACTTATCCAATAGGTTTTTTCAGTGCATTTTGGCCCCCCGGGAAGGGGGGTTTGACACATGTAAGCATAGTGGTTTTTTGATGAGATTTGGGGGTAGCGGGGCCTTCATTTTTACCCGTATACTGTTTAAAACAAGTTAAAAAGCTTTAATTTTTTTCTAGTAAAAAAAGGGGAAGATTTAGATTTCGTTTAAAGATGCCCTCCAGACATTTTTAAAGGGTTTAAAACGTGTTTAAAAAATTTCCTGGAAAAAAATTTTTCTGGGTTTTTATGCGAAAAAAAAGTAAAACTTTTAAAATGTAAAAGGGGAATTTACTCCTACCCCCATTTGAATTTCCAGAAGTTTTTTTGATGGATCAAGTGTCAGTGGTTGCAGTAAAACATTCACATGTTATTGGGTGCAGTTTTACCGCAGGAAGTACCCGCACACCCTGGCTGTTATGGCACTTTACAACTTTAAGTTTTAAATTACATTATTATTTAATTTTAATTTTTAATCAGATTAAAGGGCCCAAAAGAGTTGTGATATAAAAAATTGGCCCGGGAGGCCTGCCCTTAAAAAACCCGGATTTTTAATAAAACTCGGAGGGAAATTCCCAATTCAGAGAGGGTGAAAAAAAGCCTTTTTCTTTAAAATTGACATGTTGAGATTCACTGTGTGTGATATCACTGGAAGTTAAAATATTTGCCCAAATGTTTTTTGGCTGTGGGGACAATGGAAAGATATGTGAATTCCCCAAATTTTAATCAGTCAGCACAGTGAAGCTCAAACATCCCCAAAAAAGGGGACCAAGACAAAAAAAATTTGAGTGGAGGGTCTCTAAGTTAAGATGTTAAAATCTTAATGTATTTCAATAAAAAAGTGTAACCAGGTTTGTCTCATGTGTATGTTTATGGGGATCAAATTAAAATGTATGTAAAATTTTCTTTTCTGATAATTATGTACATGTGAGTTAGACAATGTAAATCAATTTCATGTAGTTAATGTAATTATTTAATTTCAGTTAAATTTTGTTAAAAATTTGTTAAGCTAACTCAATTACTTACTATTGTATCTGAAAAAAATAGTTTAGTCTTGCCCATTTATATTCTGTTGTATCTATTGATATAAATTACTTAGGCTAACTGATTAACATTCTGTTGAATGGATTTTCTTAGTTTGAGTTGGGGGTACATATATTTATTGGATGGAAATCCTGCCCACAATATAATTGCGTTCATCCAATGAGTCATTTTTTTGAGTGTACATGGGGCCTACAATTTTCCGTTGCCAGAGTAGTTGGTTTTATGAAGGGGAGACACTACAAAAGACACTGAACACTGTTTTGCCCGTTCTAACACAAACGCGACCTATAGGTATCAAACAAATTAGCAACACTGCATTACCTGTCAAATGACCATGACCGTGCTACGGACCCAAGGGGACCCACAGTGGAAATGTGGCTCCGGCAACAAAGAGTAGAGAGTGTCAAGAGGGCAAACCCCCTGCCTATATCATGGAATTTATATTATTAATACAGTCTATGGCCTATATGGCATGTGGTTATGTCCTGATTGGTCCAGCGAGTGAGTATGTTTGAAAACAGAGTGACCAATCAACCTGCCACACAATGAAAATTAATTATAGAATGAGTACATGTTCTGTACTATGGGGGTGATATACTAATATGGTGATGATATTTTAAGCAACTCATCATACAGTATACCAGTATATACAGAAAACTACTTGGCAAATACCCAGCCTTTCACCCCTGCCTGAGACTCTTTTTCTTCCTCTCTGCAGTAATTTGGAGCAGACTTCCCAGCTTTCTTGTTAAGATTGCAAAACAATGTTTTAGCAAAAAATGGAACACACAACTATGCCTTACACAATGATGTGATTCATCCTAAAAGGCCAGTGAAAATGGCTCAAGGCTAAATGCTTTCTTGCAACGCCATATCATATTGTGGAAATAGCTTGTGGAAACTCCCAAGGTGTAAAGCTGAAAATTGCAGTGTCAGCTATCAGAAATTTACCTTACTGCAATACTGGAATAAGTGCAGAAACGAAAGATTTATACATCACATCAGGAGGTGTTATGGGAGTCATGTGGAATTTTCCATTTTCAATTTAAACATTTTTTATTTCCTCAGTGACAGCGATGCCACAATAACAGCCACTAGAAGGCAAAAGGGTAATTTGCAACGACAGTGTGTCTTCAAATTAATGGAGTGCAAATGAATGCACCATTAGTTTAACGAGATGCACCTGAAGGTACCATGAAGTCCCGTCAGAACCCACATTTTTTACCGTTTGTTTACATCACTCACTCACAGGGAAGGTAAGATATTGCCACACTGGTGACTTCAGGGAAGCTTCAGGGAAACAGGAAGATTTTCTGTTATTTCTCCTGATCGCCAACTCCGGAGAGTGGAGAGTTATCCGGTAGTGGCTGTTGTGTCTGCAAAAATTCAGCTGCAATCTACTTGTTAGCTAACGTTACCCAGTGTGCTTAGATGCATTGCATGCTACCAGCCAGTAAGCTAATTTTACCATTTGTACTTAGCTGCATGGCATGCTACCAGCCAGTAAGCTAACCGTACTGTGTGAACTTAGCTGCATGGTATGCTACCAGTCAGTAAGCTAATTTGACCATGTGTACTTAGCTGCATGCCATGCTACCAGCTAGTAAGCTAACCGTACTGTGTGAACTTAGCTGCATGGTATGCTACCAGTCAGTAAGCTAATTTGACCATGTGTACTTAGCTGCATGGCATGCTACCAGCTAGTAAGCTAACCGTACCGTGTATACTTAGCTGCATGGTATGCTACCAGTCAGTAAGCTAATGTTAGCCTACCCTGTTTACTTAGCTGTATGGCTTGCTACCAGCCAGTAAGCTAACGTTACCCTTTGTACTTAGCTGCATGACATGCTACCAGTCAGTGAGCTAATGTTACCTTGTATATTTAGCTGCATGGTGTGCTACCAGCCAGTAAGCTAATGTTACCATGTGTACTTAGCTGCATGGCATGTTACCAGGCAGTAAGCTTACGTTATCCTGTGTACTTAGCTGCATGGCATGCTACCAGCTAGTGAGCTAATGTTACAACTTGTGTTTAGCTGCATGTTATGCTACCAGTCAGTGAGCTAATGTTATCATGGGTACTTAGCTGCATGGCATGCTACCAGCCAGAAAGCTAATGTTACCCTGTGTACTTAGCTGCATGGCATGCTACCAGCCAGTAAGCTAACATTACCCTTTGTCTTTAGCTGCATGCTATGAGGTGGTATGCTACACTGTCTATTGTAGTAGAGAGAGAAAAAAATACTGGGGAGGAATTGCTAGTGTTTTTTTTATTTATTTCAATCTTTCTTTTATATTATATAACTTAATTGTTTAGTGCAAATGTTATTCAATTTGATATAATTGTGATGAATTATGGTCTGTCTAGCCTCTGTACACCCCCCAAAAGGATCGCTATATGTGATCAATGAAATTTAACTTGATGATGTTATTCTCCACTGCCCACTGTATTACACAGATCCACAAGTGATGACAAGCAGTATTTACTGTCTGTATGCGTGGGACATCTATTTCAGAGCGGCTTATCATTTCCTGCTGTAGTGAAGACATCAACTAAGTTAAATATATATGTTTAGTTCGGAAGGTAGTAGCACAACCATTGTAATTAACTAGACAATGGAAGTTATTTTTATATGGCTTATGCTGGCATTTCATGCCTGTTTTCTTACGCCCCTGCTGTTATTTTCTGTGAAGTAGAGTCCTTTCTGAACTTCAATTAGTGCAGAATAAAAGAGAAAGGTCAAAAATACAGTGCTTGACAGTTTGATGTTGCAGCTTTAAAGCTTAACTTAAAGCTTTAGTCGAGGGTTTGTGCTATCAACAGAGCTATCTCTAAATGAGTGGTGCAGAGAATAACATCACTTGGATCCCTTCTCAAATCTACAGAAAGCTGTTTGATTAGAGGAATGATAAGCAAGCAAGATAGCATCTGCTCTGTTGCAGATTAACCTTTCAGAGGTTACTACTTTCCAATATATTTTGTAATCCACTTCAGATGCATTACAAAGCTATATTCTCTTTCATCTCCCAGATGCCCTATAGGCCAAGACCTTCTACACATGGAGAACCGGGAGTCAAACTGAAATCAAAGCTAAAATAAAAATAGGAGGACTGAGCTGCCTTTTCCCATGACGCATCTCTCAGGACAGAGTAGAAGCGACGGCAGTATTTTTTTGTTCCACTGACATTTCTATGATGTTACAGTGTAACAGTAACAATGTCTTACACAAAACAAAACTGTGTCGCAGGAGTAGATTTGTTGCATTGAATTATATAATTTTACAAGGCTCAATACACACAGATATTGTATCATTAACTACGTGGAAGTGATATGCGACATTAGTAATTGGAAAATTACTTTGTTTTTTCTTCTTTCAAAATATACTAGAAAAACAGCTGAAATGTGCCCTTATTTTCTGAACCAGTTTGTATCACACAAAGATTCAAGATAAATGATTAAAATAGAGGAGCTGGTTTCTTCAGTCACTTCTCAGAAGTTCCGTCTGAGAATATTTCCAGTATGATTTTTAGCTATTTCTTTCAAAGACATGATGGATCTCATTTGGACAATTTTCTACATTGGAATTATAGGAATTACAAGAAAACTGATGAAGACATTCAGAACAGATTTGATGTTGATATGTTAAAATGTGTGTCAGGTTTTAAGCCACTTAAAGGTAGGATTGTGAAGATCAAGGATTTAGCCAAAGAATTTGAACATCGACAACTTCTCAGTCCCTCCCCCCTTTCTGCTAAAGCCCAAACAGTCTCCTAAGCCCCTCCCCCCACAAGGGAAAATGAATATGTGTGCCTGAGCAATGATTGACACGCAGCCTGATGTTCTTAGGTTTCTATTGATTCAAAAAGTACACAAAAAATATTGTGGGATGCATTTGCAACCTAAATTCCTTCAATTAAAATTATTTCATATTCATTCCCTTCTTACAGCTCATAAAAGACCCACTTTTATGGGACCTATATAATTGCTCATTTTTGTTTTTTTTGCCATTTGTGTCATTGCTAGTGTTGTTATTCCATTTAGTTTGTGCTACATCTTCCAACAGGCTTTGCAATTGGTTCACCCCATCGAGGCTTCGCCGTTGCAACATGACAATGCGCCCATCCAGGAGCTATCACCCACACACTATAAAATACCACCTTAGAGCACCGATCCACACTTACCATGTCCAGCACCCC
Source organism: Etheostoma spectabile (assembly GCF_008692095.1). NCBI lineage: Eukaryota > Metazoa > Chordata > Actinopteri > Perciformes > Percidae > Etheostoma > Etheostoma spectabile. Next base: position 19,138,704 of record NC_045735.1, on the reverse strand, counting down.
TTAGAGTTTTCAAGTAATGTTTTGAACTGGCACCGAGCTTTCCAGTGGCAAAACACTGAGTCACTTTATCCACCCCAGCACAGCGTTTTTATTACTCTTATTGTCATTTTTGTTGCTGCTGTCATTGCTTATGTCAGTTAATCGTTGTTGTGGTCAGTGTTGCTGTCATTGTTGCCATCCTTGTTGGTGGTGCGGTCATCATCATTTTTGTTTATACTGTCATTGTTTTTTATAATTACTGTCCTAATTGGTGGGGGGGGGCAGTAGCTCAGTCCACAGGGAGTTGGGTTGGGACCTGGAGGTGTGCTGGTTCAAGTCCACATATGGACCAAAGGTATGGTGGAGGACTGGTAGCTGGAGAAAGGCCATGTCACCTCTTGTGCACTGCCAAGGTGCTCTTGAGCAAGGCACCAAACCCCCAACTGCTCAGGGCGCCTTTCCATGGGGAGCCCCCCCCCACTCTGTTATTTTTTTAGTGCATGTATAGGTACTGAGCATGTGTGTGTAATAACAACAGAGTGTAAATTGTAATTTCCCCCCAGGACTAATAAAGTCATGTCCTAAGTTCACAATTTCCACTTTTTACACGTAATCATTTCCTACCCTTGATTTTAAACAAATAAAAGGGACAGTTCTTTCACCTTTTTTTTCCACTTCCATGAGAAAAAGTATGTACAGCATTTAATTCTATTCTAGCTAGAAGTAAGACGCAGTAATTGGAATACACACTGTGCAACACAACATGAGTGAATAACGGTCTTTACCTTCACAAACTGCCTCATTAGTATCATCAACCACAGAGGGAGAGCGGGACCAAAGCGGCTCGCTGAGATACGCCAAAACATTACCCACATGAAAAGCTTTAACAAACTGAAGGAAGAGGTGAGCAGAATCTCAATCAAAACCCTAATGGTGAACCTTGTCCTGCATTCCTTAATAATGCATTACCTCGCCAAATTAATTCAGGAACATTGTGAAAAATAAGATTTTCGTGATTATATAGCATTACGGAGGTGACTTTCTTTACGTTTAAGTTACTCCTCGTCATGATGAACTACTATAATGGTCACATTATGGAAACTAAAGCAGAATAAACAAAAGAGAAAACCCCCAGGGTAATATATATTCCAACGGTTTACTGCGGAATAATGTGTCTGTTTTCGTGTTGTTGACTTTGCACTTTAAACTGAAAATGCATTGTGAGGTGTTGCACACACTATTCCAGATGTGTGACAGAGGTTTGCAGAGCTTGCAGAACAGGTAGCACCAGCTCCGTACAGTCAGAAGAAACAAGAAAGAATCATTCATAAGTCAAACATGTTTATTTTGGATCTGTCTCTGCCCCCAATGCTAAAATATTATTAAGTTATTGAGCAGAAAACTCAGAGTGGGCTGAACATAAGAGATTAATCCCTCCTCATTTCTCTGCTATAATGATAACATATGCATTTCGTTGCAATGTACCTGTACATGTGTAATGACGAAGTTTAATCTCATCTCATGAGAGGTGCAGCAAGGAGGGACTGCACAATCCCACTCAAAACATCTGCATTCAGCCAGGCCGTCTTCATTTACAGCATCACATCAATGGAACTCGGTACCACCATTAATTAGAGAGTCCCCATCCTATTACTCTTTTAAGTGTAATGTTAAGAAATGGATGATTGAAAATCAACACTGTCAACACTGACGCTGGTCCCATCCACCAACAATAATTGTATCATCTATTTTAGATTTTATTTGCTTATCTTGTTTATTTGATTGTTGTGATTTAACATTGTAATTTTTAACCTTTTGTCTATTGCATAAATATCTTCATTGTATTATAACTGTTTATTATTTTAGGATGTTTATTATTTTAGGATGCCTAATAACATCTGGCTAGGGGACTGCCGATGAAAACTAGCCTATGGCTAACTCGGGTACGCTTACATTTGCTTTGAATGTTGATCAGTGTACATTGTCCCCTTTTCAAATAAACAAATAAATGAAATGAAAAATGAACGGGTTTCTATGATATTTTACGAAAACCTATGCACACCCTTTTGTATATTATCTGAAATTCCAGCAAATGTCGGCCATTCACATGACTTTAAGTTAGGTTAAGCGGTCTCTACAGTCATCTAGCTGACAAAAGGTTACTTGAAGCCGACTACAGAGCACCATGACGCTGCTGGTTGCTTCAGATGCCGTTGCTAGTTGAGTTAAGTCGACAAAAAGTGACTTTGAGCTGGGTACAGAGCACCGTGAGATGACGGTTCATTTAGGGGCTATGAAAGTTGATTTTAGCCGACAAAATGTGGGCGTCGTGCGGAACCCACACTGAACTTTAGGCACGGAAATTACTATTAAGATTAGAAAAAAGATTGTGGTTTGGATTTCAACACTCCAAGGACATGAACAAGCATTTACTGGGTGAAAGTCTTGTGTTTTCTAAACAATGACCCAATCATACACCCCAACGACCTCCCTACCCATACCACAGCGTTCTTATACAGCAGCAGTGACTATGGTGCATACAGCAAAAAATTGTGGGAATACTTAACCCTCTGAACCCTAAAGCCATTTTTACAGTTCATTGTCCGTCTGGATTTATTTTAGAAAAAAAGCTTATGAAACATCAACCCTGTTGTCTACAGTCAAGACATGAACATCATTTTTTTGAGGACAAACTGGGTTGTTAGAATATTTGGGCTGCAGTGAGGTCACTTGAATGTTAAAAATGGTTGTAGGACCTTAAGAATAATAACACAAATACATGGACCTAGTTTTCTATCTATTGGTATCTTAGTGACTAATATGAAAACATGCACTATTGGAGTGATGTCAGAGTGAGGGAGCCTCCCATGGAAAGGTGCCCAAGCAGTTGGGGGTTCGGTGCCTTGCTCAAGAGCCCCTTGGCGGCTACTAGTCCACCACCATACTTTGGTCCATATGGAGACTTGAACCAGCAACCCTCAGGTTCCCAACCCCCTACTGACTGAGCTAGTGCCACCCCCACATGAAGCAACCCTGAAATCACCCACCCCAAACTCACCAGACTCCATTTAAATAATCAGTACTTTTAGCATGTTTAGAGCCTGCATATTTCCACATGTAAATGGGTGAATTAAGGGTTAATTGGAACCACACCGGAGTGGTGATTGTTGTGTCAATGTAAAGACTAATCAAGATGGCTTTTGGTAGTTTTATTTTGTTTCTGTCTACGTGAATGAAGTATTTTGATAATGATAAAATGAATGGAGTCTGATTGGTTTGGCAATAACAATTTTTGGCATGTTTAATGTTAGACAAAACGGATCTTAGTCTTTCACATAAAGGTCGATCTCTGTAGGGATCCTTTGCATAATAGAACACTGATCTGAGCGTGTCAGTGGTAAAAACAAAACTTTTAGTGGAAATAATACGAAGGTGCGTAATTTTCCATTTACGATACAGTGCAGCCCCACCGCTGCTGGCTGCAGCGTTCTTGCTGCTGGACTCATTTCAAAACCTGTACCCATCAGTCATTTAGACAAGAAAACTTTGGGAAAATAGGGTCCAGGTGGAAATAGCGTAATTTTGCTAGCTTTGTCTTCCAAGATTGTAGACTCGCTTTAACACACAATTGCCCACATGAAGCCAAGGTAAAATAACCAAGGAGGCATTACGTTGTGAAATTTGACAGCTTTAAGTTCAAGACAACTTCAGCCAACCCACAGAACAGATGTATTATGGGAACAGAGTATTGTAGTGGTAATATTTGACATCTAGGTTTTGACACTGCCGCTCTCAACAAACATAGACGAAGTTTAGCGCCGCAGAGACAGATGAGTGATGATCATGATCTAAACCCTACAGAGCAGCATGCCAACTTTTAAGCTGAATCGACTAGGCTACGAGTTGGCAAGCAGCACCAGCTGTTTCTCAGTAAAGCACCTCTGACCATTACAGAAAATTTACTATCCAACGAATTGTCAAGATGTGTAAATCTAAACCCAGCAATGCAGCAGTAGGTGGAGACATGCCAGCTATGCAGCAGATTGTGGGTTAAAAAAAATGGATAGCACTTTACATTCCACAACAGTAATAAGATGGTAATAGTTTCAATTCAATTTTATGTACATAGCACCAAACCCACAGTTATCCCACTGCGCTTTTCATAAAAGAGCAGGTCTAGACCATACTCTGTGATATTAGTTACAGAAACCCAACAATAGTGGGGTATGAGTGTGATAATAAAGAGGTAATTATCAGGTAATAACTTGAAATTACCAAAGTACTAACTGGGTAATACATCACAGTAATAAGATGTAATACTCGGGTAACAAGGTGATAAGAAGGTAACAGATGTAATAACATGCAATTACCAAGGTAATAACTATAAATGGTTTTGATGATAACCATATGTACAGTATATCTGGGTAGTGGTAATATAGTTATATTAATATTGCAATAATTTAATAATGGGTTGATGTTTTCACAGTATTATGTTAGTGTAATACCTTCCAAATTAGACAAAACGTCTTAGAATTTAAAATTGGTAATCACCATGTTACAATGCTGAAATTTATCCACCTTTATGATAGAAATATTTCCCTTTTGTTTCAAGGTAATACTTTACCATCAGTCTATATGAGCTATCAATCATCATCAAAAATATACATATTATCCTCTTCAATCTTCAACGTTACATGCCTCTGTTAACATTCTCCGTATCTGAAAAAGAGGCTGACATACTGTTGAGATATCTCTGTTAATTATTGTCAGAAAGTTTGATGTGCAATATGTATATTTTTGATGATGATTGATAGCTCATATTAGACCGACGGTACGCTTCAGTAAGCTAGTTTGCCCCTATTAATTTGGGTTATGCCACATGTAAAATTCCGTATTATAATGCTGAAATTTATCCACCCTTTATGTTCCAAATATTTCCCTTTTGTTTCAAGGTAACACTTTACAAATTATATTTTTAATTTTCTTGCCTGGAAACACGTCTGGTAATGTCGGTGTAACAACCATGAACCAGTGGTGCAAAATGCAAAACTGCCTGTTTCTATTTCATTACATAGTAATATTATAATAACAGGTGTGGAGATTACCTGGAAATGCTTCTGGTAGTTTCTGTGTAACAACAGTGCATCAGAAGTATAAAATGCAAAACTGCCTGTTTCTATTTTATTACATAATAATATTATAATAACAGGTGTAGAGATTACCAGGAATTCCAAGTAATCTCGTCACCTCGGTTTTTCTAAAATGACCATGAAATGTGTCTTGTGCTGCATGCCCGTAACCCTGTGCCAGCTAAACACCTTCCACCATCAAGCACTTATCGTAACTCAGCTTATTTGACTTCACAAGGGTGAAACTTGGATAAAACACAATGACTTAGATATTAATAAGTCACAGACATTATACAATGATAACTGTAAGAACTCCACAACATTGTAATGCGGTAGTACATACAGTAGGCTAGCTAACATGTAAGATGAAATAAGGGAAACACGTTATATATTGTTATACAGTGCACATAGTATAACCTATATTGTTTATCTAAATAAATTAAAATGTATGCCACTTCTGATACACATTCGCCGCACAGTTTTATAAATGAGGCCCCAGACTTTCTTGCTAGATTAATTGACCTTGTAGACGCTGAGAGTATACCACAGGAGTATACACCATGCCTGAATGCATGTTTTGTCCGCTTCACACTGTTGAAACAGAGCAGCTAGTATTGCAGCCTTTAGCCAGCATGTTGGAAGGGGGGTTCTTTTTTTCCAAAAGGGGACCTTTTTGCAGTTTTTCCTTCTTTTTTATTCAATTATAAGGTTCAAATACTTCCTTTTGATGTCTGGGGTCTCACATACTTTGCTGTAAAGTTAGTTGCGTGGATTGTTGATGCGTTACATGCCATTTTGGACAATGTCTTGCACCCACTACATGGCTTGCTGCTAAATCACAGGAGCACTTTCAGTGATAGACTCATTCTCCCAGAATGCACCACAGAGCGCCGCAGGAAGTCATTCCTGCCTGTGGCCATCAAACTTTATAACTCCTCTAAGTGTCTGACACACAGACACTTAGAGAGGTTGAAACTGGACTGTATTATCTTGTTTGTGCAATAACACTGTCCTGAAATGTGTGCAATACTCAACTGCTACTATAATTATAATTATTATTATTTTTATTATTATTATTATTATTATTACTTTTCACCATTGCAATTCCTGAATTATGTTAACTATGTAAATACTGTATAACAACATTCCTTTAACTATGTAAATACTGTACATATGCACACTCCTTACATTTCTTTATTCATATTTCTACTCTGATATTTCTCCTATTTGTGCAACTGCAACACAGAGTTCCCTTCGGGGATCAATAAAGTATTTCTGATTCGGATTCTGATTAGACATTAGATTGTTGCATGTTCAACACATTCACAGAAATTATGGATTTAGCAAGATAAGGGCTTGTTATTTGATTTATGTCAATTAATACAGCCCAGAGAGTTGTGCATTGTTTCCATTGTGCTGCACAAATGCACAAATGGGCATTTAAGTGTGCATGCACTTTACATTTTATTTCAATGCACTGCGGCACACAGTACTGTCAATGGTTTGTTCTTGTCTTTGCTTCATGAAGAATAAAGAAATGGTCAAATAGGTACGGGGTTCAAATTGTACTAAACCTTTTCAATAGTGCACATAATGAGTGCATCAGTAAATAGAGCTGTCCTATGTGTTGCTTTGGGAGTCTTTGGAAATCTACCTATAATGCCTGTTATGAGAATTTTTAAACACAGTGTACAGAGTGTAAAACACTGCAAACCATAAAATAAACTTGAGGCAAACCCAGTGTTTATCCCCGTCTACGTTGATGGTCTACATGAGCTGGCTCTTCCATCTTGTGGAAACACTAAGTCACATTCTGAAATCCACACTGATGGGGATGTTTTTAAAAGACTTCCAAACCCATGACAATAAATTGGCCCTTATTGATAGCAAGGTTAGTCAGTCTGCAGACAAATGCAATGACCTTTGCCTTCACTTGAAATAATGAGCAGGTTCTCCTTTGTAGGACAGCACCATGTGTAAGCCATTAAGTAACTCTTCTAGTGTCTTTATCCAGCCAGGACAGTCCATTTGTTAAGATGACCTTTTCTGTATCGACTGCACCCATTATTTTGCCGTTTCCTGTCCACTTTGCGTGCCTCGCGATCACTACAATCCTTAGGAATCGCAAGAATGACGGTTCTTTACTGCTTCTATAAGTAATTTGTATTTATAGTGAACAATCCCCAGGGCCACATACTGTACAAATCCAGGCCCATGTGATTATGTCAGGGTCTGTTATATCACTCAAGATCCAGATGTCCCCAATACCCCAAGACACAAGACACATACAGCTTATTTAGAAATGCTCTGTAAAGCTTTCCAACACATCACAAGAACATGCTGCATGAATTGTATAGTGCCAAATGCGCCCTATAAACTATTGGTGTCATACAAATACAGTCAAGTCATCTAATATTCATACTGCTTTATCTTTGCCTGTGCATACATATGCAGTACATGCAGTATGATAAATAATAAAGCATTACTTTTTTCATATATTATTCAATCCTGTACAATTTATGCCCATCTTTAATGTTGTGTATTTGTTGAACAGAAAAATGTATTTAGTGGAAACTAGAAAACCAAAAGGGAGCTCTGTATGACTGACTGCTGCTGTCACGTATGGGGGAGAAGTGACCCCCCTCCTGGCAGTGCGTTACCTTGCATTGCCTCCTCCTCTTCACCCCCCACTCCAGCTGTGTGCTCCCTGGGTCTGTCTGCATCCTGTCTCCTTAGGCTCTAAACCACCAGTAACAGGCAGAACAAGCTAGTCTCTCCCAGCCTAGTCCCTCCCAATTCTTTCCTTCTCCCCATGCTTTCACATAAACATATGTCTCCTATGTCGAGCCTGGCATTCTTGAAATGTCAGAAGAATTGTCCCAAGGCTTTCAGACCTGTTAAATTAAGCCAGACATGCAAAACTGTACCTCTAATGAAGTACATTAACCTGGAGCAGTGAGCATCCATAAACAGCAATGTGTTGTTTGCATACAGGCCACCATAGGGGGAAAAAAGACAAGAGAGAGAAGATTAAAGTCAAAACTTTATTAGTCTCCCCAAGAAGAAATTGGTTTCGGACACTGAGTAACATTGCTTCAAGAGTTACAACAGACACACAGTTCAGTAAACACATGGGCTACTCAAAGAGCTGTGCAAATTGCAGATTGCAAATTATCATTTTCTATACTAGAATAAGACAAAAGCCATCCTTCCTACAATCTTCTGTTCACCCATACATGCCTTAACCACTCTATCCTACTTCCATACGCAACCATGCATTCATCCATCCATCCATCCATCCATCTTCATCCGCTTATCCGGTATCGGGTCGCGGGGGCAGCAGCTCCAGTAGGGGACCCCAAACTTCCCTTTCCCGAGCCACATCAACCAGCTCCGACTGGGGGATCCCGAGGCGTTCCCAGGCCAGGTTGGAGATATAATCTCTCCACCTAGTCCTGGGTCTTCCCCGAGGCCTCCTCCCAGCTGGACGTGCCTGGAACACCTCCCTAGGGAGGCGCCCAGGAGGCATCCTTACCAGATGCCCGAACCACCTCAACTGGCTCCTTTCGACGCGAAGGAGCAGCGGCTCTACTCCGAGCTTCTCTCGGTTGACTGAGCTTCTCACCCTATCTCTAAGGGAGACGCCAGCCACCCTCCTGAGGAAACCCATTTCGGCCGCTTGTACCCTGGATCTCGTTCTTTCGGTAATGACCCAGCCTTCATGACCATAGGTGGGGGTAGGAACAAAAATTGCCCGGTAGATCGAGAGCTTTGCCTTCTGGCTCAGCTCTCTTTTTGTCACAACGGTGCGATAAACGGAATGTAATACCGCACCGGCTGCTCCGATTCTCCGACCAATCTCACGCTCCATGGTCCCCTCACTCGCGAACAAGACCCCAAGGTACTTAAACTCCTTCACTTGGGGTAAGGACTCACTCCCCACCCGAAGAAAGCACTCCATCGGTTTCCTGCTGAGAACCATGGCCTCAGATTTAGAGGTGCTGATCCTCATCCCAGCCGCTTCACACTCGGCTGCGAACCGATCCAGTGAGTGCTGAATGCATGCATTCAGTCTTGGTAAAAAAAAAAGTGCAGTCATTCTTCCATTCATATCCATACATACATTCAGTCACAGATATCCATTAAAGAATTCATAGTCCTATGTTCCTCGCTGCTCATTAATGAGCTTAACTGCGAGAGGAACAAATTAGTGCATATACCTGTAATATTTGCACAGATGAACCCTGTACCTCTCAAACTGCTCAAACGATGAAAACAAAACGTGAGCGTTATCAGACAGAAGGGTCTTAACCCGCCTGATTGTCGCCTGAAAAAAAAAAGATCTCCTGCGGGTTGACAGGTGCAGGTGTTCCCATAATTTTGCCTGCCATCTTAACCAGACTGAAAATCTGAGTTTTGGATTTTATTGTCAAATTCCCCAAACCAGCTGGTAATACCATACTGAAGAACTCTATTGTTGCTCTATTGAAGATTAACATGATGTTTTTACAGACCACAAACACTCTGTGTGAAAAGTGGAGACGCTGATGAGTTCTGGCACAGACATTTGTTACATTTGTTACATGTTTAAAAGAGGACACCTGCTTGATGTCATGACCATGGGTGGCTACAGGGCTCTGATCTCCAGCTACGTCTGGGGTCTACCAGCATTTCCAGAGTTTTGCTTGTGTTGATGTGAAGTCGGTGTGAATCACACCAGTTGACACAGTTGTCCACAGCAACTTGGTGGACGTTTAGATTGCTTTCTTTAGTAAGCAAACTGAGAAGAACAGTGCCATCTGAACATTTTGACGCATTTCTTTTGCGTATACGTAAACAAAAGAGGTGAACACCCTCGAGGGGCGCCAGTGCTGCACACTGCTGGATCAGACAGGGCGGAGTTACCTGCTGGAGTCTGTTTGACCAGAAAGAGTGATAACACCTGACGAAAAAGGGATTTACATTTAACTGCACTAATTTCCTAAGCATGATATCTGGTTGGATTGAACAAAAGGCAGAACTGAAATCAACAAAAAGCAATCCGGCATATGCAACGGGACTTTCAAGGTGCTTCAGAGTTAGGTGCATTATTGTTGATATGGCATCATTTGTACCACGATTTTTTTGTTTGAGTGAATTGGTATTGTTGGGTTATAAAAAGTTAAAACAATGTTAATATTTTTAAAACAATGTATATTTGGTGTAGTTACAAATCAGTGGACCCTGGAGCAGAAGGGATTATATCAATACTAAGCTTCAATTAGGAACATGGTTGCAAGTATATGTGCACAGGACTGTATAGACCACAAAACAAGACTGTTGTAATTTTTAAATCAATTATTTAAGCCTAAAATACTTACATTTATGGGTCTCTCTGGTTGACGCGGCTGCCATGGTTGACTGTTGCATAATGTATATCGCTACCCCTCGGTTTCAAGTCCTCCCTTGATTTTTTTTTCGTTCACTGTCTATGGTTCCAAGGGCCATACACCCCATACCCCTCGTTCAAAAAGAGTAATTGACAGCACTAGGTCTTGTGTGAACGCGCAAAACCTAGGGGAAAGGGTAAGGGGTAGGGGTAAGAAAGAGAAATGAGATTCAGCCTTACTTCCCCACACCAGATTTATTCACCATTTGGCTGGCCCACACCATTTCAAGTTTCTAAAGAATGATTAAGTCATGACTGTCAATTTGCATACTAGAGGAGACTCATTGTCCCCACTGGAAAGGTAACTGTTGTTCCTGTCTTTTGATTTATTATCGCTATCATAATAAAAGACTTTTACTTTTGACCTTGAGTAAACCTAACAATTGGATGGGACTTGATCATGAGAAAACATCTGACCAATAAGGAAAGATTTAATTTTGAGGAACCACCCTCGACCTCTTGGGACGTAGAGATGATTTTGGGACTGATTTCACGTGACTCCATCAGGGAGAAGCGTGGATCCAGTCCACTGTCAGCTGCAGTGCTATTATGTTTTGTATTTTATTGTCTTTGTCTTATCATCGTCATCATGCTGTCATTAAACCTTCTCTTACTTGGACCCCCAGTCTCTCTTCGTCCTCATCAAATCAAAGAACACCTCGTTTTTTTCCAACAGTATCTATCTAACATTTAAGTTTCTCTATCATAAGCCTTTCTATTGATTTAAAAACATTAAAGGTAATAGCCAATGGCCGATAATCATTGTTCTCCTGAGGACTTGCCTTGGGTACTGGAATAATAGATTTTTTCCACAGTTTTGGTACTGTGTATGTGTCTATAGAGAGCTGGAGTAGTTTATGCCAGGCTTGTGACAGTTCTTCTGCAAAAGTTTTTAAAAGAAAAGCCGACAAGTTATCAGTACCTGTTGCTTTGGTTGTTGGTATCTTTTTAAACATCTTAGTCACAGTGTGAGGTTCAATTATGGTTCTGTCCAAGTTCATTGCAGAGTCGTTAGGTTTCTGTTAAAGTCAATGTGTGTATTTCCACTGACCGCTGAACGACTGCGTCCTGACACCGTCCCGGCTCCGGCGATCCCCAGCCCTCCGGAGCAGATTCGCAGAACTTCTATTCTTGCCGGATGCCGGAGAGCTCCGCAGCAATTCAGCACATGGTATAAAGTGAATAGGACAGGAAGTCAAGCACAGAAACAATTAAAACATCTCTGTAATTTTCAAAATAAAATACACCGTGCTCACGGTGGATCATATCTCCCTTTACTACACCTTAAAAACACAGCACAGAGTTGTTTCCTCTCTACTCCTCTGGATGGAAACAAACTGTTGTTGTTTTTGTGGTTCTATTCTACATGAATTTGCGAGATCCCATTTCTATCCCATCTTTGTTGGGAGTCGCACATGCGCGGTTACTAGGTACTGCGCAGCGCTCCTAGCTAGAAGCTTGTTGGGGGTAAGCCAGCTTGTTCTCAATGGCGAAACACAGCTACAACACACACAAGTTCACCCCAATCTACAAAAAAGAATTATATAGAGCTACTTGCATGTCCCTTGTGTGCAGGTATTCCACGCAAAGTTGGAAGTGCGCTCTCATTTAGAAGAAGTCTCCCGGCCAATCCTGCCTTGTACTGAGCGAAGTTGAAGAAACTAGTTGGTGTGGTTTTAGCTAAAGTGGTTAGCGCACACCAAATGTTCAGACCCTGACGTCAGGACAAATTCAGAAACCAGAATCTCACTCAAAACTGAATGGAGGTTTTTTTCACACTAAGTTTCTTCGTGTGTGGAAGCACCAAAGACACAAAATAACACCCCAAATCCCAAAAAAAAGTATTTTTTTTCACAATATGGGCACTTTAAGAGAGATAATATTCCCAAAATGTGCACATTGCATTAAAAAAAAGTAACCCCGATGATGATAGTACCGGTATTGCAGTATCTCATCACGTTATGACTGCTGGTGCCTTTTTGAGCTGCCTGTATCTAGTTTCCTTGCAAAAAATAAAACTGGAGATGCTGCTTTGAGCTCTTTTCTCTCCTGTGAGCTATCAGCTGGAAGTGTTTGCCAGTGACACTGGCTTTGTGACTGTGAAATCCAATTCTATGGCGACAGATGACTCTGAGAAAATTTGAAAGGCGTTGATTATATTGATTTCGACGCCCCCCCCCCCCCCCCCCCCCCAAAAAAAAAAAGCAGATATTCTTGTCTTTGCCAATTGGACATAAGACATGTTTGTATGTAGCCAGGGGGAGACAGTGACAGAGGCACGAGTCAGAAATAATGAGAAAGGTAACAGCACAGGTGGCGAGCTAACCGGCATCCGCTAACGGGGTTGTCATAGCTTTCAGGGCTGGAAAGTGTGAGGAGTGAAAAGCAAAAAAGATTTAAGGGAAAAGTGATATTTGGGAGAAATAATCAGGATAAACTTCAACAGGTAAATAATCATATAACAAAAGAGTAAAATAGCATTAGCATGGACACGTGTATTATACTGGACGTATGAAAAAAGGATATATTCAAAATAAGTTTTTAATATTGTATTATTAAATTCATCTACTCACACACCCGTTAACTTATTAATGGTCACAACATGTGGTGTGTGTGTGTGACTGTGTAGTTACAAAACCATTGGGTCAACTCTAATGGCCCAACTATTGCTAAGTCAGCATATGCTATTTACTCTAAGTATTTTATACTCTGTATACTGCAGGACAGAAAATCTATTGACTTGAAAGCTTATTCTTTACTGTTATCTTCCCCCCCCCCCCCCCCCCCCGACAGTGACAGCCATGGTGCTGAGCTTGGAAAATTGGAGAAACTTCAACAAGGAATGGTATTATTTCATTGGAGCTGTAAGAAAGTGAGTAAAGTTTATTTAATTAGCAGTTCTCACAGATAGAGTCACACAGTGCTTCAGAGGACAAATAAATAAATACATTATAACAAATTGATAATTATAAAAAAGCACAATGAATCCCAATAAATCGTAGTAAAAAACAAAAGCATAACATACATAGGAATCACTGTCAACAATGTGTGGTGGTTTGGGTTTTTTGCTTTGGATTCTTTTCCTCTTTTTTTTTTTATCCTGTCTTGTGTCCTGTTTGTGTCTTTTCTCCCCGGTCTTGTGTTGTTGTCCCTGTCTCGTGTTCCCCTCAGTGCCTGTATGTTCTGTTTCCTGTTTTATTTTGAAGTCTGGTTTTTGTCTCGTCCTGTCTTTAGTTTTACTTCCTGTGTATTCCCGCTCTTGTGATCACCTGATGTTTCCCACCTGATTCCCTGCCCTCTTGTCACCTGCCTCTCGTTACCTCGTTACCTTGTTTATTCAACGTCTGTGCTTCCCTCGTATCTTTTTCAAATCCTTTTGTCCAGTCTCTGTGTTCTGATCGATGGTGCCGAGCTTCCCCGCGAGTGTCATTTGTGTAATTTTCCCCGTTAGCTGTTGAAATTTTGGGGGAATTTTTGTTGCATCCTGTAATTTTTGTTGCCTTCGTTCTTGTTTAAATGAAGCCTTCTACCCTATTCTGCTTTGGGTCCTCCCCCCGCATCATGACACAATGTGGTCAAACGAACCAACAAGATGCGTATTTAGCTGCTTTTTAAAGATTCAAAAGAACAGAAGCAGTCACTCTTAGAAAACGTGTGGTAAAGCGTTCCACAGTCTAGGAGCGATTGTTTCAACAGCTCTGTCACCTTTTAGGTTTTCAGCTTGATACAAGGACCAGCCAGTAAGCCCTGATCAGGGGACCTCAAAGATCTGCCGACAACATGAGTTGATCACTATTAATGAAATTAAACTACTAATTAATATAATGCAGACTGGTGACTGACCACTGATGGTTTGTCTATAATTACAAAGGGTATCAGTACATCTACATGCACAGAAATATTCCACTAATTCTCCAAACTTGATTCATTTAGCCTTTTTCTTATTAACCCTCCTGTTGTCCTCAGGTCAAATTCCTTTAAAAAAATTCACATATCTGAAATATGGGTTTCATTTAACCAAATTACCACAAAAAATGGATTGGATTCCATACAATGCTCTTTGCAAATACAATTGATCATTTTAGTTCCTGACTACACTCATCTGTCATACTATCATACTATTTAAGCAGTTGCAAATTTTTGAATTCCCATCCTCTACATATTCAAGTATTTTTCTATATTTTATTCCCATTATTATTTAATGTATATTGCATCCTAGTATTACATTTATAATTCTGTGCTGTGTGACTAATTTTGCTGCTGTAAAACCATAATTTACCATTTTTTTGGATCAATACATTTCCATTTTTCTTATCTATCTTAACTAGTAGTCAAAATCATTCATAATTTCTGCTTTTTAAGTCAAATATTAGGTATAAGTATATATAAATGAGGGTTACTGACCATAAATTCCAAAAGGTACTGTAAAACTAGTATTAGTGAGGTGGTGTTAGTGAAAACAATCAAAAAATGGGACAAAAATGTCAAATTTTTGTCCGTTTTTGACCCGAGAGGACAGCACAGGGGTTAAGACATGTGATATGCCGGTGTTCTTCAGAATAAGGGCAACAACCGGAGTATTATGAGCATTTTAACATAGTCATTGATCATGCCACTCACTGAACACTTCTTATGAACCATGGGCTTGAAATTGATGAAATAGCTCCTCGTAGCTGCTTGTCCATCACTCTGAGGTGAGCTGTCAGCTAGCATAAGTTAGCAATGGGCCGGTACTGGGATAATTGCCTCAATTTTTAACTTGAGTAATCGTGCTTGTGATGAATTAAGTTTCCAAAAGGCTACTGACGAGTAGTCCAACTAATAGGAGAGGCTGTCGAAGGGGACTCTTTGTCAAAAAGTCACCCACAGGGAACCCATGAGAGGGTTCCACATGAGTCCAGGCCTCCTGAATAAGTCCTCTTATCATTCATCTACATAGGTGTAAATGGATGTTTAGGCCTGGGACTTCTTTTAAAAAAAAATTTGATGCCGATTTGATTTTCAATGTTGGTTTGTGAATGATTTTTTGGAATCAATTAGTGTAAAATAAACCAATTAAATCCATTTTAACCACAAACGGTACAATTTTTAATTTTTCAAGGTAGACTCCTTTACACCTACAGTATGTGACGCACACTGTAGTCACACCTCTCAAAATGCAACACAAGTAAGCCTGGTTTAGTGTAACGTAGAGTTTATCCTGCGTTCCTCTATGACGTGTAATGTTTGACAGCCAATCACAGACATTACTAGGTCATGGTAGAAGCATGATGCATGCTGATTGGCTAACAGACACTGATGAGATTTACTCCTTAGTTATTGAAATTTGGTACTGAATGAAAAGGACATTTTTGATACTTCAACATAAAGGCAGTTCGGTTGCTGCCTAAATTTTTATATATATATATATATATATATATATATATATATATATACACTTGACACTTGTGTGAAGTATGCAATATATATAGAAAAATAATAAGATGAATAATAGTCGCGGAATACAGTAGTTGGCAGTTTTTATGTAGAAAATGGATTAGAAAAAATATTTTTTGAAATTATATCCTGCCACAATTACTAATGCTAGTTACATAGACATCCATGTTTTGAAATAATACAGTGTTTCTTTGATAAAGTGCAGCAGTCTCTCATGTTTTTTTAGCCTAATAGCTTCTATGGTTGTCATTCAAATTTTCCTGCCAATTCCAGTTAACAGCTGCAGCTGTCGTGGAGCACAGGCTGCCAGTGACATTATCCAAAACCTTATGTAATATCAATACAATATAACTGCCTCTAAAAAGCTGGTTTCCTCTCACCCAGTTGCCTGCGTGCGACTGCACTATCTAATAACCCTGAACACATTTGGGGCACGCCAGACTGCTCCTTCACACCAGAGGGACCGGTTTTGTTAACGCCCACACCTTTAATTAACACCACGTCTCCTTCTGATGTGCGTGAATCATCAGTGATGCAAACTCATACCTGGAGAAGCGCAGTGACATTGAAGCAATTTGCTTTCATCTGCAGGATATGCACGTTGCAGCCACTTTAGTCCCTCCGTTGTCTTTGCGTGTGCTTGTAGCACCCACTGAAACTGTACAGCACAATAATGCTATGGACCCTGGACCAAAGGCACTTTCTAGAAGGCTGTTCTGAGAAGTAATTGGACTAGGTTTAGACAGCTATGATAAAGGTAAATGTTAGTTGGAATCACTCTAGTCATTATCCAGTCATACTGATGCATAAGAAGTTGAAAATCTGCAGCTATATACTAGTTTGAACTGTTGCTACTAGTGCCTTCCTCTGTATTAATGGCTGTGTGTGTGTGTGTATGTATGTGTGTGTGTGTGTGTATGTGTATATGTGTATGTATATATATACATATATATATATTATATACACAATATATTGAATGAAAGTCTGAATATAATAAATATATTGAATGAAAGTCTTAATATATTGAATGAAAGTCTGAATATATTGAATGGAAATCTGATTATATTGAATACAAGTCTGAATATATTGAATGAAAATCTGAATGTATTGAATACAAGCGTCATGTCTCTTCCCTGTGTCAAGTTTTTTTAAGTTTGTTTTTCCATTTCCTGGACACTAGTTTTATTTTGAAGGTTCTCTGTTCTCCCTTGTGTTGTCTTCTTTTACTTCCCACCCATGTGATTACCTGTCCCCGCCCTAATGTGCTGCACCTGTATCTCATTGTCTCCCCTGTCTTTTGTAATTAAATTCGGTCTTCCCCTTTCCCCAGGGCAAGATTGTCTGTTTCCTATATGTACAGCTTTGAGCGTTTTTCCTGTATTCCTGAATTTTTGATTCTTTTGGATTTCAACCCTTGCCTGTTTCCTGGGTTTTCCCTTTTCCTTCTGATACTGGACACTTGCTGAGTTTAATTGTTAAATTAAAAGTACAATACAGCATAATATTGCATTATTTTCAGTTGTACTACAGTATCGATAAACAGGCGCCAAGTATAGATCTTTTATTATATGTGTTCAGTTTGTCCCATTTTTGCAGCAGTAACATTGAAGTGATATGAACAAACAGAGAAATGTATCTTTTGAGATAAATCAGATGTTGACAGTTTCCTTTTGGGGACGTCATTTGACACTGGGAAAAATTAGAAATTGGAACAAAAGGCTATAAATTTCCATGGATCACAGAATATTGCAATATGTTAAAAATGGCAATAATATGTCGTGGCATAAGTATCGTGATTATATCGTATCAGGAGGTGTCTGGTGATTCCCACCCCTAATAAATAAATAAATAAATATATATATATATATATATATATATACACACACACACACACACACACACCACACACACACACACACACACACACACACACACACACACACAGGTATTGAGGGAAACTATTGAGAGCTGATGAACAGGTGGAACACATTAGGACAGGGCAGACAGTCACAAAGGCGGGAAAACACACAAGGCAGGAAGTAACACAAGACATGACACAGGATAAACAGAGAGACTACAAAATAAAACAGGAAACTGAAGCATAAAACCTACTCAAGGAAGAAGCTAGGGAAACCACACAGAGAACACCAAAAGAACAAAGAACTGGAGCAAATAAGGGAAAGGTTGGAACTAAATGACAGAGGGAACAAGGACTGATAACACATAGAAAGGCTGAGACCAGCAGGTAAGGACCACAGAGACACATGAGATAACCTTAAGAACAAAGAACTCAAAAACTGCCACATGGTCAAATAAAAATAAGCTTAAAGTCCAAAGACCAATGGGGACAAAAGGTAGATAGAGAAGAGAAAACCTGGTATTAAATTTGGAAATATTTACAGTGGAGCATTCACTGCTGCTTAATACGTACCTGATTTTCAAATTTTTGCATATTTGGATGGATCACCCACAAATCATGCCATCAGAGTGTAAGTTTGATGAAAGGCTTCTTAGGAATTTTCAGCTGGAGCCAGAGCTCCTGCAGAGTTTACACAAGGTGGCGGGGATTGGACTTCAGAGCGCTGACGGAAAAAAAGATGAGCGACACAGGCAGCGACAGTTTGATCGGAGCTGTGTGTGTGTGTGTGTGTGTGTGTGTGTGTGTGTTTTCTTTTTAGATTTCTTCTCCTGCACTGTTGCTTCCTGTGTCTGTTCTGGTCTGAAAGCCAGCTGCTGGTGCTGCAAAATGGACAGAACGGAGAGAAATCTCATGAAAAATGACGAAAACTTTCGTCCACTGGGCTCCGTAAAGATTAGATAGACTAGATTTTACTTTATTCATCCCACGACGGGGACATTTTGTTGTTACAGCAGCAGCATTTTTTCAATGACAGCAAAAAAGAAAAACACACAAACAAGTAAGCACACAAGAAATACAGGCAAACAATACAAGACAAGTATTATATGGTAGACTGAGTAAGCAAAATGGCGTCAAACGAAGGTATTTTAAAGTGCGGTTGTCATGATACAAGAAACAATATTGCAGTGTAAGTGACGTTAAAATGAAATTGAATGTGTAAATGGAGTAATGAAGCAAGAGTCAGTAGCATAATTTAAATTATATTAACCTTTGACCATAAATATTGAAAGGTTAGTACTTGTAATAAAATAATATAAATACTGATATTAAAGATAAACAGAAAGCGTGTGGTGTAGATGGGAGAAAAACAGGAACAGAAACTACAACATTATCAGGTAGTGCAGGTGTTGTAGACACTTTCATAATGCTACTGCAGTAGCAACCCGGTCTCATGCCAGTGTGTGAAATGGTCACGTTATTTGGATTTATTGATTCGGTACAGGTCACGTTAATGTCGTTTATTTCCTGTACAGGTCACGATTTTCTAACTGCCATGACAACGGGATGCGATCTCCGCGTGCAGGGTTGTGGTTTGGAAGAGAATAACGCGCAAAGGACCTGCAACACGCAGGACGTGGTCCTCCATCGCCGGGGTGAAAGTCCTGTGTTGCTTGACACATCCACCACCCCAACCAAACTCCCTAAGGATTTTCTGCTTTTTAACACTACTAG
Organism: Etheostoma spectabile; assembly: GCF_008692095.1. Classification (NCBI taxonomy): domain Eukaryota; kingdom Metazoa; phylum Chordata; class Actinopteri; order Perciformes; family Percidae; genus Etheostoma; species Etheostoma spectabile. The sequence continues at coordinate 19,119,140 of NC_045735.1, read as the reverse complement.
TTATTTGATCACCAAAAATACACTGCTTCAAAATTCGTCATCAACACAAAAAAATGACATTCATGTGACTTGCACATGAATCAATAGATTAAATGACAAGACCATTTCCCATGTGACTGGGCTGGCAGTACATGAAAGGCTGCCAATCACTTATTACATCGGGTAAATGCCACAGTGGAAGACATGGTGACTATTTCTTCAAAAACACCTACACGTCGCCTCTTCGTGATTCAGCATGACATTTTAATCATGCAAATTGTACAAATCAAACACCCTAAAAGTAACGTTGGCAATACAGATAAAGAAAAGCTGCGCTCATGTCAGAACTCGGATGATAACTGGTGTAATGCGGCGGTGGTGTGAATCCAAGTGCTAAAAGATGATAATGAGATACTTGTTTGAATTCACATAAACATCATAAGCTTTTAGCTGACATTATCTTTCAGAGTGACGTGCAGTGCAGTGAGTTTAAAGGAGTGAATTAGCCTAAAATGTCTCACATCAGAGGCAGCAAAGAATAAGGGTCAAAGGTCACATTCACACTGATAATAGAGCTAACAAGGGATTACTCTGATCATGGATAATCACTCTAGATCCTTGTAACTCTTACACACACACACACACACACACAATTTCAACCTTTTTGAAGTATACTGTATTAAAATGACTTTCCACACACCCCTTATCTCTGACTGTGTTTTTGTTTATCTGCCTCCTCACCATTACTTTCCATTTATCAGCTCTGGCATTCCTCTTAAAGCACCCCCAGGCTTAACTCCTGGACATGGATGGACACAGGTGGTCAGAGAAAGCGTCCACACGGCTGAGACCAGAGCACCATCTTGGGGCTCCGGTAGTGGCCTTGAAGGCTTATCATCTCTCCACAGAAGTGCTCTTTCATGCTTTTGATCTTGTGCAAATTAGTTTCTCTGGCTTTTTTTCTGTTAAAAGCAATTTCTCCTCCCCGCCCCTGTCTCGGAAAATCCCAGTGGCGACGGTTATGATCAGAAACTTCTGGGAGTGTCATTTCTGCTGCTGTTGTGGCTGTGACTTTGATTGATAATCTTAAGGAGGGTAGTTCATGAAATACACCTCACTGTACAAGGAAACAGTGGATGGAAACACAATTAATTAAATATCTTAGCTCACAGCAGTTAAACAAAGCTGCTATTAAAACTTCACAATAGACTACTATTTGTGGATTCATTTTTTGAGAATTTGAAAAACATTACACTTTCTTCCTTTACGTAACTAAACAAAGAAATTATAAATAAGAGAATATACAGTATATATATATTACAGGGCTGTAATACTCAAGTCCGGTCTTGGAGTCAAGTCCGGACTCAAGACCGTTTTTCTACGGTCTCGGACTTGTCTCGGACTCTTCTAGTATTTGGACTCGGACTGGTCTCGGTCTAGGCCACTGGTCTTTTGGTCTTGACCGAGTCCAGGTGTCTTTGTTATGTTCATGATAATATTGGAGGGAAAGTGAAACCCAAAATGATTGTCTTGATACTGTCATGCATAAGACCTTTTTTTCTTTCCTGGACTCGGTCTTGACTCAGACTCAAACATTTTTGGACTTGGTCTTGTCTTGGACTCGACTAGTCCTGGTCTTGGACTCAATTTGACTCCAACTCAAACGTTTTTGGACTCGGTCTTGACTTGGATTTGACTAGTCCTGGTATTGGACTTGTCTTGGACTCAACTTGACTTGGACTCAAACCTCTTTGGACTTGGTCTTGTCTTGGACTCGACTAGTCCTGGTCTTGGACTCACCTTGACTCGGACTCTAACCTTTTTGGACTCGATCTTGTCTTGGACTCGAACCTCTTTGGACTCGGTCTTAACTTGGACTCGACTAGTCCTGGTCTTGGACTTGTCTTGGACTCGATTAAGGTGGTCTTGACTACAGCCCTAATATATTATAAATAAAAACTAAAGTGCCAAAGATTAGTATAGTATAGTATAATATTGTTAGTATAGAATACAAGTTATTTGATAAAACACTAAGTTTACATTAAAGTAGCAAACATAGTAAGAATAGAATAGCAAAAGAACACTACAATATGAGGTCATTTATTTTTATATATATATATATATATATATATATATATATATATATATATATATATATATGTATATATATATAAAACAAAAGGCTGGGCTATAACTTTAGTCTTTAAGAGCCATCTACATGACACAAAATGTTCCCAATTTTCCTGAAGCACCTGTCTCTCAGGAAAAAAGGTTTCTTTTCATACATGCTGCCTCTCTAGTGAAGTGAGAAAAACAGACCTTCACTGTTGTACCATCGTGTTGAGAGCTGTAATTACCATACCCATCTCTGTCCCCAGGTATTCTCAATGAATGTGTACTTCTACTCTACTGGAATTCAATTCAATTTTATTTACACTATATAGCGCTAAATCACAACAGCAGTTCTCATCTCATTGCGCTTTTCATAAAAGAGCAGGTCTAGACTGTACTCAGCCGAAACCCAACAATTCCCAACAATAAAAATAGTATCGTCGTAATGTATCCAGTCTCAACCTACAGTATCAAGGCTGTGAAGGCCACAGTACCAGTAGTGAGTCTTTTTTGGACTAATGTCTGTGGGATTCATTCCCAGAAATGCTTGTTACTAACCTAGCTCTGGGGAGTAATTCCCCCGGAGTCCTTTTGTTCTTTTTTGCCCAGCATGTTTCCTTGGATCAGGGAGGCTCCAAAATCATGGTTGCAGCTGTTGCCATGGTACACGTTCTCTGGTGCCATGTTACATCCTGTACAGTGCCCTTCTATGCCATGAACTACTGCAAAGAACTAATACAAACTACTATTTTTTGTGAATGTTATTGCTACTCTTCATTCTAACCCCAACCGGTTGTCAGACACCGCCTACCAAGAGCCTGGGTCTGGGGTCTGGGGTCTGGGTCTGGGGTCTGGGTCTGGGTCTGTCCGAGGTTTCTGCCTAAAAGGAAGTTTTTCCTCGCCACTGTCACACTGTTGCTTGCTCTGGAGGAAACTACTAGAACTGTTGGGTCCTTGTAAATTCTGGAGTGTGGTCTAGACCTGCTCTATCTGTAAAGTGTCTTGAGATAACTCTTGTTATGAATTGATACAATGAAATAAAAATTGAAAAATTGAATTCATTCAAAATGAATGGTGTCTCATGGGATATAACATTCTGGGCACATGGAATAGTACACTCTTTGCTTCTCTGCTGCTTTTTTGTGAATGTGCAGCATTAGTTAAGACAATCCAGGCAATAAATAAGTATTATTTACCATAAAAAGCTGGCTTGTGTTTTAAATTACCAAGCATGTGAGGAAACAGAAACTACATTGTAGTATCTAAAAACCTGATTTTTTTGATGAAGGAAAATCACTCAGAGCTAATGGAATTAGACTAAGAAGTACCCTGTTATTTATGTGTTGCACACTTGAAAATAAACAACTGTCTTCTTTGCTGTTGATTGTTGTTTTATAGTTTAAATGCAACAGCTGGCCATGATGCGTTTTATGCACCAACTCAACACATTACAATCACAGTGATACACATAGATTCAACATCAGTGTCACTCAGAATTGTTCAGCATCAGCATATTAACAATGAAGGGAGATGAACAATCCATAAAGTTGTGTAACATCTTTGTAAATAATGTTTTCTTGTTCATTTTCATCTTCATGAGATCTTAATTTGACATTGGATGTATAGATACAATCATCTCATGACACATCGATTAATTAATTAACAGCCAATGTTAATCACATATGTGTCTATATCAGTATTGATGATGATGTCATAGTTTTGCTGTGCGCATGGATACATTTTCAGTATTATATGCTGAGTCTTTCAATTAAAACAAGCACACATCATCAAGAAAGCTGCAACAAGCTAAGCTAGTTTGACAGAAGTTGGACTACATTTTGATGCATATGCTGTCTAGGTTTAATGGGGGGGGGGAGAAAAACCCTGAAACAGATTGACAGACTGACATGAATACCTCCAAGTGATTAGTAATTGTCAGATAATCCAATCCATTACTGTCCATGGCTGTGATGAATAGCAGTTTCTCAAAGATCCTTCAGCTCCGTGCGCCGCGTTGTGTTTCATTGCACGATGAAAACGATTTTGTGTGATCCTCAGGAGGAACTTTAATTACTCGCCGATGAGTCCTTGCTCCACTAATGTGAAAAAGAGATCTGTACATCTGGGCTTTCTCCCTCAAGGCCGAAAAAAACCCCGTTATCTTCCATTCATTATTTGGCTTGTCATATCAAATGAATTCCCCAACAAGATAGGGCCACTTCTAAATAATCTTAATCAGTTTGCAAAACCTTGAGTCACAGTAACTTCAGCCGAAGTTGGCCGACCAGAGCCGCTCTCCCAACAATAACTGATTAGGAGAAGGAGAAGGGATTTACTCTAGGGATTGGGTATGATGTATAGCAGCATGGATAATGCTTATTGGTTGTGGCCACTGTGAGGAAAAGGGCCCATCTCCCTCTGCCGAGGAGTGTCACATGGAATTTGTTTCCATTTGTGCAAGGCAGCGAATCAGTCAATTTCATCTGTTTCCCTTTCCTCTTCCATGCATCCCAATGAGCTTAACACAATATTAAAATGTGGCAGATAGCTGATGAGAAAAAATGAGCGTAGTGCCCATCTGAGCTGCTTTTTATGCCTACAGTCACCTTCGCTGAAAAGCCATGCCAATGTTTACTCCAGTGTTGCTGTATGTGTGACCGTTTTTTTAACTTCTGTCTCTTTTCTTCATCTTTTTAGCAGGGCGGGTGGTTGCAAGTAACCGTGGCAATGGCAACTTCCGCTGATCTCCTCCTCCATTCTGTAGCAACTGCAGTGACTCTGCATTCAGCTAAGGCTCGTACATGGGAGGGTTAGAGTACACGCAGCGGGGCAAGGAGGCATTTTATTGGTTCTTTCCAAGCGGGCCGCGAGGCAGTGATTGGTGGGCATATTTACAGGATTATAGCAGCTAAAAATGACTGCTCTTTTTTAGCTCCCTTTTCATAGCCCATAACGTATTTATTGCTGTCTGGGTGTGAAGACCATTTCAACGAATATATTAAAAAGATATTGGAAAACGACCCTGCCTTTACAGTCCACTGACACATGCACATGCGCACATACGCACACACAAACAGACCAAAGCAGATGAATTTAATGTTTGTCTGAAAGGTCAAGTGTTCAGAGGAAATTGTCTTGTCCAACTTATTGGAGAATGTAATGAGATGGAATTATTTATGCATCCGCTAAACACTTGTCACAATTGATGCTTTTCCCCCGGTTATTCTAATACATTACTGAAGATGGGAAATAACTTCAGGTTCATTCAATATGCTCCTGGTCACTTCCATCTTTGATTCAGTGTGTGACAGAGATCTCTTTAAAGCCTGTACACACACTGGAGGCCGACAGTGCAATTGGTCACAGACACGTTGCGGGTGTGCTGATAATTCCTACACAACATGCCAGAGCTTAGCCTTCCCTCGTTGCTTTGCCACCTTGCGTGGTAACCAGGGAGCTTGTTGGAAAGCAGAGATACAGATGGAGGTGGAGGTGGACAAAAGAGCAGGAAACGTGTTCAATATTACACAATCCAATACAATAGGTCTGCAATATCTAGTCTTTGTGAAGCTTATAATATGTCATAGATGTGTTGCATCAGCTCTGTAGTACAGATATTTCTGAGGCCAGTGTGTGCGATTATCAGGTTGCAATACAATACGTTGTACAGAAAGGGTCTTTGCCAGAAAAAATAAATAAAAATTCTGACAATTTTTCAGTTGTTCAAAAGAATAAAATGAACAATGTTTTCCTAAAAAAGGAACCTTGTGTGGTTTAATAAATAGTGGCAGTCCATTCTCAGTAGTACGTAAGAAGTTGTGTGATGTTGTGATGTTTTATGTGTATAAGTCATAACACACGTGTGTGTGTGTGTGTGTGTGTGTGTGTGTGGGGGGGGGGGGGTAAGAAAGAAGTGATCTCACCAGATCTCTGTAGCCCGTCCCCTGTATCTGCTTGAGGCTAGCAGTTTGAGGCTACATTAGCTGCTACGAGCACACACACACACACACACACACACACACACACACACACACCAAATCTCTAACCGAACAGTCTGTAGTTATGTTGCATTGTGGGTAATGTTGCCACCAAGTTTTAAGAGGGAAGAAGAATGCATTAGATTTAAAAAAATGACTACTGCATCACTGTTTGAAAAAAAGGTGACTGTAAAGTACTCTTTAATCTTAGAGGCAGCATATCATAACATGTATAAATCCTTTACGTAACATATGCATTCTGCAGAAAAAGGATCATACACAGGCTCATTGCAAATAACTTGCATTATCATTAAGTTTGGATAACTTGTCTGGATATTAAGAGCTATTGTACTGTAGTATTACAGTAGTAGTACTGTACAGTAGTAGTATTACTAGTGCATATACATGATGTATGTGATTCATAGGTTACACCAGTGGTTACTCAAAGTGGTGTCCTGGGACCCGTAGGGGTCCTAGAGGGGGATCCTGAGAGACCCCAGCACAAAATAATTTTGTCAATAGAATTCCATCTATAACTAATACAGAATGTGTGATTATTATGGGATTATTGTGGTCATGGGTTTCATACTCTTTCTGCAATTAAACATCTAAAAGCAAATATATTAGGTGGGGGACCCTGGAACGAAATCTCATCAAATTGGGGTCTGTGGTCTAATTAGTGTCAGTTTAGGGGTCATGGATGTAAATAAGTTTGAGGCATAGTGGGTTACACCTGAAGCCAGTGGAGAATTTGAAATGAAAGTCTGCATTTGGCGTAGACCTTTGTCAGTGACATACAAAAGCTAATCTACCTGCAAAACTGGGCTCTGTTCTAATGTCATACTGTAATTGGTATTACTGGAGGTCGGTATTGCTGAAATATCTGTAACACAGATATTAGAAAGACAAAGCAAATTAGGGATGAGCAAAAGAGGAGCAGAGCAGCATGTTACATAAAAGTGACAAAGAGGATTTGTTCCAGGAGACTTCACCCAATCCAATCAAGTGGGCTTTTCTGGATGAGTTCTCAAGCGATTCTTGCATCTCTCAGGAGAAAGCACTCGAGTTAACCTGTCCTTCAGTAATGAGCTTTTTATTTTTTTGGTACAAGTATGATATTCTGCAGGAAAAAAAGTTTTACTGCCCGCACAGAAAGACTTACAATATTATGGATATTAGGGATATTATGCAAGCACAAAAAAAGTACTAAATAATTTGATATGAACACGGTGAAATTTGCAAATAAAGACTTACAATAGAAAACACATTTAAGTATTTAGATATGGTTCTTGATACATTTAATGCTATTCCATAGGCCATTTAACCAGGAAACAAACACTTATAATATACGGTTGGAAAAATATGATTTAACATTTTACTGTCTTGTTAATTTGTGAGAGAGTTTGAGAGAGAGAGAGTTGTGATATGGGGTGGTGAGGACCCAAATGCAGAGACAGGCAGGTAGGCAGGAGAGTAATTTGCAGGAGGTTTAATGGCAAAAAAGTCCAAACACAGGGATCCAAGAATAAGGTCCAAAAATCCAAATAATAAAATTCTCAAAGAGTCCAAAGAGAAAACCAGGAAAACAAAAAACAGGAACAAAGAAACTGGGACGGCGGATCACTGGGATGCAAAATGAAGAACACACCGACAGGAACACCACAAGACAGACACACAAAAACAATCTGACAAAAGGCAAAGGGAACGTCTCGGGTTACGTATGTAACCCTTGTTCCCCGAGATAGGGGAACGAGACACTGCGTCGGTTACAACACTATGGGAACGCCTATAGTGTCGCAACCGACGCAGTTTGAGTTCCCCTCGAAGGGGAACGTCTCGGGTTACGTATGTCACCCTTGTTCCCCGAGATAGGGGAACGAGACACTGCGTCGGTTACGACACTATAGACGTTCCCATAATGTCGTAACCGACGCAGTTCGAGTTCCCCTCGAAGGGGAACACGGAGGTTAAACAAGAGGCTACAAGGTAACAAGGAACAGGTGATTTGTCAGGTGAAACACATTAGGGCGGGGCAAGACAATCAGACAGACAAAAGTAAAGCTTGGCAAGACGAGACCAAACAGGAAACCAGACTATCAACACAAGACTTAGACTTAGACTTCTCTTTATTGATCCTTTAGGGATGACTCCCGCAAGGAAATTGAAAATTCCCGCAGCAGTTTTAGCAAGAAAAAAAAATGGGTAAAAAAAGACAGTATAAAGACAACAAAATAACAGTAATAATGATAATAATAATAACAATAAGAACATTCGTCAAATAAAGACAAAATATCAAGTGTCAGTGTTGAGTCCAGTGTTAAAGTGTTAAAGTGATAAAGCGACGAGGTATTAATGTAAGTCCAGGTGTGTATGTATGTATGTATGTATGTATATGTATTGTGTGTATGTATGTATGTATATATTTATGTATGTATGTATGTATATGTACTGTATGTGTGTATGTATGCATGTATATGTACTGTATGTGTGTATGTATGTATGTATGGTATGTATGTATGTATGTATGTATGTATATGTATTGTGTGTATGTATGTATGTATGTATTTATGTATGTATGTATGTATATGTACTGTATGTGGTATGTATGCATGTATATGTACTGTATGTGTGTATGTATGTATGTATGTATGTATGTATGTATGTATGTAGTGTATTATGATGAATGTATGTATGTATGTATGTGTGGTCCTCTCTGCCTATTTCCTCTCCCCCCTAGTGAGGAGTTGTACAGTCTGATGGCATGAGGGACAAAGGAGTCCTTGAGTCTGTTGGTCGACCATTGGGAAGGAGCAGTCTTCCAATGAACGGCTCCTCTGGGTGCTGATGACGGGTGCAGGGTGGGCTGACATTTCAGTAATGTCACATTTTGTCCAGTGTCCTCTGTCTTCTACCGTCACCAGTGAGTCCAGCTTCATGCCGACCACAGAGCGGCCGTCTGATCAGTTTATCCAGCTGTGGGTGTCCTTCTTCGATTTGTTGCCCCCCCCCCACCACACCACAGTGTAGAAGAGGACACTGGTGACCACAGACTGGTAAAACACCCACAGCAGTTTGCTGGAGATGTTAGACGACCACAGTCTCCTCAGGAAGTACTCTGTGTCTTCCTGTACAGTTGGCTGGTGTGTGTTGTCCAGTCCAGTTTGTTGTCCATCCACAGCCCGAGGTATTTGTATGATTTAACTGCCTCCACCTCAACTCCCTCCAGCAGGACTGGTCGTGGTCTTGGTCTGGACCTCCCAAAGTCAACAAATAGCTCCTTCGTCTTAGAGGTGTTGAGCTGTAGGCAGTTAAAAACAGGAAACAGAACATACTGACACTCACAAGGGGAAACAAGACAGACGACCACACAAAACCGGGGAGGACACTAAGACACAAACACGGGGAGACAAGACAGGACCCAAAAAAAAACACAGAAACCACCCAAACCATCACAGAGAGATTCATTAACTTTTGTAATGGGATGTTGAAGGTGTTTCTAAGCATGAGGTCTTGGGCATGCAGGTCTGACTTTACCCGGCTGGGTTCCTGGGGGCTTGCTGCAGGCTACACACTCTCTCAATCAGATCACCTCTGGCTTTGGCCAACAACTGGCTACAGCTGATCACACTGTTAGAGTGATGACTGATCATAGGGTGGTTAATTAGTAAGCTAAAAGAAAGTAGTTTGTTGACATATCTAATATGGAAGGTGGCTAGTAGCTAAGCTAGCCAACTGAATATGTTGACATGATGTCAACACATGCAATCCCACAATATGTTATACATAACGTTATTTTAATACATTTTGTATGCTCAGCACCAAACAGCACAGCATTATAGTTATTTAATAATTAGAATAATTATATTATATTGCAGCCAACAGAAGAATAGAATTCATGAAATTAATCAAAACAGCCATGGTATTCATTAGAGATGTAAGAAAAATCCATATAATTATGTAAAGATTAAAAAGGATATAAAAAATAAACCACAGCATAGGGCATAAGCTACATATTTGTTCATTTGTTCGATGATTTGTCAATTTTTGCATCACTTTTTCTGATGTTTGTCACTTTTTTTGACATTTTCAACACTATGTCAATTATTAACTTTAGTTTAACAGTTATCTTTGGAATGTATCGTCAATAAACCTTATTTATAGGAAATAATACCTAATGTTTGTGTTAGAAAAGATGAAATTAGAAAATTAAAATTAAAGGAATGTATTTTGATGGATAATCACAATATGTGCAATATGTCAACTTTTACTCAATACTATTTCAAAACCATTTCAATTTTCTTTTCTTTCAAATAAATATAAAATTAAACAAGACACCCCAAAATTAATGAAAGTAGATTTGTACTTGCCAAAGAGCGTTGTGTGGAATCAATCATGTTATTTTGGGGAATTAAAAAGAACGTTGATATAGGAAAACGGGTCAATTTGACCCGAGGACAACATGAGGGTTGACAAATAAAAATAACAGACAAGACAAAGCACATATTAAGTAAGAGGCTGATAATCTACACAAACTGCACAGCCAACATGTTACAGCATGTCAATCGGAACCATAGTGAGAGCAATTCGCCACTGCCTGGGCAAAAATTGCCAAGAGGACAAACCACGCTGACAAGGACATTTGCAACTCCACTCACACCACGGGGGGGCCACGGAGATTACCAGGTGCATTGGTGTTTTCATGGCAAAGGATGTGAGGCCATTTCCTGCTGCTGAAAAAATGCTTTTGGCTGTAGAGTGGCAGATAGCACATCTCTCGACTCAGACAGCTGGACCGCCATGGCAACGCAAAGATATATTCCAATCACAGAACGTGTGATTTGAGTGGGAAATGGTCAGCGTTGGTCTTCAAACTCGCTTGATTGTTAAAAAACACAGTGGGGCCAGCATTGGTTGAGTGAGTAGAAGCAAGTATTGAAAGAGGCTGTGAGGAAATGGCAGCTGGAAAACTTTTTTTTAAATTATTATTATTTTATACATTCAGAATACAACTATACAAACTAACAAGGCATTTAAAAAAAATAAAACGTTTAAAAGATGGAACTTTTGTCTCAGGTTGAGCATATAATAAAGACATGGAGCATATACATAACAAATCTACAATATGAAGAAAAATGATGAATAAACAAATAAATAAAAGGGGCTATCTCAAATTAAGTTAAAAGTTTCAAGTAAATAAACCAAATCATGGGCTTTTCCATCCTTAACCCGTTTCAGTGACTTTTACAAAAGGTTTAGCTCCTTCCTTCCAATGGATTAGAGAGGGTTTGGTCTTAAAATATCTTCATTTATGTATAAAATGTTTCCTAAAAGCATCAAATTGTTGAGAACAAAATCTATTTTGTCCGCTGGAAAGCTTAATCTGATCCACCCAAGCAGGTTCAGGTGTTCCTCTGCATCACCCGTCTGCTGGGTCAGTTTGTAGTCTCGCTTGGCCAGACCTTCTTCCACCGAGGTGCTGCGGAGGAGGTCCAGCTAGTCCACATAGCATTCTGGGATGGGAGAAAAACATGATCTGGTTTATTGAAATTTTTTCAAACCAGTCACAATTGTCTTGGGTGGTGCTAAGGGCTGTATTGAGCAATGGTGCCTCTGCAAAATAGCCTTATGAAGGAACTTGTTTTGGTGCAACGTGTATGTTCAAAAGTTGTTTTAAACTCAGATTGGACAGATAGTCTAGCTAGCTGTCTGGATTTACCCTGCGGAGATCTGAGAAAAGGTTAACCATAGTCCTCAAAAATCCACTGGAGGTTAAATTGCCAACACAAAGGAAGCCCAAGGCAACGGATAGCCGTCCTACAAGAGTGAAATCCGGTGGAATTTCCATGGGCAACGGAGCAATTCTGAAAGTGGAAAGTCAAGAATATAGACCAGGGAGGTTGTAACTTTCCTGCACCGAAGCTCCACAGCCACCGCTGTCTTCACATCCAAACAGGAAGTGCTGCTCATCCAGGCATAAACAAGCAAACACTGATCATGGACATCGCAACACCCTGGAACACCAACTAGTCGAACAAAATGCCTGTGAAATCGACACAGTGGATGATTCAGAGGTTATAATGCTGAGGTTATTGTGAACTTCTTAACCCTCATGTAGTCCTTGGGTCAAATTGACCCGTTTTCAGTTCGTCACAAAAAATGGGCCGTCAAAATAAGATGGAAATGTCAAAATTAAAAATATCAAAAAACAAACAAAAAAAGCACCCACAACATTGGAAAAAATGACAAAAAAAAGCGATAATAATGTTTAAGAATGTTACCAAAATGTTTTTTTTTTCTACATGGTTGATGGGAAGTCAACACAAGGGTTAAACCTCTGACGACATCTATCACCGGGTTCGGGTGATGAAAAAAGCCCAGCTGTGTCTGTCGTTACGGCTCTAAAGCACATCATCAAGCAGAGCATGGCACCCCGTGGAGAAGACTCCCCCCACGGTGAGCGCCATGGAGAACGCTATCTTCAGCAACCTGTCAGATAGATCCGCTGGGGAATCCAACCACCTGCCGGAGTGCTCTGCAGAAGACTCTAGATTCAGCACCTCACCTCATCCAGAGGGAGACAGCACCAGGATGTAATCCACAGGCTGAAGGAGAAAGCTCAAAAACCAGTTACTTATTTTACTATTGCTCCCTTTTTTTTAATGATAATAACAATACAATTATTATATAAAGAGGTATTTTCTCAAAAGCACTTTCTCTGAAAACACATGCATGCTTTATTTTTTCACAAGTGCTGCTTCTGTGATGAGATGAGACCTCCCGGCCTCATGTTATACCGATTTACTTAGTCCTTTCTTTCCCTGCGGTGTAGAGACCAATTTCCCTGTGGGGAAAAACAGATGAGGGAGGAGCAGGAAAGAGTACCCCCCCCACACACACACACACATACACACACAAACACACACCTGCTCACCAGGCACACACTGATAAGGAAGAGACTTTCACTGAACCTGCAATGGCAGCACTGATCAATCACACGAGTGTGATTGAGGCAGAAATGACTGTTACAGCTACACTTAAAGGCATTGTAACATTTTAGTGGCTGTTGATATTGAAGCGTTGTCTGTCACAATGCTCATTTGGCGGAAAACACAAAAAAAGGCGAAGAGCTACAAGTTGTATTACCCTGTGAAGGCGGTTGGTTAACACAAAGTGTCAGCGTGTCTTTGATGCTTAATTACTTCTTGTTACAATAAGTTGTTCAAATAAAAAGGGACACCAATTTCAAGGCGAGACCTCACGCTTTCAGTTAATGTAGGAATATTATGACTCTTGAAAGATGTTTTTAGGATGAATAATTTCACACAAGAGTAAAAAATGGTGTGACAACCAACGCCGTCTCTACAGCAGAAGTGAGACGCCTCACAAGCTGTCCACTCAAGTGCTAGAAGAAAGGTGAGATGGACCCACTGCTTTAGCAAAGGCATACCTAGCAACAATTACATTTTATTTTATTTATAGTGGCCAATCACAACAGAAGTTTTCAGAGCAATTTTCAGACAGAGTTGGTCGAGACCAGACTCTATGATTTACAAAGACTCAACATTTCCCCCCATAATGCATTTGGTGCAGAAGAGAAGAGGCACGCACCCTTCCAGTTGGTGACTTAATGCCTGTGTGTCGCAATAAAAAGAAAAAAATCATAGGCCGAAACTTAAGAAGAAGAGAGGGAAGCATAATGACTTATAGTGTCGCATCTGGTGCAGACTCCGCTGCCAGGGTAACAGATGTTGAACACCCTGACGACTGTGGTGCTGAACATAACGTTACACACCTTGGCCGTAAAGTTAACAATCAAGTTTTTTTTTTACATTTAGTTCTAATACTTAAGTACATACGGTATAACATCAGAAAATTACTTTTGGTACTTGAACATAGCACAGCAAATATGCGATACTTTAAGAGTTTAACTTAAGTGATATTCTAAAAGGAGACTTGAATTTCTACCAAAGTCATTTTCTGTAAGATATGTGTACTTTAAGTCATGTATACAAGACTGATACTTACACACTTTTACTTAAGTGACATTTTCAATGCACGACTTTTACAGTGTGGTATTAGTACTTTTACTTAAGTAAAGGATCTGAATACTTCCTCCGCTACTGCAGATGAGACGCGCCGGACAGAGAGAGGACAGTAAGGGACCTCACTTTCATTCTACGTCCCGCAGCTTTAATGCAGCTTTGAGGAAATAATGAGACACGCATACAGTACATGTGTTGACAATATAATTACAAGCACTATAACATGGGTAGTTTGTGAAGTTTAATGTTAAACTGCATGACTTTTTGTTATTTTTTTCCACACATCAGATACATTGTTAATATTTACATCAAACAGAACTCAAAACAATAATTAAAAAAAAAACAGGTTACATTGTTTCACGTCATTTCATTATTTCGGCAACAAAGAGACCTCATAACCCCTAATGATTATTCAGGTATTAGCCTTTCACAAATATACAATAAATGTCAAAAGAAATGTGCTGTAGGTCTATATATACTGTATGTATATGTTTAAAAAAAATAAATGTGACGGTCGTACAAAACACAAGGTGAAAACCAACATGGCGATAATCTTCAGGACATTCAAAACAATGAAATGTGTCTGAGAATTTGACAGTGAAAAAAGGAATATGTAAATGCTATTGTCGAGTAGCAGCACTTACACATAGTAAGAATGATAAGAATAAGAAGACTAGTAGTAATAATAATGGAAAAAGGAAGGAGATCATGAACAGTAAAGGTGTCACAAAAAGACAAAGTGGTGTTTCGGTGTTTTTTTTTTTTTTTCACACAGCAGTTACAGCAATATCGAACTCCGTTAGCGGTTTTGAAGCACGGACCGCCGCTTAAACTAAACGCTAGCACACATATCGAGCCGATGCAAGACAACAAGGTGAGCACGGGAGAAAGTCTCACACGTTTTACTCTATCGCATTAACCCACCACCGAGAGAGTAAACACTAAATTACCTTCGACACCTTCAAGGGTTTGTATTTTCACACTGAGCACTAACACGAGTATTTAGTTTTTTTTCTCCAAACATACATTAATCATGACATGTCATAAAAATGTGAACTTTCAATTGACGCTGTGTCTAGAGGGCTTGTGTGTAGGAGGCAGTATCCTGAACAGTTGGCTCGTCAAGCACATTAGCTTATGTATGGTTTGAAATCATCGTCATAGTGTAAAATGGACTTAATGGAAATAAGTGGAGTGCTGTCGCGTATATAACTAAGCATTCTATAAAAAAATACAGTAGCAAGCTTATTTTCTCTTCAGTGTTTCTTAGGCTGATTCGAAACTATTAACGCTATATTAGTACAAATCATATAAAAAAAATACAGATTTAAATATGTTAAATGTGCGGGCTGTCCTATGAAAAAGATTTCCCTTTTTTATATGTATGAGTAGAACTATTTGAACTGTCCCCGCCCCACCCCACCCCCCCTCCAGGACAACCCAAGTACATGTGATTGTCTTCACCTAGTGCACCTGCATAAAGAAGGACTCCTGTTGGTTTTAGAACGCAGCAAAAAAAAAACACACAGGACCCACAATGCAATGGACCTCAAACCAACCTCAATGAGGAACTTAACATAAAGTTATGGAAAAATATGGCAAAAAGTGTAACACATTGCCAATTAACTAGGATTACTTCCCAGTAAACATGGTAGTAGCAGATGGACACAAACAGAACGGAACTATATGTCTTTGGCAGCTACTGTTATATAATAATAATAATAATACTTATAATAATAAACTGGATAGATGGATAATTTTGTACATGGAGGAATATCAGAAAGTAGATACAGTTGGATCTCAAGCCCTTTGTTTTTCTTGGTAGCTAATGAGGATAACATTTGCTTCTAATATCCAGTCAAACTCCATAACAGCAAAGCTATTATAGAAAGTAATGAAGGATTCAGTTGAGAGACTGCCAATTCACATCTTCACATAACAACCCTGTCACTAACGGTCATTAAAGGGGTAGTCCATTCTATTATAGATTGATAATTAGCTTTACAAACCAAATTGCAAAAAATCGTTTTTTTTTTTTTCTTTTCCCAACAGAACACAGCCGATCACACGCACAGAACAGTATACGACTTTTCAAAGAAGCAAGCATTTGATTGACAGACGAATAGAAAACAAATAAAACGAAGCACGTCGCTATAAAAGGTCACTACCACTGTAGGAAATGTAAAAAAAATGATTAAAAAAAAAAGAAGAACAAAGTAACATCTTCTTCAATGGCATACTCTGTACACGGTTTAGACGATTGGCAAAAAAAAAAGAAAAGTAAAAGCCACGTGTTGAAAAGTGAGGAATTCAATCAAAGACAAACAGGATGAGTGGGCGCTGGTGAGGGGTGATGGGTGCTGGGGTGGGGTAGTGTCGGCTACGCTAACATCACAAGGTGATCAGGGGGTCCCACACACAGCCTCAGTGGAGCACAATACACAGGGGATGGAGGGCCACACATTATTTTCATCGTGGCACGGGGAAAGCCCACATGTGGTTTAAGCTTTTATAACATACAGAAGCGGAGTGGGGAATGGATGCACATCTGTTCAGCAGAGCTTTGTTTTCCATGAAGCGTTTTGTTGCACTATCACGTTGCCTCTTGCAGAGCTGAGAGCAATGCGGCGTGTCACACGGATTGCTCCTTGGGGAACGTGAACGGGGCTCGAGGGTCGGTGGCCGGGAAGCTGGTGTTGGAGTATGTGGGCTCGTTGGGCGCTTGCTGCGTGTAGGCGTGCTGGGGCAGGAAAGTAACGGGAGGGTAGGCCGGAGCGGGCTGAGACTCGGGGAAGTGTTCCATGTTGCAGACGCGCTGGTAGCCCATGTATTCGGCCGGGTTCAGCAGCTCTTCTGGAAGCCTCCCAGAGTCCTGCGGGGACGAGACAAAAGAAGGGGACAAAAAGAAGACAACATTGCAGGGTCACAGGGTTTTCTTAGTCGGAGGAAGGTCATCACATCAGTACTTTACATCAGAACAAGGAGTATTTTATACACACAGGTTCACTGTGTGGTTCACCTAACAGACATCAGAAACACTATGTGGCAACGTCCCATTTCAGTAGTATTTACCTACTGATTAACAGTGTATGATACATATTTACGCACATGTTTTTGCACCGCAAAAAGGCTTGGATTAACTAATATCTGTATTCATGTTTTTTATATTGCTTTGAGTTCTTGAACTAATTTTGTTTGTGTGCTAACATCTGTATTAACTTGTCAAACTGTAAAATACATTTCTACTTTTATGTTTACAGTGAAGGAAAATTGTGGGAGAAGTCTATTCATTACAGGACCAGATGTGGTGTTATAGAGTCCTGATGTGCATTACTGGCCACTAACTCCATTTCTAGGAAGGAGAAAGGTGCAGATACAGATGGTGGTGCAGACTGGTTTAGGCCAGCTGGAGTTTTGGTGATGTGGCTCTGCAGTGGGGAGAGGGGTTGCATACAGAAGACAGTGGAGGTGTATGGTGCAAGGCTTTTGTCAGTTAAATCATCTGGATTTGAATCTGGATGTTACACCTGATGTAGAATACTGAACATATGGAACATTTATCAGTTGCCTGTTTTTTTAATAATTGAAGTAATTTTACCCTTGTGTTTTCTTCCCATCAAAAATCAATGTTTTTAACTTTTTCTCATGTTTTTGTGTCTTTTTTCAACACTTTTAAAGCTTTTTTCAATGTTTTCACTTTTTTGACTTTTTCAACACTACGTGACACTAACTTATTAACTTTAGTTTTATAGTTATTTTTGAAATTTATGGTTAATAAACCTCATTTTTAGGAAATTATACCTAATGTTTGAGTTAGAAAAGCAGAAATTAGGAATTGTTTAGAACTAAAATTAAAGGAATGGATGATAATCACAGACTGGAATATGTCAACTTTTACTCAATACTATTTCAAAACCACTTCCATTTTTTTCTCCAAATTCTATAAAATTGAATAAGACACCCCCAAATTAATGAAAGTAGAGATTTGTACTTGCCAAAGAGCGTTGTGTGGAATCAATCATGTTATTTTGGGTAGTTAAAAAAAAAAACATTGATATTGGAAAACGGGTCAATTTGACCCGAGGACAACATGAGGGATAAATGATAGGATTCAGTTTGGTTAAGCTGTCCTTAAATGATGCCAGCTGTTAATACTTTACTTTTCTAAAACGGCACTCCAGCAATTACTGGACTCACAGATCAAAATCAATGCAGCAGAGGCATTGACTTTACGTCCCTAATATGGATCTAGCTCCACTGGATCCTACAATTCCCACAATGCAACGCAATGACATCTTTTTATTTGACACTCTCTGACTGGCAAATGCCCAGATCTGTAAAACCCCACGTTGGGAAAATAAGCTTTCTTAAAATTGTAAAACTCAAGCCCATTTCAGAATAACTCTGATGATGTCATCGGGGTCATTTTCTTATAAGGCTCACCCCAGAACAGGGTTGTTTAAATAAATGAAATGAAAAGGAGTAGTGACAAATATAATGAGTAAACTGAAATGAAACCTTCAAGGAAAAAATGAAGTTAAAGTGAAACGATCTAGTCAGGTTAAAAAGCTAGTAAAATGAATCATTTCAGTTTTAGTATTTTTAGCTATAATAAATCTTTACTTAAAAAAGAGGGAAGCGTGAATTTCTGTCAACTCTCGTGACGTTAAACCACAGAAAGTGAAGGGACCTGACATGAGAAGGCTCTGTGCTGTAACTGCTTTACATCAGACACTAAGGGCCCTATTTTAACCAACCAATCGCACGGCGTGAAGTGCATAGCGCAGGTGCGTTTAGGACGTGTCCAAATCCACTTTTGCTAGTTTGACGGCAGAAGAAAGGATCTGTGGATATGGGGCATGGTTCAAAAAGGTTATACTTAATGTCTTAATTAATTCATAGGTGTGTTTTGAGATTAACATGCAACAAACCAATCAGAGTGTCATCTCCCATTCCCTTTAACAGCCAGGCACGTTTGTACCTTTGGCGCATTGCTATTGCGCATGATGGCGGATTCGCACCATAATAGTTTCATTTTTTATTTTATCTTTTGCATGTGTGTGTGCTGCTGCGCTTCCCTGTGTGTGTGTAACAAGCATAGTGTGCGTGCACTGCGCACGAGCCTAGCCTGATGCGCTGTGAAAATTCTATAAAATGCGGCTTTATTGACTTTAGACCAGGTTTTTGTTGGTCAATGGCGCGATCGCTTCCCGCTGCCTCAAGATAGCAACATGCCAAGAATTCCCCTGAACACACCTCCCTGTAAGACCAGCACGCCCATGGGTGCAAAGATGGACGCAAGTGCATTTGCCATTTAAACAATGTGGGCGCTGGAAGGGAAATTAACAACTGCGTTGGTCTTAAAATAGCAAAGACACTTACGTCGGGTAATATCAAATTCTCCAACCATGAATTTTGTATCTATGTGTAGCTCAGTGTACCGATGTAGTTAATAACTTATGTTTAATCATAAATTAAACTAGCCAACAAGATAACAGCCAACAAGTCCTGCTGAAATTATTAGATCATTAAAACACACAACTGTTGATTTCAAGGTTCATCCGGACTTTTAGCTTTTCCAGAAGCAGAACTTTCGGTCCTTTGGATGGTTTAGACATTATGGCTAATAATCAAAATCCTTGTGGAGAAAAATCTATGGGATTATTACTTCCAGAATCACATGGTAGAGCTTTTTTTTAGAATTCAGAAAAAGCAATGCTTCTAGTGTTTCGTGAGGGTTTCTAATGGCTGTAAGATGTTTCATGGAGCTGTGTACACTGTGTCCTCACGATGTCAGGCAGCATGCCGATTGGCCTTGTATAAACTTGAAATCTAGTCACCCAGCTGTGACTTGGAGTTCTGTGTTAGAGTCAACAACTCTGTAGAAAAGTACCAAGGTTGTATTTATTTTGCATCAGTCAGTGCTAGCAAGGTGCAAGGTTTTTTAATCAGGGTACTGGCGCTGCATGAGGAATGCTAAAACTGTGTTGTGCTTTGTTAGTGCACATCACACTCATATTGCTACATTATTTGAATCCGCTGAAAGAAAAGGCAAGCATGCATCCCACTTGCAGGTGACATGTGCTAGTTAGATTTGGCTTAATGAATGAATAATTACTGTGAATCCCTTCAGTGAATTAAAAAGTGTTTGCTTTGGGTTGGGTGAAAAGTCAAGTAAGTTGTATTTTGCTGTTCAATGTGTGTTGCCACTGCTATCCAGAATGCTCCCTGCTCATTCCAGCAGAAATTATATTACCCTGTAGCATAACCCAAACAAAATGCAGGGCAGAAACAAAAGGGCCTTTGTGGCAGTTTAAGGTCGCTGATCTTGATCTGCGCAAACATGAATACAGCGCCTTCAGCTCTAAATGGTTTTATGTGTTGATTTTAGTGCTTGGTTGGTTAGAAGCGTGAGGAATCTGGATTGTGAACAACATTAGGGCATTAGGGTTATTTCAAGATGTTTGCAGGGTCTCCCAGTGAACGTTTAGGGCCAAACCCGACCAGAATTAAATCTCCCATCTTCCCTACATTCAAAATCACTGCAAGAAAATTAATGAACCTGCTGCATTTAATGTTTAATGTTTTTAGCAGTTTCCTTCTTATGGACATTTTGTGCACATTAGTGATAATAATGTTAATAATAATGATAAATAGTATTTTAATTGTTGGCTCTCTGTAAATTCTAGAGTGTGGTCTAGACCTACTCTATCGGCAAAGTGTCGTGAGATATATATAAAATTGAAATGAGTGTGATTGTCCATTGTTAGTGCGTCCCCTGGGTGCCCGAGGGCCCTAAATATCTCTAAGCTCAGCATTTCTTTTAACCCTTGTGTTGTCTTCCCGTTAACCATGAACTTGCTCTTCCAGGTCAAAATTGATTTTTTGTTGTTGTGTTTTTCCAATGTTTTTGTCATTTTATCTGATTTATTTGTCACTTTTTCCATATTTTTGGCGTTTTTTTTTTTAAACCTGAGCTGGTTTAATATTAGGTTTTACACTTATTCTTGGAATACATGGTCAACAAACCTCATTCATATCAAATTATACATAAGTTTTTAGTTAACAAGGCAGAAATTATGAATCATTTTTGACTAATAGTTAAGATCAGAGGATGTTGAGTGGATCCCAGATGGGTAGATTAAAGTCAAAGTTTAGTCCGGATACTGTTTTGAAAACATAAAAAAAAAAAAAAAAAAAATCAAATTCTATAAGATTAAATAAAACACCCCAAAAATTCAATGAAAGTAATCATTAATTTTACCTGAAGAACGTTGTATGGAATGATCCATTTTATTATTGGGCTAATTGGTTTAAAGAAATCTAATATTTCTGATATAAAACAACTACAAAAACAAGTCAATTTGACCCGGGGACAACACCATGGTAAAGGAATTTCCTTGAATATGTTTGATGTTTTCAAAGGGAAAGCATTATGATTGAAACATGACAATGAAATGACAGCAGACATGCAAAAAGAAATCATGGATGACAGTGAAAATGGAACTTACGAAAACTCGTCAAGCATCTCTACATCTACGAAAACGATGATCCCAACTCTGCAAGGGTTTCGGAGGGGCAACAAAACCACAAACAAACTTAAATCTGTCTACATTTTCTTGGATGTGTTAAACAAAATATAAAAACGTGAACATGTACTTTCTCCACAAAGTTGCCATAGCACAAATATATATAATTATTGGGTAAAACATGCAAAAGAAAACAAAGAGTTGTCCTAAACACACCACAGTTCATCTTATAAAAGCCTGTGTTATAACTATTTTGTCTCAACTAAAATTGTATCTTCTTTCAAACAATGTGCCCTTAATTGTTTGTGTGTGTTGTTACAGGGCTAATAAACTGCATGTACTTGGAGAGATGCAAAGAATAAAACAATTACCCAAAGAAAAGGCTCTAATTTAAAATGGCATTGTGGGATGGTTAGATAAGCACAGTGAAGCTCAGGAAGACAAAGGGTGAGTGGTGATGGTGTGTGAAGGTAAATTGGTGTTTTCACACCAACAGACATGCAAGTAAACCTGTCTTGACACACATGCTGCAGACACGAGCGACTGGAAAGCTTATTTGCTTCAGGTCGGTATCAAGGACCACTCAAGCAGCTTGAAGAAAACTTTCTACTTTGTCAGGTTATTAATATCTTTGCTTGCCGAGAAGACCTTGGCGAATTCAAGCAAAATTAAAACCAACAGTCTGAGGAGAAGTTGTTTTTTTCTTTCCTACTTGGCCTCGGAACATTTGGTATTCAGACTTGAAATTGAAGCAAACTGTCAGATAAAAGTCTGTCTTCATGTTTGGATCACCCAGAAAACGGCCATATAGGCTGACTGCAGGCAGCTGATTACAACCCATAATAATGGCTCTTATTAGGCGGTGACACCTTGTGGCTGTAGTAATTATCATGAGAGCAAACAAGGAAGCGAGGTGAAAGAGTAAAAACTGGCTAATCTGGGTGGATGGGTCAAACAAGTACAGGACTCTCATCCAGACGACCAATCTTCGTGTCCCATGTGAAACGTGTTAAGGTCATGTTATGGCCATTTGTTCCAGTCACATGCTGTGGTCATGTTACGGTCACATGTTACGGTCATGTCATTGTCATGTGTTACGGTCATGTTATGTCATGTTACGGTCATGTGTTACAGCTATGTGTCACGGTCATGCGTTACGCTCATGTTACAATCATGTTATGGTCACATGTTACGGTCACGTGTTGCAGTCACGTTATGGTCATTTGTTACAGTTATGTTGTGGTCACGTGTTACGGTCATGTTACAGTCATGTGTTATGTTACATGTTACAGTCATGTTATGGTCACGTGTTATGGCCATGTTATGGTCACATGTTACGGTCATGTTACGGTCACGTGTTACGGTCATGTTACGGTCATGTTACGGTCACGTGTTACGATCATGCTCCAGGAACAGCACGGTGCCAGACCCCCCCGGCCTCTTCGACGGCCACGTCTGGTCCATGTATTTGAAACACAAGAAAATCATGGAGTCATGAGTTACAGTCATGTTATGGTCACATGTTATGGCCATGTTACGGTCACATGTTACGGTCATGTTATGGCCACGTGTTATGGTCATGTTACGGTCACATGTTACGATCATGTTATGGCCACGTGTTATGGTCATGTGTTACAACCACATCTGGAAACATAGTGAAACAGCTAACCCGGCTCTTATAACAGCAAAATTATCAGCCTATACGAGGAGTTTTAAATCTCAGTGTTTAACACATTATATATCCTTTTTTGAAAATGACATTATGTGGGTTTATGGGTATATAGACCCATTTTTTAAAATGATCTTTAAATTTCCTGGTAGGCAGATTTGTTTTGTTTTTTCTACAGTAAAAGCACCCCTGTTTCTAGTCTTATGCTAAACTAAGATAATCTACTGCTAGCTGTAGTATTTACCAGACGCACAAGAGAGGGCGGTCGCTATTCTGATCTAACTCACTAACACATTATCATATTTCCCAAATTATTAAAGTATTTTCTTTTAAAATGT